>NC_037670.1:6620445-6857945 GCF_003255815.1 Theropithecus gelada | reverse complement strand
AGGGAGGGGAAGCCGAAATGAAATGGCTGGTGGCAGAGTGACAGGCAAACTTGTAACTCTTATTCCCGCTGCAAGCAGATGAAACATGCACTTAATTTCCAGGAAAGTGGCTGCTGGGATGGCAGCTGAGGGAAATCAAAGGCTCAGCGGGCCCCCATAATTCACACTCATTTTGTGTAGCCAGAGCGGATGATGGGATGGCAGGGTAAAAATGTTCCCAGTTCTTGCTAGCACACTGCTGTGTTGAGGCCGGCCCCACCCCTCTCTCTCCCTCTGCCTACACGCCCAGGGCAGCCAAAAATCTGGGTTCGTGCAGGGAAAGAAAATGGAAATGGCCTGTTTTGCACATGCTCAGGCTGCTCAGGCAGCTGGTGCAGACAAGTGACCCACTTCCACCACCTAATCTGTATTGTCTGTGATGCTGGTTCGTCCTGCTCCGAGCGACACTCATTGTGATCTATTCTATTTACCCACAAATGCTGAATTTACTTCTGAGGAGTGACACATGATAATGATATCCCTGTGTCGAAGACTTTTATTTGAGATGAAAGACCAAACAGAGCCTGGCTTGTCTGATTAGTGCCTGAAGTTCTGCGATTATTCACAGAATACAGGCAGGGATTTATTGGGGGATTTTGTTCTTTCCCTCCCCTACATGATTGGGTTACTGAGAGCTAAGCTCATCGTCCAGTGAAGCCTGGTGTCTGGCAGTCAGTCCTCTGCTCTGTGTCAGGCACATTCACATATTTTTTTTTTTTCCTTAAAACTTCTCATGATGACTGGGCACAGTGGCTCACGCCTGTAATCTCAGCACTTTGGGAGGCTGAGGTAGGCAGATCACTTGAGGTCAGGAGTTCGAGACTAGCCTGGCCAACATGGTGAAATCCTGTCTTTACTAAAAATACAAAAATTAGCCGGACATGGTGGTGCGTGCCTGTAATCCCAGCTTCTCGGGAGGCTGAGGTAGGAGAATTGCTTGAACCTGGGAGGAGGAGGTTGCAGTGAGCGGAGATTACACCACTGCATTGTAGCCTGGGTGATAGAGTGAGACTCTGTCTCAAAACAAAAACAAAAACAAAAACAAAAAAACTTCTCGTGAGCTTCTCTTGTCCTCATGCACACACTGTAAGATGGTTTTCTTGTTCCTGTTTTACAGACAAGGAAATCGAGGCTGGCAACCAACTAGTAGCCTAGTCGGAATGCTATCTAGACTTTGCTCTTTTCTCTGTATGATTAGTTACTATGTTAATTTATAGTCAAAATCCTTTAGCAGACACCATCCAGGTTTCCTAAAATAATATTCTCCCAACTACCAATCTTCACCCCTGTGATGTTAATTTCATGTGTCAATTTGACTGAAATATGAGATGCCCAGAGAGCCGGTTAAACATTATTTCTGGGTGTGTTTGTGGGGGGTGTTTTCAGAAGAAATTAGCATTGGAATTGGTGGACCAAGTAAAGCAGATGGCCCTCTTCAATGTGAGTGGACATCATCCAAGCCGTGGAGGCCCTGAATAGAAGAAAAAGGAAGAGGAAGGTTGAATTAACTCTGTGACTTTGAGTAGGACATTGATCTTCTCCTGCCCCATGTGCTCCTGGTTCTCAGACTTTTAGACTCAGACTGCAATCTATACCTTTGACTCTCTGGCTCTCAGGCCTTCAAATGACACCAACAGCTTTCCTGGATCTCCAGCTTCTACATGTGATGTATCTCTATATATGGTCCTTGACTCATACAATCCAAAAGGGTGTCAAGTTTCTTATAATAACACTGATACCTCATGTTTGTCAGAGCTTTGCATTTTTTTTCTTTTCGTCTGTGTCGCCAGGCTGGAGTGCAGTGGCGTGATCTCAGTTCACTGCAACCTCCGCCTCCTGGGTTCAAGCGATTCTCTCCTGTCTCCAGTAGCTGGGACTACAGGCTACAGGCACGTGCCACCACGCCCGGTTAATTTTTGTATTTTTAGTAGAGATGAGGTTTCACCATGTTGGCCATGATAGTCTTGATTTCTTGACCTCATGATCTGCCTCGGCCTCCCAAAGTGCTGGGATTACAGGCGTGAGTCACCACGCCTGGCGACTTTGCACTCTTTGAACCGTGTATCACATCTTGTCTCATTTAATAATCAAGATTGTATCATAAGGCCTACAGAGCTTGGTTAGTATTCCTAGTTGTTTGGAGAAAGGGATTGAGAATCCAGGAGGGCATTAGAAGCATTAGAAGTAATGTGATATGGAGAGAAGAGGTTGGCTGAAGGACTCAGGAGGCATCAGGCACCTCACCTCCCTACCTGTGTGCGTTCGCACATGACCTCACTCACTAGAAATTGAAATGTGCAACCTAGAATTAACCAGAAATTGAACTGGAAAAAAATAATTGGTGACTTTGAAAAGCTGAAAATTTGCCATAAGGAAGAAACAATTGTGTGTGTGCGTGTGTGTGTGCACGTGTGTGTGTGTTCTAGAAGGCATATGACAAGTAAGAGAGTTCAGCCACTGACCAGGTTCCCAAGGAATGCCAGTCACCTCCCAGCTCAAATAGAGTTGATTAAATTCAGACATAAAAGCCCCGAGTGGAGCGTGTTGACAATTTTCTTTCTTTTTTTTTTTTTTTTTGGACAGATGGAGTCTTACTCTGTTGCCCAGGCTGGAGTGCAATGGCATGATCTCAGCTCACTGCAACATCCACTTCCCAGGTTGAAGTGATTCTTCTGCCTCATCCTCCCAAGTAGCTGGGATTACAGGTGTGCATCACCACACCCAGCTAACGTTTGTATTTTTAGTAGAGATGGGGTTTCACCATGTTGGGCAGGCTGGTCTGAATCTCCTGACGGGCAATCCACCTGCCTCGGCCTCCCAAAGTGCTGTGATTACAGGCAAGAGCCACTGCACCTGGCCCTATACAGTTTGGTTTTATACATTTTGTGGAGATAGATGTTATAGGCAAAGACATAAATCAATATATGTAAGGTATACATTGGTTTGGCCCAGAAAGACAGGACATCTTAAGGCAGGCACATGCCAATCATATGTAGATTCTAAGATTTTCTGATTGGCAATTGGCTGAAAAGAGTTAAGTTTTGTCTAAAGACTTGAAGTCAGTGGAAAGAAATGCTAGAGTTAGGATAAGGAAGAACCTGGAGGCCAGGGTTGTAGCCTTCAGACAGAATAGACGGTACGTGTTCCTTTTTGGACCTTAAAAGATGTCAGACTTTGAGTTAATCACCTCTACATTCAGGAAAGGCCTGGCTGCATTAATGGCGATTCTCTACAGATACAAATATCCCCCATGAAAGAGGGCTTTATGGGGCCATCTTGAAATATGACAAAGACACAAATTTGGGGATAAAATATTTGGATTTTCTTCAGGGTCTGCTATCTGTCATGTAGTGCTATAGCAGAGTCAGGTGAGAATTTGGTATCTTATTGCAGTAAAGTGTCTGTTGGGTCAGTCCTAGGATCTCTATTTTAATGTTACTGCTGGTCAGTTGTGCCTACATCCAAAAGGAGAGGAAGTACAAGGCGGTTTGCCTAACCTCCCTTCCCATCATGGCCTGGAATTCAGTTCTTCAGGTTTCTCTGGGGTCCCTCCTTGGCCAAGTAGGGGGTCCATCCAATTGGTTGGAACACTTAAGATTTTACTTTTTGCATGCAAGTGTGTTGTAAGAACTGGGAGGACCTGACAAAGCAACCATTTATCAGAGGTACTATTTCCCTGAAGATTTCACAAGCTTTGTGGGTAGAGAGCTCTTAGGACAATGGTCATCCAAGACTCAGATTCTCAAACCAGTTGGAGAGCAGAGCGCCTCCCCTACACTGCTTCCCTGGACAATATAATAAAAATGCTAGTCATGGGACTGAGACCTGAGATGATCGTTGGTTGTTAGCAAGGAGGAGACACATTTTCAGGTATTTGTCTTCTTAGAATCTCTTCTTAAGAGAATTGATTCAAGGTCCTAAAGAGAGTGATTGTAAGACCCTAGGAAACTCAGGAAGGGTGCACAAGAAACAACTGGGTGAGCAGAGCTTTCCATAGCAGTGGCCTCCAAGGAGATACGCACCACAGCTAGACAGAGAGCCATTGCCCACCCCAGTGTGAACAGTTGGCATGGAGAAGCTGCAAAAAGCACGTGGAAGTAACATCAACTCAGCCTACTGTGGTGACAGGTCCCATGAGACCATGCGTTGGCAAGGACAGGAAGAGAGGAAAAGGCACAGTGGGAGTGTCCAGCTGTGACCTTGGAGCAGTTGAAGAGGCAGGAGAGGCTCAAGCCAGGAGGTAGGGAAGAGCTGGGTAGGATCAGTGACAGCTGGAGAATTTCAGGGACCTCCTGAAATTCAGGAGCGTAAGCTGCTCTGAGATACCTGAAGGTGAAAGTCATAGGAGGGACTGAGAGATCAGAAGTTTCCTCTCCCTACCCCTACCTGATTATATCTTACTCAACCTTTGAAATCCAGTTCCAAGGACACTTCTCAAAGTGTTATTATTTCTTTCTTTCTTTTTTTTTTTTTTTTTTTCAGAACTAGGTCATCTTCTTTCAAACTCCCCAAGCTCCCAGAGCTCTTAACCTTATTGCAATATTATCTTCCATCTTGTACTTTGGTTGTCTTTGATCTTATTTCCCCAGTTAATTTTTCTAGACCATAAATCCCTGTGTTAGGTTCCTTTCTCTTTTTTACATTCAGTATCTCCTAGATCCTACACTTATTAAGAGAAGAGACTCCGTTTCATAATCTTGAGCACAACCTGGCCAGAATGTTTCACATCTTAATGACATGGTGATTCTTTTCTTCTCCTCTTCCTCTTCCCCCTCCCCCTCCCCTCCTCTCCCCTTCTCCTCCTCCTCCTCCTCCTCCTCCTTCTCCTTCTTCTTCTTCTTCTTCCCCTTCTTCCTCTTCTTTTTTATTTTTATTTTTTAGAGACAGAGTCTTGCTTTGATCCCCAGGCTGGAGTGCAGTGATGTGATCATAGCTCACAGTAGCCTCGACCTCCTGGGCTCAAGAGATCCTCCCACCTCAGCCTCTCAAGTAGCTGGGACTATAGGCACACAACGCTATGCCCAGCTGATTTATTTTATTTTATTTTTTGTAGAGATGGGGTCTCACTATGCTGCCCAGACTGGTGTTGAACTGCTGACCTCAAGTGATCCTCTCACTTCAGCCTTCCAAATACTGAGATTCCAGGTGTGAACTACCGTGACAAGCCATGATATTGTTTTTGAATGAATGAATGAATGCCTAATGAAGGAAGTCAGATAGGGACCAGATTAGGGAAGAGAATGGAGTGTTCTCGTTGTTCTCCAGGGAAGAAATCACTGTGGCTTTGACTCCACTGCAGCCTTATTTTCCCAGGAGGGCGTCAAGCTCGCTTCTATTGGGAGATCCAAGAGATGGAGGGAGGGAGAGAGCCAGTGCTTGTAGATCAGTCCACATCAGAGGAAATGCCCTTGACAGGGTCAACCTGGTGCCTGGCAGGCATGGCCTTGGCTACTTGTCATTCCCAAGGCATTCCCATGAATCAGAAGCAGGGGACGCAGGGAAAGAAACTGATCTCAGAGGCTAGGGATGGAGAGAAAAACACTCATTCGGGAGGCTAGAGGATGGAGGGAAGGGGAGGGGAGCACTGTGGCCAGAGACAGCACCTAGGCTGACTAATTAAACCCTTTGGTATCTGGCCCCCTCCAGCACAAGCAGATTAGCACTGCTGAATCAGCTTCCTGCCAAGACGAGACTCACACTCTTTTTTTTCCTGCTTGATTTGCTTAATGGAAGCTGACAGCGAAGTTCAACCCTGATTGTCAGATTTCAGTAAGAACCTCAAGGGGGGAGAAGAAGGCAGACATTTGAGGAATTAAAAATAGCATACATAATGAGATCCTTTATTTAGCTGAACCACTTTTTAATATTTCACCTCTCTCTCTCTCTCACACACACACACACACACACACAGAGTTGTGCACACAAACATCTGATTTTCACTCAGGCTGGAAGCCTTGCCAGAGTCCTATGGGGAGACATTCATCTTGGATAGTAGAAATCTGCAAAAGAGGATTTTTTTTTTTTTTTTTTTTTTTTTTTGAGACAGTGTCTTGCTCTGTCACCCAGGCTGGAGTGCAGTGGCATGATCTTGGCCCCCTGCAACCTCCACCTCCTGAGTTCAGGTGATTCTCCTGCCTCAGCCTCCCACATAGCTGGGATTACAGGTGTGCACCACCATACCTGGCTAATTTTTTTGTATTTTTAGTAGAAACAGGGTTTCACCATGTTGGCCAGGCTGGTCTTGAACTCCTGACCTTGAGTGATCCAACCACCTCAGCCTCCCAAAGTGCTGGGATTACAGGTGTGAGCCACCGGGCTGGGCCCAGGAGCTGGTTTTAACCAACTAGGTCACTGCATTCCTAGTTTAGAAAGAAACAGGCTACAGGGCAGGAGGCTGTGAAAGAGGCTGATTGCTCAAGTTGAGTGAAGTCCCTGGAGCCCCTCCCTGTTGGTTTATAGCACTATTAATATCTAAGAGCTTCACATGTATTAATTTGTGTAATCCTCATCACAGCCCTTTGAGATGCAGATACTCATGTCCTCACCTTACACATGAGGCAACTGAGGCACAGAAGAGTTAAGTACCTTGCTGCAAGTTGTCACAGTGAATCCATGTTGAACCTGCATTCCACACTTCTGACACCAAACATGTGTGGGTTTTCCACACCCAACAATTCTCCAGTTCTCTGTGGATACCATTTGGGTTGCTCACATGGATTTACTACATTTGTTGATTTATTATAAGAGAATTATTGTATTATTTTATTTCAGTAGTTTTTGGAGAGCAGGTGGTTTTTGGTTACATGGATAAATTCTTTTTCTTTTACTTGAGGTTCTGGGATACACGTGCAGAACCTGTAGGTTTGTTATATAGGTATACATGTGCCATGATGGTTTGCTGCATCTATCAACCCATCATCTAGGTTTTAAGCCCTGCATGCATTAGCTATTTGTCCTAATGCTCTCCCTCCCCTAGCCCACGACCCTACAACAGGCCGCAGTGTGTGATGTTCCCCTCCCTGTGTCCATGTGCTGTCATTGTTCAACTCCCACTTATGAGTGAGAACATGCGGCGTTTGGTTTTCTGGTCCTGTGTTAGTTCGCTGAGAATGATGGCTTCCAGCTTCATCAATGTCCCTGCAAAGGTCATGAACATGAACTCATTCTTTTTTAGGCTGCAATGGATAAATTCTTTAGTGGTGATTTCTGAGATTTTGGTGCACCCATCACCTGAGTAGTGAGCCAATGTGTACACTGTACCCGATGTGTAGTCTTTTAGCCCTCACCCTTCTCCCACTCTTCCCCCTGAACTCCCAAAGTCCATTATATCATTCTCATGCCTTTGTGTCATCATAGCTTGTCTCTCACTTACAAGTCAGAACATATTTGGTTATTTGGTTTTGCCTTCTTGAATTACCTCACTTAGTGAATAATGATCTCCAACTCCATCCAGGTTGCTGTGAATGTCATTATTTCATTCTTTTTCATGGCTGAGTAGTATTCCATTGAGTATATATACCACATTTCCTTTATCCATTCATTGATTGATGGGCATTTAGGTTGGTTCCATATTCTTGCAATTGTGAATTGTGCTGCTATAAACATATGTGTGCAAGTGTCTTTTTCATATAATGACTTCTTTTCCTTTGGATAGATACTCAGTAGTGAGATTGCTGGAACAAATGGTAATTATGCTTTTAATTCTTCAAGGAATCTCCATACTGTTTTCCATTGTGGTTGTACTAGTTTACATTCCCACCAGCAGTGTAAAAGATAAAAATGAAGAGGCAGATGAAGAGATACCTAGGGCAAAGTCCGGAAGGGTTCTGGAAACAGGAGCTTCTATCCCCATGTGGTTGGGATGCACCACCCTCCAAGCACATAGAACCCTTCATCAACTCAGAAGTTCTCTGGATCTCATAGTTAAGGGACTTTATGGGGGCTTCATAAAATAGGTTTGATCAATTATTATTAACTTAATTTCTAGCCCCCCTCCCTTCCCTAGAAAAGAGAAATGAATGTTCCAGGCTTCTAATCATGGGCTAGTCTTTCCCTAGTGGCCAGCCACCATCTTGAAGCTCTCCAAGGGCCCACCAAGAGTTGCCTCATTAGAATAAAAGATGCTGTTATCACCCAGGAAATTTGAAGGGATTTAGGAGCTCTGAGTAAGATGCTTCTCTCACCCCTATCACTCAGGTAATTGCAAGTGTTTTAGGAGTTCTGTGTCAGGAACCAGGGACAGAGACAATGTCCATGTTTCTTATTGTGCTATCGTGTTCACCATAGAATACTAGGTAAGGGAGAAGCAGGGAAGTAAAAAGAAGATCCAATTAATGACTCAAGGAACTTGAACTTACTACTCTCTGTTGACATGTTTATATGCTCCTAACATGGCCATGTTTGGGAACCACACAAATCACCACTTGACATGCCTGCATTTCTCACCATGGACATCTTCATGGATCTGTTGGTGTCTCCACCACAGATAAATCTCCACTCTTATTTTTAGGATTCTGAACTCAAAGTAGACCTGGCAAACCCACCTACTCTCTTGCTTCCCCACTGATATGGTTTGGCTCTGTGTCGCCACCCAAATCTCACCTCCAATTGTAATCCCCATGTGTCCAGGGAGGGACTTGACGGGAGGTGATTGGATCATGGGGGCAGTTCCCCCATGCTCTTCTTGTGATCCTGAGTGAGTTCTCACAAGATCTGATGGTTTGAAGTGTTTGGCAATTCCCTCCCACACGTGTCCTGCCACCTTACAAAGAAGGTGCTTGCTTCTCCTTCACCTTCCGCTATGATTGTAAGTTTCCTGAGGCCTCCCCAGCCATGCAAAACCGTGAGTCAATTAAGCCTTTTATCTTTATAAATTACCCAGCCTTAGGTAGTTCGGTATAGCAGTGTGAAAACGAACTAATACACCCACCCTACAAAAAGGACACTTTTCATCCACATTTACATTTGTGATTGTTGAGAAAAAATTTGTAAACTCACGCTCTAATCATTGTTTTGCAAAGTCACCAAGCCGCCCACTTTTTCAAGTGTATCTGAGTGACGTTTAATTAATACAAATATTTAACTGTATTTCCAAGAAGCAGGCATGATTTTTATTATTCACCCATTTCCCATTGTCTGTGGAGTGGTAACTTTGAAGACAGAGCAAATAATAACAATCATGACAGGAAGAATTCCCCAATCTTTGCTCACTTCATATTCCATCTGCTCCACTACCAAAGTGACTAGGAAATTGGCCAGAGAGCTGGGGATAAGACGCCAATAACAAGAGAAATCCCACTCAGTGAAACCAGTGGGACCCAACCAGCTCCTCACCTGTCAGTCAAGCTCACTACCTCCCGGCTTCTCCTATGCCTAGTATTCTATGGTGAGCACTGTGGCACAATGAGAAACATAGAAATAATTTCTGTCGCTGGTTCCTGAAACAGAACTCCAGAAATGTTTGTAATTTCCTGAGTGATGAGGGTGATAGAAACATCTTACACAGAGTTCCTAAATCTCTTCAAATTTTTTGGGTGATAAGAGCATCTTTGGTTCTAATGAGGCAACTCTTGGTCAACTTATGGAGAGCTTTAGGATCAGGACTGGTCACTAGAAAGACTAAGCCATGGTTAGAAGCTTGGAATTTTCAGCTCCATTCTTACCCTCCAGGGAGGGGAGAGGAGCAGGAGAGTAAGTTACCAATAACTATCAAACCTATGTGATGAAGTCTTCATAAAGTCATGCAACACCTGTCACAGCTTCTACTTTCTTCCTATCATAGAAGTGAACTGATCGCCACCAACACTGCTACAGAGATCCCAGAGGAATCAAAATAAAACTAAAAGAATGTACACACCCAGCTCTTAGGGAGGCGGAAGTGGTAAGATCACATGAGCCCAGGAGTCTGAGAGCTGCCTGGGTAACATAGCAAGATCCTGTTTTTCACAAATAGGAGGAAAAAGAAAAAGAAAGAAAGAAAAGAATGTACACACAAAAGAGAAAGAAGGGGCATGGATGTGGGGGGCTGTTGTTAATAGTTGAGGGAGTCTCAATGCATTGCAAGAAGACAAACATCAGATGAAAGTACATGGATGGATACAACAGAAAAATCCCCAGCCCAGAATATGCTAAAGAAGGGATATCATGGTGTGGGAACTTGTCTCCTGGGAAGAGCTCAGGACATACCCTGGACTAGAGGTCTGAGAGAACATAGGTTGAGAGTGAGATGGGGAGCTTGAACAAAGAACTGAATTGAGCATGTATCTGTTCTCCAAACAGATACGCCACTTAGGGCTCCACTCTATGCTTGATTCTTGTAGAGCAGAAACTAGTGAGGTTCCAGGATGGAAGCCGGGAAGCTGGTGGACTGAGATGGAGAAAAAATCTTGGGAGGTTCCAGGAAGGTATTTTTCCAGTAAAGAAATTGGGGCCAGGTGTGGTGGCTCACGCCTGTAATCCCAGCACTTTGGGAGGCCGAGGGGGGTGGATCACAAGCTTAGCCAATGTGGTGAAACCCCGTCTCTACTAAAAGTAGAAAAATTAGCCAAGTGTGGTGGCAGGCACTTGGGAGGCTGAGGCAGGAGAATCGCTTGAACCTGGGAGGTGGAGGTTTCAGTAAGCCGAGATTGCGCCATTGCACTCTAGCCTGGGCGACAGAGCAAGACTCTTATCTTAAAAAAAAAAAGAAAAAAAAAAAAAAAAAAAAAAAAAAAAAGGAAAGAAACTGGATGCTCCCCAACAGCTGGAATTATAGACAGACTGGATAATTTTGGAGATATGGCAAAGATATAATAGAATGTTACTAACAAGAAAAGGGAAGAAGAAAAGGGAAGAAGAAAAGGAAGGAGAAAAGGAAGGCAGGAAGGAATTTCAGGTTGGGGGGAAAATCAGAATACGAAACTCAGGACTAAATACAAAGCAAAATAAAACAGGACTGTTTCTGAGCCATGAATAGTGTTTTAAAAAAAAGAGAGAAATCAATTTGATATGCATCTAACAACATTTATTCTTGAGAGGCACTACCCCTTCAAAAGGAAATGTAATCCTAGCTTACTATCTGGCTCTGCAATCTGAGAAATTGACATAGTCATGATAAGTGAATGTTTTTGTTTCTTGTTTTTCCTTTTGTTGCTGTTTTTTGTTGTTATTGTTTTGTTTTGGATAGGTTTGGTTTTCAAGATCTGGAATTAACCTATGGGAAAAGTAAAGAAGTTCTCTTTTTGGTTATCAGGCACATTGCATTTGTGTTTTCCATCTTGATAGTGTAAAAAAAGATGATTTTATTTCTTAAAAGAAGTTGGAGAACAGAGAGAAGGATGGAATAAAGGCGAGAAAGGGATGTGATTGCTAAAAGCCTCAACTTTGATGGTCTGGAGTCAGCACTCCACTAAAATTGAGACAAGAAGAAACAAAAGTTTAAATATGTTATTTAAAATTGTAAGAGGTAGCCTTGAAAATAACTACAAAATACAAATATCAAAAAGTAGGGCCGAGTGTGGTGGCTCACGCCTGTAATCCCAGCACTTTGGGAGGCTGAGGCAGGCAGATCACCTGAGGTCAGGAGTTTGAGACCAGCCTGGTCAACATGGTGAAACCCTGTCTCTACTAAAAATACAGAAATAGCGGGGCATGGTGGTGGGCACCTGTAGTCCCAGCTACTCGAGAAGCTGAGGCAGGAGAATCGCTTGAACCCAGGAAGTGGAGGTTGCATTGAACCGAGATCGTGCCACTGTGCTCCAGCCTGGGCAACAGAATGAGACTTCAGCTTAAAAAAAAAAAAGTAGGACTGAAAGAGTTTCGGGGGCACCGCATGGATCTACTCCAGGGAACGCTGTTTTGCTGTTGTGTTCTATGGAAAGCAAAGGCAGGGACCCTGGAATTAAGGAACCAACATTTTCTTCTTCTATATCAGAGAGTCTGTATATAATATTTATGATTGATAAATCACAAAATATTGGTATTAGTATATTATTTGCAAGAGAAACAAAAACAGGAGTTAAAAGTTGTCATTTCTATCCAAGGAGAAGCCTGTTTCTTTGCTGTTAAAGACCTTTTGAACTCTCTGATGTTTCTATAGATATATTTGATTTTCTTTCATTAAAATTTAGATTTCAAACATTAAAAGATCATTCTAGCAACAAGATATAAAAGAAAATAACAATGTGAGCATTACATTCTCTCCTGGGAAACTGTGACTTAGCTCAAGATAACAGATTCATCTGCTTTAGACCAAATTTGAGAATCTTAAATTTTGCACACGACTTGGATTTTCGTAAATTAATAAAAATGCACCAGTGACTCTCGCACTTTACTTTTGACCTCGGTCTCACTGCATGGGTCACACGCTTTTGCAGAATCTTCTCATCCCTGGTCCAAAGCACCATGCAGTCAGCTTATCAAATAACCTTCCATCTGGCTTCCCTCATAAATCACACCCAGAGCCCCATCACGTAAGAGAAATTCATTTTTCTGCTCCTGTTCCTTTCCCATGTAAGATCCTGACCTTCAGATATCATATAAGTTCATCTCATACAGAGGCTTCCCGTCTGATTTTAATTCCCTTCCCTCCCTGCTTCCTGCAATTATTCCCCACTGCCCACTCGCGCCTGCTGCAGTCATCGGCAAGACCATCTCTGATTCTCTTTCTTTAATTTCTTCCAAGGCCAGTCAGGTAGCAGCCTTCAAAACCTCACTGATAGCAAAGAAAGAGAAACAGCTAAGAAATGCAGCTGGTGGTGCAGGTATTACTTCCTTCCTATTATAGACAAGAAATCAAACTTTATAAAAGCTAGGCGCCTGCTCTGGTCACACTGCTGTTATGGAACTGCTAAATTTGCTAGATCCAGTTTTTCCTTTTAAAAAGATAGGGTCTCACTAAGTTGCCCAGGCTTATCTGGAGCTCCTGGGCTCAAGCAGTCCTCCTGCCTCAGCCCCTCAAAGTGCTGGGATTACAGGAGAGAACCACCACGCCCAGCCTCTAGGTCCAAATTTGAAGTCTTGTCTAACTTCCTGTGTCTTTTAAAAACATAAACCCACAGAGCAATTCCTTTGTGGCTAGCTTTTAACATAAGGTAACTGACATTGAATAACAAAATGGAGTAGAATATTGCTGTATTTTTATTTAAATTTTTTATTTCCATAGGTTTTTGGGGAACAGGTTGTGTTTTGTTACATGGATACGTTCTTTAGTGGTGATTTGTGAGATTTTGGTGCACCCATCACCCGAGCAGTATATACCAATTTGTCGTCTTATCCCTCATCCCCTTCCCACCCTTTCCCCCCGCATCCCCAAAGTCCATTGTATCATTCTTAAGCCTTTGCATCTGCATCCTCATAGCTTAGCTCCCACTTATGAATGAGAACACACAATATTTGGTTTTCCATTCCTGAGTTACTTCATTTGGAATAGTAGTCTCCAATCCCATCCAGGTTGCTGTGAATGTTATTAATTCATTCTTTTTTATGGCTGAATAGTGTTCTGATATGTATATGCATGCCACAGTTGCTCTATCCGCTCGTTGATTGATGGGCATGTGGGCTGGTTCCACATTTTTGCCATTGCGAATTGTGCTGCTATACACATGCGTGTGCAAGTATCTTTTTCATATAATGACTCATTTTCTTCTGGGTAGATAATCAGTAGTAGGATTGCTGGATCAAATGGTAGTTCTACTTTTAGTTCTTTAAGGAATCTCCACACTGTTTTCCACAGTGGTGGTGCTAGTTTACATTCTAACCAGCTGGCTTGTAGAAAATCAACAACTTGGAAGTGGTACCACATGTTGGGAATGAGAAAAAAAATCCAAGATTCTTTCAGCGATCTGATGTCTGATCTTGGTTCTATGAGCAATTAACTCATTTTGTTTGCATTTTTTCTCATTTACAAAACAAGATGGTTTACTGGATAATCATTAAGTTATCTTCCAACCCTGAATAATTTATATTCCAGGAAGAAATAAAGCCCATTAAGGTAATTTTCAAATTCAGATATCTTGCAAATCACTGAGGTGAATGAGGTGGAAAAGTGGATTTAAGGTTAAATAGTAAGACAATAATTTAACTAAAAATAAAATCTTCGTATTCTAACACATAGCTTGATATTGTCCAGTATGGAATGGATTTAAGGTACTGTAGTGTATTCATCTCCTTGGAGTGCCATAACAAAATGCCACAGGCTGGGTAATGTATAAGAAACAGAAATTTATTTCTCACAGTTCTGGAGGCTGGGAAGTCCATGATCACGGTGCCAAAAATGTAGGTTTTATTCTAGGACCTCTTGTCTTGGTTCCTGGGTAATCACATCTCACCGCCTACTCACATAGTTTCTGGGATAAAGACATCTCTCTGGTCTTTCTTCCTTTCTTTCTTCCCTTTCCTTCCTTCCTTCTTTCCTTCCTTCCTTCCTTCCTTCCTTCCTTTCTTCCTTCCTTCCTTTCTTCCTTCCTTCCTTCCTTCTTCCTTCCTTCTTTCCTTCCTTCCTTCCTTCTTTCCTTCCTTCCTTCTTTCTTCCTTCTTTCTCTCTTTCTCTTTCTTTCTTTTCCTTCTTTTTTCTTCCTTATTTCCACCTTCCCTCTCTCTCTGTCTCTTTCTCTCTCTTCTTTCTCTCCTTCCTTCCTCTTTCTTTCCTCTCCCTTTCTCTTTCTTTCTTTCTTTTCCTCCTTTTTCTTTCTTCCTTACTTCCTTCCACCCTCCCTCTCTCTGTCTCCTTCTCTCTCTTCTTTCTCTCTCTCTTTCTTTCTTTCCCTTCCTTCCTTCCTTCCTTCCTTCCTTCCTTCCTTCCTTCCTTCCTTCCTTCCTTCCTTTCTTTCTTTCTTTCTTTCTTTCTTTCTTTCTTTCTTTCTTTCTTTCTTTCTTTCTTTCTTTCTTTCTCTTTCTTTCCCTTCTTTTTCTTTCTTCCTTACTTCCTTCCACCCTCCCTCTGTCTCCTTTTCTCTCTCTTCTTTCTCTCCTTCCGTCTTCTTTCTCTTCCTTCCTTCCTTCCTTCTTTCCTTTTTTTTTCCCTTCTTTCTTTGAATATCAGGAGGCAAAGATGGTGTGTCTTCTTATAAGAGCACTAATCCTATAGAATCAGGGCCCTACCCTTGTGATTTCACTCAAGCTCAACTACTTCCTTAGAGGCCCCACCTTCAATTACAGCCATACTGGGGGTTGGAACTTCAACATATGAATGTTGAGGGCACACAAACATTCGATCCATAACACAGAGCATCAGAAGATAGTGGCATGGGCACATCAGATTTGAATTGCTAAATTATTCCTCCTAAGAAGAGTGAAAAAGAAGTCTGGGTGTGGTGGCTCATGCCTATAATCCCAGCATTTCGGGAGGCTGAGGTGGGCAGAAAGCTTGAGCCCAGGACTTCCAGACCAGCCTGAGCAACATGACTAAACCCAGTCTCTACCAAAAAAACACAGAAATCAGTTGAGCATGATGGTGCACACCTGTAATCCCAGCTATTCCTCAGGAGGCTGAGGTGGGAGAATCATCTGAGCCCAGGAAGGCTGAGGTTTCTATGAGCTCAGATTGTGCCATTGCACTCCAGCCTGGGCAACAAAAGTGAGACTCCGTGTCAAAAAAAAGAAAAAGAAAAAATGAAGATAATACCCTTGTATAAATTTTAAGTCCAAAATAATACAGAGCTATGCTGTCTCAGACTTTAGAATGTATAAGGACCATCTGCAGATACTGCTTAAACATATAATTTAACTGTGAAATTAGCTATCAGATTTCTTGTGACCAGAGCAAAAAATATGCTGGTTATATACCTTCCAGTGTCCATAAGGAGGTTTTATATGAATCCTTTATGAGAACTAAAGTTTTGCCATTAATTAATTCTAAAATAAATGTATCATCTTTATGTCAATGAGAAATGAATGAACGTTGCTCTTAACAAAATCCTGACAGTAACAAAGCTATTTCTCATAGTATCTCTCAATAAACTATAATGTCAAAACACAATCAATAAAATCATTATTCTGGAATGATGGATTATAGAATTTTTTTTAAATACATGTAATTTTGTTTCTTCCAAATGTATAGAATAATTAAAACTAGGTTAACAAAACATTGCCTAACCAAGATCCATGGGCAACATGTTTTTAGATAAATAAGACATTTGCAATAAGCATGACTGAGCATGACTTTCTCTCTCTCTCTCTCTCTTTTTTTTTTTTTAGAAAAGATACTTCTGCAAAGCTTTTTTAAAAAGTTGTTTTTCTTTTTCTTTTTTTTTTGAGATGGAGTCTCGCTCTGTCGCCCAGGCTGGAGTGCAGTGGCCGATCTCAGCTCACCGCCTCCCGGGTTTACGCCATTCTCCTGCCTCAGCCTCCCAAGTAGCTGGGACTACAGGTGCCCGTCACCTCGCCCGGCTAGTTTTTTGTATTTTTTAGTAGAGACGGGGTTTCACCGGGTTAGCCAGGATGGTCTCGATCTCCTGACCTCGTGATCCGCCCGTCTCGGCCTCCCAAAGTGCTGGGATTACAGGCTTGAGCCATTGCGCCCGGCCTAAAAAGTTGTTTTTCTTTTAAGCAGTTTAATCATTCTCCTGGGGCTTTGGTTTATATGGGTAATTTGCATAGAAACTCTTTGTTTTTGGAGGCCTATGGGTTGTATTTCAAAGTAGGAATGCTAATGAGAGGAGAGACTGTATCAGATTTGGAAATACTATGTTCCATACCTTTTACATTTAGTGTATGTAACTAAATATAGTTTACAACGAAATGTACCCTGATGCCTGTCTTTGTAGTGTTTAGCGACACATAGTGAAAAGTCTTATTGATAAAATATTCATGAAATGTCACCTTGAGGTAACAGATTGCAATGGATGGGACATAGTTCTCTAGTCCTAAGGTTTCTTCATAATATTGGCTAAAAACCTTCCCAGACAAGTGCCATTCACTAGCCTTGATATTATATATCTCACCTTTTTTTTTTTTTTTTAAGTCAAGGAGTTTTGAAGAGATGAGAGACAGGGAAAGAACACAATAGCAAAATTCCATTGTGTTTGGTTTATGGATTTGTTCTACTTAGAGCATCTCAGAGAAGCTCTTTTTGATACAAGCCATAACCGATTGCAAACTAACGGACTATGGAAAAGAATCCGAAGAGAGTGAGACTAGATCTTCACTGAGCTGAAACTAGTAGCATTTACACAAAATATCCTCTTGCTATCAGCTTCACAAAATGTGGATGCATTCCTGTTGCCATGTTTCTTATTCCCCAAGAACCAGGATGAAGAGTTGAAAGCACCAGCAAAAAGAGTGGGTGTGCCTTTGTGTTTAGCATTTATGTTACTGGGTGATGTTGCCTGTTTTAAGCCAAGTGAGTCAGTGGGTTGGTACTGTCACCTTTCTAGGACAGATACTTGCATTTCCTAGATTTCAGCTTTGTGGCTGGATCTAGTCACTGAAACTGAAAGTGTTCAGGCTATGTTTGTCTCCCATTGACATGGATTGGCCACAAATCCATGTGATGGGTTCCAAAAGCATGCACGGACTCAAATTATCTACTTTTAGATTAGGACTGTCTCATTAGATCACATCAGTGGAAATCCAGCTCAGAATCCAGGATATACTATCACCCCTAATTGCATTAGCCATTCCATAGACAAGTTCATATTTTTGATCTTTGCTATCATACCTACCCAGCCATCTTTTCACCCATTTATTCAAAAAATGTAAACTCTGTACTGAGGGAAATATAAAACCAAGCCTCACTGTGTTTGTCCTAACCCTTTATCCTACAGTATTTGTATTAGGAAGGGAGACAGAATGCAGAATAATTCTGCTGTTCAGGGATCTGGTGGACAATATCGGCGACACTTTTCATATCCATGAAGATTTTACAGACTTGAATTATGTTTTCTTTGCCTTTCCTATCTAATTCTAATCCTTCTTATGTTCCTCTCTGGAAGCTGTTCGAATCATTTGATACTTAACTGGCAGAAAATCATTCCAGACCCAGTGTTTCAGGGAATCAAATAAATCCAGGATAAAAGAAACCCAGATTCTCTAATGTCTCCTGTCAGTCACCTTTCCTAATGCTCTCCATTTTCAGTTATCTTCTCATTCATACATCCAGGCCAAAAAGACCCCAAGCCTCTGCTACAGATATAGATGCCAATTTCATTGAATGGATCACTGAAATCCAGTTATGGTGCTATGAGATGGCTGTAATAATACACACCAATATTATTCAATATATTTAACTCTAATAAAAGCAGAGGTGGGAGGGTCACTTGAGGCCATGAGTTCAAGACTAGCCTGGACAACACAGCAAGACTCCATCTCTATAAAAAATTACAAAAATTAGCTGGGTGTGGTAGTGCACACCTGTAATCCCACCTACTCAGGAGGCTGAGGTGGGAGGATTGCTGGAGCCCAGGAAGTCACAGGTGTAATGAGCTATGATTCTGCCACTGTACCCCATCTTGGGTGACAGAGTGAAACTCTGTCTGTAAAAAACTTAAAAAAGTAAAAAACTGAATGTATCTATCAGACAAAATATGTAAAGCTGAAAATGTCCCGGAAAATGTGTAACACACCAAAATGCCAGCATGGAGCAAGCATTTGACCCTTTAATAAATAGAAGTCATGTTACAGGCCTAAATATGACATGCAATAGAATGGCAATACCCAATGAATTTTAATAATCTAGGTTTTACGATTATTCATCCTGGTAAGAAGCTGAAGTTTAAGAAAGAGAAGTCTTATCTGACTTGTCAATTCACATAAATATTCCTTGGGCATATTTAAGCCATCTCTCCACGTATAGGTTTGAATTAAATTTGTAGGCAAAAGTAACCCTGGACCATAGGACTCAAAATAAAAACATAACCCAGTGCTGCAAACTCTGTTAGTTCTTCTAAGAATTACTCCCAATTTTATTGCGTTAATTGACTCATGGGTGGTTGGAATGCTCCTAAGCTTGCTCGGAGAGAGTAATGAGTAGAGACTGTTATCAGTCAGTTTGCAGGGCCTTGATCACTTTGGCCCCCTAATTGTTTAATTCCTGATGTATATTCTAGAAATAAAATTGGAGGAGGCATGTTATCCTCTCTGGTCAGCCAAAATACCATATGAGTGCCAGCATTTCCATCAGTCTCCTCCTAAAGCATTGCTTCCCTCTCTGTCCAACAAAATTGGGCTCTAAAAGGCTCCACCTTCTTCTCTGCAGTCACTCAGATGAAGGGCCAAGCCCCATACTAGGGTCATACACTGCTTGTATATACTCAGGTCCACCAGGCTTCTCCTTCCATGAAGAAACAATGTGTTACCATGCAACACAGAAGCTCAAACCAAAGCCACCAGAGGTAGAACACTTCCCTGTTTTCTCAAAGGCACTCTCTACTACCTCTACCATAAGATTTGGCCTGTTAGTATTGGGCTGAGCTCACTCTTCTTGCCAGGACTATCCTGCCTTCCCAGCACATTCTTTTCACCCGCGATGTGCTGAAGCAGTTTATGGAGCTCAGAACAGATCCCAGTATTTCTCTGACTTGGGCACAAAAGGGTGCTGATTCCAAAATGTGGCCTTTCTGAAGCCAATTCTTTGTAAGGGAGTCTGACACTAACTCTATTTTCTAGGGTCCTTCACTTCAGTGGAAAATATAAAGAAATAATTGCTTTCTTAACTCCTCCCCCTGGGTTTCCAGGTAATTGATCCTGCCACAGGAACTAAGGCCATTTAATATGAATTCACTACATTTTAGGCACCATACTGCAATCTTTGCAAGATGTGTGCTAGGGTTTGGATGTGGTTTGCCTCCGTCAAAATTCATGTTGATATTTGATTGCCAACGTGGCCCCCACGTTGGAAGGTGCAGCCCAATGGGAGGTGCTCTCCCACTAGGGTGAGAGTGTTCTCGCTGTAGACGACCAATTAGTTCCTGCAAGAGCAGTTGTTAAAAAGAATCTGGCTTCCTCAGTCTCTCTCTTGCTTCTACTTTCACCATGTGAACTCTTCTCATAAGCCCAATCACCTTCCACTTTCCGCCATGAGTTGAAGCAGCATGAGGCCCTTACCAAATGCTGTTGCCCAACCTTAGACTTTTCAGCCACCAGAATCATGAGCCAAATAAACCTCATTTTTTTTTTTTTCATAAATTACCCAGCCTCAGGTAGTCTGTTATGGCCACACAAATTGGACAAAGACAATGTAACTCCTTGAATTTTCTTTAATTCTGAAAACTACCCTTAAAAGTAGTTATTGAAGTATCTTCCTCAGAAAAGTACTTGTGTTCACTGAGGTTAACTAATTAACTAAAGCTACACAGCTAATAAGTGACCAAGTGATCTTATGTCCAATTTTTCTGTTATCCACCGATGCCACAGTACCTTGTTATCTTAAGAATCTCTTTTATGAGGGAGTTTTCTATTTTTGTAATGATTTCTATTGTTAGTATGCAATAATTCATTAATAATAGCAAACTTGATCTGAGGCTTCTTAGCTTGACTTTTCTAATGCCTTCGTCTTCCTGAGTTTCAAATGCACATAAATATAGGGCCTAAGACCATTAGTCACCCCACCTCTTCTCTTAAAGGTGAAAAGCATTTAGTTAAGTGCCTACATGGCTAAATGACTGAGTTCCATTGGCATTTAATAAACACATCATAAATGACCTTAAATCCTTCAAGCAGACTCAATAGGACTTTCACTTTTTCGTATTTTTTGTTATTAGCGAGATAATGAGTCATCAAAAATACACATTTCTCTAAAAAATACCCAGCAATTGAAATATCACACGAATCAATTTCCATTCTCCACAATCACTCTACACTTGTGAGGATTGACCACATTCCATTTTGACCTAATATGAGCGTTTAAAACATTTTTTTTTTTAAATTAAGTTTGTGTTAATCTGAAAAGCCATCCACCCTGCCTCCAGCCCTTTGAACTAGCTGAAGAGGTCCATGCATCACAGCTCCTGCCTAGTGAGGAGCTGCTGAGCCCCCAGAGCTGCAAAGCCATTCATAGCTACTGCAAGGATTGTGCTTTTCTTTATTTTTCTGATGTACATGTCTCCAGACCTAATTAGCACCCAGCTCCACTCCCAACTTCAGTGGTAGGCCTGTCTTCAACCTTGCTTCTGGCTCATGAATGTGAGCTTGTCCTTTATTTCTCCCAGTCTTGATGTAAACATTCCCCAACCAGCTCTGAGTTGAATTCTCTCTCTCTCTCTCTCTTATTACTGATTTCCTAGTTCTGACCCCTAAAAACCAGAGAAGGCCAGCACTGGGCTCTCACAAGGAGGATTTTAGGCAGAGTATTAGAGTTATGAATATGTGCGCTACCATCTAAGTTTGTATTGTCTATCAGGTTATGCAAAATATATCTGTTCATTTTCATGCCCATTTAACACAAAAGTATCTATCTCCTGGGGTAATGTGCCATTTTATCAATAGTTTTTCTATCATGTTATGAAGATCATAACATCCTTATATTCTCAGCTCTGCCTTCCAATTCTCCAGGGAATCCCCTTTCTCAGGTATTAATTTCCACAGTCGTACTCATTAATGTGATAAGCCTCTCTGGTTTTAAATAGCTCTTCATACCCAAACAGGCCATAATTGAATGGAAGATTTAATTGTTTTTTTTTTTCTCAGCAAGCAATCAGACCAGGCAAGCAAGGACACAGCAGATAAAACACCGCTCAACTCAGGAATGAAAGACGTGTGTTTCCATTCACTAACAGGCAGAAATGTCACTGGATTTCAGAGAGGCTGACTCAGGGCTCAGTTTGGAGTGGAGAGCTATTGAATTTCCCCTTCAGACTGGCAGACAGCTCAGCTGCATGGCTCTCTTCCCCTGTCATTCCTGTTGATTTGCCTTCAAGGTGGTCATTCAGAGAGAGTGAAAGGAAAAGGCCACCGTTTGCCATTTTAGGCCCAGACATTTAGCTCTGACTCCCACTGATATGGTTTGGCTCTGTGTCCCCACCTACATCTCATCTTGTAGCTCCCATAATCCCTACATGTTATGGGAGGGACCTGGCGGGAGATGATTGAACCATGGGGGTGGGTCTTGCCTGTGCTGTTCTTGTGATAGTGTATGGGTCTCACGAGATCTGATATTTTTAAAAACGGGAGTTTCTCTGCACAAGCCCTCTCTTTGCCTGCTGCCATCCAGGTAAGATGTGACTTGCTCCTCCTTTCCTTCCACCATGATTGTAAGGCCTCCCCAGCCATGTGGAACTGTAAGTCCAATAAACCTCTTTCTTTTGTAAATTGCCCATTCTTGAGTATGTCTTTATCAGCAGCATGAAAGCAGACTAATATACCCACCCAGCTCTAGCTTTCAGCTCACAGCCTGGCCCAGGGCTCCCACACACAGATCGTACGCTTTGCTTTGGTGTGGTCTTTTGTTCACATGAAATGGGATCCTCTTGTAGAGAGATAATAATTGCCTCAACCCCCCAAAATCTGTGGCTGGCCCTGGATCAGCAAATTCCATTTTCCTCCATTCATCAACTCTGTCAATTATGTTTTTATGTAATTTTGTAAAAATTTGAGGTGACTAAGAGTCCCAAGCAAGTTGATTCGTCTGAGGTTTCAATATCATTTCAATGGTTTTTAGGAATCAGAACTAGGAAATCAGTAATAAAAGCAGAGAGATGATCCAACTCAGAGATGATTCAACTCAGAGTTGATTGGGGGATGTTTATATCAAATGCTGGAAGAAATGAAGGACAAACTACACTCATGAGCCAGAAGCAAGGCTGAAGACAGGTCTACAAACCAAAAAGTTGGGAATGTGTGCTAATAACGTTTGAAGAAACGTACACCTGCAAAAAAAAAAAAAAAAAAGGCACAATCCTTGCAGTAGCTATGAATGACTTTGTAGCTTTGGGGGCTCAGCTTGGTCCCTAGGCAGGAGTTGTGAGGTATGAATCTGTCCAACTAGTTCAAAGGGCTGGAGGCAGGGTGGATGACTTCAGATTAATACAAACTTAATTTTTCAGAAGTATTAAACACTTATATTAGGTCAAAATGGAATGTGGTCAATCCTCACAAGTACAGAGTGATTATGGAGAATGGAAGTTGATTCGTATGTTATTTCAATTGCAGGGTATTTTTTAGAGAAATGTGTATTTTGATGACTCATTTTCTTGCTAATAACAAAAAGTATGAAAATGTGAAAGTCCTATTGAGTCTGCTTGAAGGGTTTAAGGTCATTTATGATGTGTTTATTAAATGCTAATGGAACTCATAGTCATTTAGCCATGTAGGCATTTAACTAAATGTTTTTCACCTTCAAGAAAAGAGCTTGGGTGACTAATGGTCCTAGGTCCTGTATTTATATGCATTTGAAGCTTAGAGAGATCCAGGCAATGGAAAAGTCAACCTAAGATGCCTCGTAGACCAAGTTTGCTATTATTGCACACTAACGATGCAATGAATTATTGCATACTAACGGCAGAAATGATTATAAAAATAGAAAGCTCTTCCATAAAAGAGATTCTTAAGATAATAAGGTACTATCGTATCAATGGAGAAGAGAGAAATTGGATGTAAGGTCACTTGGTCACCTACTAACTGTGCAACTTTAGTTAAGTTAGCTAACCTCAGCGAACATAGGTACTATTCCAAGGAGGATAATTCAAGGGCTACTTTGAAGAGTAGTTTTGAGAATTAAATTACTGACAATTGGCATTTAGTCTGCTTTATCCGCTGTTGCCCGACTTTGCTGTCTTTCTTTATTGGCACTTGGTTTTCAAGGTATCTGCATTCCAGTTTGAAAACTTTGTAAAATCAAAATATTCAAGTTTATTTTAATTTTTTGGGGAGAGGAGGTTCTGAGCAAATGTGAGAAGGCATGTCTGCATACTGTATAGATCATATTCTCTGGCATTTTGAGATACTTAGAATCAGAGAGCAAGTTTCAGGGGAGACAGAGCTTCTGAGCATGGAGCAGGGTGTTAAGACTGGACACGTTTTTGACTTTGCTGGAGCCAGATTTCCAGATCTGGCTCTTTGTTGTTGGAAAGGAATCCCACAACATCACACATGCCTAGGTCTATGGTAGAAAGAGCAAAACACATTTTAAAGCCGAGCAACTCTGAGTTTGAAATGAACCATGTCCAAACTCACTTCCAACATGATCAATAATCAAAATAGGACCCATTGTCTCTGTTGCAGTGTGGCTAAAACTGCTGCAAGTTTACCAACATCACTGTCCTTTGCATAACCTTTGCTTGAGCATGAACATGGAATACAGATACGTTTATACAGTGTGCTCATTTAAAACCTTCCCCAGACCTCTTTTGGTCAGTCTTCCAATTTTGCATTTTTCAATTCCTGACCATCCAGTCAAACCCTTAGGAACTGTGTATAAATCAGGATTGATCCAAATCGCTGATCTCTCAGCCCACGCAAAGCGGACAACCCAGTGACTGCCCCAAGTCTTACCTTCTGGGACGATTTGCTTTCATCAGTATCTTTCAGGAATACTCCTGAACAGGGGGGCTGTAACACTGCAGCAGTTCGTTTCAAGTTGGTGACTACACACTGTGCAGAACAATGTGTATGCCAGACCCTGGCCTCTTCCTCTTCAGTAAATGCCCATCTTTGAGGCTGTCAATGTGGATTAAAGGAGAGGAGTTGCTGCAGCAGAACTAGATATATTAGGAGTCTGAGCCTCCTGCTCATAGAGCATATTTACCTTTCAGACCTGCTTAGGCCTAATCTCTTTTGTTGCATTTCAACTTGATGATAGATGGCTGCTGTGCACATTCAAATATGGTGGGTCGGTTTAGACCCAGCGTCTAGTTGGTAAAGAAACAGATACTTTGGTGCCCTGCCCAGATCTTCCCAACACTCATCATTCTAGTATATGCCAATGATCTCCTCTTGCAATCATCAATAATTCTCTGCTGTACGGCTCTCTATGAGGCTGTGCACATGGCAGGGTGGCAGTACAAAAGAGTTAACACCTCAGGGGGCATCCCTCAGCAGTGACAAACAGGAGTTGGAGAGCAAGTACACCCGCTTCCTCATCCCTCAAGTACTACGTCCCACACTATCTCCCAGGGGACTATAGTGGGACTAAGCCATTAAGAGTTACTCATGGATGTACCCACATTAGCTTCATTCCCTGCGCCCCCCCACCCACTTCCCTACCGGAGCTTTCTGAGATGAACTTTCAAACAAACTACATGCACTCAAATCCTGTCTCAAGGTATGCTTTTGGGAGAACCGGGACCATGACAGATAGCTCCGATTATATGGCAACTTGATGTCAGGTACTCAGTTTCTTTTCAAGCACAAGTCAGAAATGTTTTAATCTCAAGAAAAGAATATTTATATGAAAAAGTATCCATGGCATTGCTCCAACACCTTAGTCTGCTTATAGCTAGACTATGTTTTTTATATTCCTTAAAGTTTAGTGTAGAAAGATCTGAATTCTAGTCAATGGAACGTTAGCAAAACCAAGAAGAGCCTTGCAAGCAGAACCTTCCAAGCCCAGCTCATGCTAAAGAAAAAAAAAAGAGAAAAGGTAAGACTTTCATGAGTGCATTTGTTCATCCTCTATTCCCCCTCTCTGCTATCTGCAATGGCAACACTCAGTGATATGGTTTGGATGTTTGTCCCCTCCAAATCTCACATTGAAATATGATTACCAGTGTTGGAGATGAGGCCTGGTGGGAGGGGTTGGATCATGGGAGAGGATTCCTCATGAATGATTTAGCACCATGCCCTTACAGATAAGTGAGTTCTCACTCAGTTAGTTCATGCAAGATCTGGTTGTTTAAGAGTCTGGGACCCCCGCCCCCCCCCCACCCCGCTCTCTCTTGCTCCCTCTCTTGCCATGTGACAACTGTGGCTCTCCTTCACCTTCAACTGTAATTGTAAGCTTCCTGAGGCCCTCACCAGAAGCAGATGCTGGAACCATGCTTCCTGTACAGCCTGCAGAACTGTAAGCCAACTCTTCTTCTTCTTTTTTTCTATAAATTACTGAGTCTCAGGTACTCCTTTATAGTAATGCAAAAATGGGCAAACACCCAGTGTGGCACTGGGTGGTAAATGATATCAGAGACATGTCAACCTGGGTACCTGAGTGACCATTTGGAACAAAGGACTCCTTTTCCCAGCTGCCCTGGAACTGCACTAGACTGTTAGGTGAATAAGAAATAAATTTCTATTTCCTTGAGTCAAGTCATGTTCATGTCTTTGTCTTACTGTTGCCTAGCCTACCTTGATGGACATATGCAAATCTCCAAATTATTATTTGAAATTGAAAAAAATGGGAAGCCGTAAGCAATAAAAAGAATTTCAGAGAAAATTAGATCACTAAACTATGCTTGATTTTGTTATTCTACATCTCTATTTTTTCTACATTACAGCATAAAAACAAAATAGAACAACAAGCAAATTTACAAATGTTCATCAAACTTAAACCTCACAAGAACTCACTGGTCACTCCAGAGTTATGCAGAATTATTTGACTCTTCCTGAGAACAACTGCTCATATACTATCTAACCTTAGCCTACTTCATTAAGAGGAAATCTTTGTTCTCACCCTCATTATTTTCTACTTAATTTGTTTTCCTGCCAGGAAACCCATCTATAGAGATTTGTTTTTCTGGCCATCTAATTTGTTCTCTTCAAATATTTCTCATAGGTTTCATTTCTTCATAGGCTGCCCATATCACCATTGACAGGTTCAAATCATAGATTGGAAGTCACTTGTTAGATAAATCAATTAAAGACAGAATGAATGAGACTTTCAATTCCAGTAATTGCGAAGCAGTTTATATTTAATTAAACTGCATGCAGATAACAATGAAAAAGTTGAGACCAAAACATCCCTCAGAACAAAGATCAACCTTTCTGATGGCACTGGAGAACAATCACAAGGCATGCAGAAGTTGGAATTAATTCAACCCTTGAATGAAAGAACGTCTACAAGGTGAGATCTATGCTTTTATAGCTTTTTCCTTGAAGGCTTCCCCAGTATGCTTAGTGCAGATTGCCTAGAACTCAGGCCAAGAAATACATGGCCTTGTTGGTCTGAAGTGTCAGAATTTGAGTATTCCAGACTGCTGGAAATTTTAGAAGATGATTCAAAAAATGTGGGAGCCACAGAAAGGAAAATTCCCAAATCTGCATACACATTTCCCTTAGGTCCTTGAGTGACATTTGAATTATGCATATGCAGAGGGAGATACCAAGATATTCAGCAAAGTTCAATAGCTGGAAAGTTGAAAGACTTGAGCAGAGATCTTAGCTGTGACTTACTTGAGGAGAGATAGAATTTGGAGTTTGAATCCTATCAAGTTACAGGATTTTGATAAATACCTTGGACTTTTCATTTATTTTAAACAGAGCTATCCTTATTTGCAAAGATTGTTTCCCAGAAACAAGGATTTAGCTTAAGACTAAAAGAAGAATGGAAATAGACCCACATTAATAAATAATTTATAAAAGCATCCACATGGTGAAGATAGTTATCCAGCAACTAAATCACTCACTAGAGCAAGAAACTACTCACACAAAGAGGGTAATAGTATCTTGTGTTTCTGCAGCATAACATCGACAAGGTGCAGTACACAATAAACAATTATTGGACATGGAAAGAACAGTTAAATGTGATCTCTAGTCAAAATAAAATCAGTCAATGGATAAAGACCAAAGACAACTTCAATGTTGTAGTTAAAAAATAAGGACTTTCAAGCAGGAAGTGAATATATGACCAAGGATGTAAAGTAAAGCAGGATTATCATTAGTAAACAGAAAAGGAATATCAATAGAGAATAGAAACTATTAAAAAGTCAAATTTAAATCCTGGAACTTAAAAATGTTTAAAATAAAATAATGTTTAAAATAAAAATGTCATTTGATGGGCTGAATAGCAGATTAGATACAATAAAAGAAAGTCACTGTGAACTTGAAGGAGAACAAAAGATGAAAGAAAATTGAACATATTTTCAGAAACATATGAGAAAATATCAAATACTTTAATATATGTATAATTGGAGTCTCAGCAGCAGAGAGTAGAGATAAAGATCCAGCAGTGTGGTGGCACGCACTGGTAGTCCCAACTACTCAGGAGGCTGAGGAGGAGAATGGCATGAACCTAGGAGGCAGAGTTTGCAGTGAGCTGAGATCATGCCACTGCACTCCAGCTTGGGCCATAGAGTGAGACTCCATCAAAAAAATAAAAAATAAAAAATAATCCAGAAAAAAAAAATGTTTAAAGAAGCAACTGTGAACTTCACAAAATTTGGTAAAAAACATCAGCTTACATATCCAAAAAAAACTCAGATAGCCTCAAACAAGATAAATTCAAAGAAAATCATAAGTATATTCTCATAGTTGCACTGCTGGAAACCAAAGCTAAAGAAACTGTCTTGAATGCAACCAGAGATAAATGATATAATATATAGCACAGGGGAATAGTGATACTATTTATGACTGACTTGTCCTTTGGAACAATTAAGGAGACAAAGAAATTGTCTACCCAGAATTCTACATCTAGCAAAACTATCCTTCATATATGAAAACAAAACAAAGACACTCCGGATTAATAAAATTTGAAAAAAGTCATTGCCAGCACACCTGAATTAAATAAAATGCTAAAGAAATTTATTTGGGTTGAAAGTAAATGAAACCAGATAGGAACTCAGATCTATAGAAAGAAATGAAAAGCACCAGAAATAGTAAATACAGTTGACCCTTCGTATCCACAGGTTCTGAAGACTTGAATTTGAATAACCATGGATCAAAAATATTTTTAAAAAGTTAAAAATAACAATAAAATATAGTGTAACAACCACTTACATAGTATTTATATGGTATCAGGTATTGTAAGTAATCTAGAAATATCTTAAAGTATATGAGAGTACGTGTGCATGTTATATGCATATTTTATGCTATGCTATTTCATATAAGAGACTTGGTGTCTAGATTTTGGTATCCAAGGGGGATACTGAAACCAATTTCCCACAGATACCATGGGATAACTGTACAGTCAATCCTCATTATTTGTAGATTCCATATTTGTGAATTTGTCTGCTCACTAAAGTTTATTTGTAACTTCAAAATCAACACTTGTGGTGCTTTTGTAGGCATTTTCGCATATGTGCAGCTCAAAATATTTGAGTTGTTTCATGTCCATGTTCCCAACTGAGGTTGAACAAGGCAACACTCTGCCTTCTTCTGTCAACTTTCATGCTATACTAAAGTGACCCCTTTGTGTTCTATTTAGCACTGTATTTTTTACACTTTTGTGCTTCCTTTGGTAATTTTGCTGTTTAAATTGTCCCCAAACAAAACACAAAAGGGCTTTCTGTGAGGGCAGATGGCTGTGATGTGCCTTATGGAGAAAATACATGTGTTACGTAAGCTTCATTCAGGTGTGACTTGTTGGTCATGGGATCACTGTGAATGAACCAACATAACTGAGACGTCTATAAATACAAACACACATAAAACAAAATTAAGTACTGATCAGTTGATGAAGATTTTGTCACCAGAGTCTCATAGGAACCTAACCCTGTATTTCCTCTAGAACCAACTGTTTAGTATTTGCTAATTCAGTTTTCACAATGACTTTATAGAACGTTCCTGTGAATAATAAGAATTGAGTGTATATGGGTAAATAGAGAAGTCAATCGTTTTTTAAAAAATTCTTTCATTATTCCTTTCTTTTTTTTTTTGACAGATCTCACTTTGTCACCCAGGCTGGAGTGCAGTGGTGCAATATCAGCTCGCTACAAGCTCCGCCTCCCGGGTTCACGCCATTCTCCTGCCTCAGTCTCCTGAGTAGCTGGGACTACAGGTGCCCACCATCATGCCCGGCTAAGTTTTTGTATTTTTAGTAGAGACAGGATTTCACTGTGTTAGCCAGGGTGGTCTCGATCTCCTGACCTCATGATCCACCTGCCTCAGCCTCCCAAAGTGCTGGGATTATAGGTGTGAGCCACTGCACCTGGTCTTTTAAAAAATTCTTTAAAGGCATATGGCAATGTAGTGCAAAACTGTTAACACTCTTCTGGGTATATAAAGTATGCAGATATAAAATATTTGACAACAAAAATACAGAAATAAAGGAAAGGAGTAAATTAAGTTATACTGTACTGTTGCATGATTCTTACATTTCATATAAAGTGGCTGTTCTGTGTGGGAAACTCACAAGGGGAGAATAAAAGACACACACACAATACCTTTATGGGTAAACAACCTTTATCCCATGTAAATAGCAATGCAAATATAATAAGCAAATCATATAATAAGCAAATGATATAATAAACAAATTGTAATGGGTAGGGGAGAAGGTAAAAGATGTATATATACACACACACACACACATATATACACACATACATATATATATACACACACACACGTATGTATACACATATACACTCACCAGACTATGGAGGATTCATCATCGGGAAGCTATAGTCTGGGCTCCAGTGGTCGGCCACCCGTCCGTGCACAGATGAGGAGAGGTCTCATGAAACTTTGGTGTGGTCTGGGGCCTTAGCTCCTTTTGTAATGAGTTGTTTGGTATAAGGCCCAGTCACGAGGGCCCTTTGCGACTGAGCTCAAGGAACACAAAAAGGTCAACTTGCTTTTGCAATTTTCTATTGTTTTTCAATAACTAACGTATCAGAATAGGTTGAAATAGAGATTTCTTTGAAACAGTGCTGGATGAATGCCTCAAGGGGCTCACAAAACCTGTTCCGGGACTTGGTGATCACTGTTTGTGTCCATGTTCAATTGAGTTCAAATTTAATACTTAACTTTTCCTCCACAGTGGCACAATATTAAATCTAAGTAGATAACAAAAATGAGACATATTATAATCCTTAGAACAACCACCAAAAATTTAATATGGAAAATAATATATTAAAAGTCTAATGAATGAATTAAAATAGAATCTTAAGAATATTTGATTAATTCAAAAGAATGCAGAAAGAATGAACAGAGGAACAAAAAAACAAATGGAACAGATATGAAATAATTAGTAAAATGGTGGGCCTAAATATCACCATATATCAGTAAGTACATTAAATATAAATAAACAGATGAAAAAGCAAAGAATGTCAGACTGAATAAAAGAAGGTTGCATGAATTAGTCAACAAATGAATGAATACACTATCTTGGGAAAAATGCACCAAATGGCGTTAGCAAATATTTTCATCATTATAGGAAACCAGTTAAGAAACTATTCTCTCACATTCTCTGTTCATAACAGTGTATTTCTGGGTCAGGTCCCACTCCTGGCTTCAAAACTGGGCAGATAACCCAGATCTGGGTATTTAGAGCACAGTCTCCCCCTATCTATAGTGGCTGAATAAGAAACAGGTATGTGGGCCGGGCGCGGTGGCTCAAGCCTGTAATCCCAGCACTTTGGGAGGCCGAGACGGGCGGATCACGAGGTCAGGAGATCGAGACCATCCTGGCTAACACGGTGAAACCCCGTCTCTACTAAAAAATACAAAAAACTAGCCGGGCGAGGTGGCGGGCGCCTGTAGTCCCAGCTACTCGGGAGGCTGAGGCAGGAGAATGGCGGGAACCCGGGAGGCGGAGCTTGCAGTGAGCTGAGATCCGGCCACAGCACTCCAGCCTGGGCGACAGAGCAAGACTCCGTCTCAAAAAAGCAGATATAGGTTTACATCATATTAGCATGAAACAGGTATGTGAATGACAGTGTACTAATGTGAATTATAGCAAATATTTTTGCTGGAATATTGAGAAAAAGAAGTTATTTTCTCACATGTTTCCAAGCTAATATGATGTAAACCTAAATCTGCTGGTTGCCTTTGTCTGTTTGATAATGAAGACAACACAGAAAAAAAGAGAACTGGAAAACGTGAACATACTTGATGTCATCATTTTAACCACTGGATCCAAGCACGCCTGAAGCCATACACACTCTATCTTTTCAGTTATTTGAGCAATCAAAAAAGGGAAATCACCATTTGTTGGTTTCTATTCTTTATAGGCAAAAGAGACAGGATGAACACAATTAGCAAATGAATTATTTTCCAAATCATCAATAATATCAATTGAAGTAAGATACATCTATTGAATGAGTTTGTTACTAATTCCTGACCCACTTCCTTCAACCATAAGAAATCTCTGCAAACTCATACACCAGAAATAATATAAAGGGTTGGCTTCAATCCTCTGTAATTGATGGATATTGTTCATGAAAACGTTGTGCCCTCTAATTTCCACATGACATATTAGTAGGGCCCAGTGTGCTCTCAACCAACAGAAGTTCCCCCTTGGCTGTTCTCCTTAGAAGGATTCTTTATCTTTTTCCCAGATTATTTATGCAATCTGTATCACTGTGGGTCTATGTATAAGAATATTGACCACCTCCTTCTCACATCATGGAAACACTGACTATTGATATACACAGAAACAAAAGCAGGATAGATTTCCAGTAGATCTCTGTTAATCGCTGATGTTTAAGGGAATTTGACACAATTAATAATGTGCATGACTAAAAAGGGAAATTATCTCCTAATCTTGATAAATCATCACTCAAATAATTGATTTTCTCATATCTCCTTACTCTTTGGAATGAAATAATGTGTTTTTAGAAACTTGCCAAATTAGCTGGTTTATGTCTTAGGATCTTCCATGAATCTCAGATTTTTGTGAAATGGACAGACACCAATGGAGTCTACAACTATTTACTGTCACAGATACAGAGAAGGAGTAGAATGCCAGATGATTAATCCATGTACACCAGTGCAGATATGATATATTGACCAGAACTGACTCTGCACTCAATTCAAGAAAACTGTCTTGGGAGGTTTTGCAAGTAAAATCAAAATGGCTACAATACTCTGTATTTATTCATAAAACATGTACATTCTCCATAAATGTCTGATGCATTGAACTGTATATATATTAGAACACAGTTATTGTATTAGTCTGTTCTCACACTGCTAATAAAGACATACCCAAGACTGGGTAATTTATAAAGGAAAGAGGCTTAGTTGACTCGCAATTCCACATGGCTGGGGAGGCCCCACAATTATAGTGGAAGGCAAACAAGGAGCAAAGTCACGTCTTACATGGCAGCAGGCAAAAGAGCTTGTACAGGGGATCTCCTCTTTATAAAACCATCAGATTGCATGAGATTTATTCACTCACGCAAGAACAGTATGGGGGAAATCACCCCTGCCCCCATGATTCAATTATCTCTGCCTGGCTCTGCCTTTTAGGGATTATTACAATTCAAGATGAGATTTGGGTGGGGACGCAGCCAAACCATATCATTTGTACGCAGAATATGATTGGAATACATCTGAGAAAATTATTTTCTCAGATAGCTTAGAAAGCTGAAAGAGAGGATATTACTATCTCTGCCTTAAATCATAGAAACAGAGTCTTCAGAAGGAAGCACAAAGCTGGATTGAGAAATGAAAGGGATGAATGGGGCTGGGATTAGAGTGAACCAATTGAGGGTCAAATAAAGGGGTACCAAATAAAGGAAGTATTTGCTCTGTGGTATTTTCATGACTTTGGCAATGAGGACCTGCTTCCATCTTGTAGTAGGTGCCTCCCTTGTCTTGCCCCAGTCCTGTCCCTGAGTGTGGGGCACACATTGTAGGAAAAGAAGGATGGAGAAAGCATGGAGAAAGCATTCTACTTATAAAAAACAATGTGTCTTGAGAACCAGAGATGTGACAGAGGAGAAAGAAGCAAGTTCTTTTAACTACAGCAAACAATGCAAGAGTTGGGGGAGGGGTGTAAAAGATGAAGCTAGAGAGGTGGGCTGCTGCCAAACTGGGAAAGGTCCCATATGCTGTGAAGAGGATCTTTGACTCTTTACCCTAGACAAAGGTGAACTGATGCAATCTTCAAGGTCAGGATGGTTTTTACAAAGGATCCTTGTGATAGAGCAGTGTGAAAAATGGCTTAGAGGAGAAAAACTAAAGCTCGTGAATCTTAGGTAGCTGCAGTAACTTCTTTGGAAGAGTGGGTAGATGTCCTGGAAGCATACAGAGTGGATTTCACCTAGACTTGGTTACAGAATGTGTCTGATGAGGCCACATGTAACTCAGTGGTCTCTCGCTGGGCAAGTAGGCACTTGCACCAACTAAGCAAGACAAGAGCAAGTGCTGATGAAGGGAGCAAGCTGTTAAGTTTTAGTGTGGGACACGTTTTAAAACATTTGAGTAAGTTAGCTCAGATACCTTTTTGATTTAGTTGGCAAGAAAACTGATCCTAGTTTTCTGAGACTCCATAAACAGAGAAACCAGAGCTGTCTTTAATCTGTTTTTCATATTTTTTTAGCTGGTCACCAGGACTTGGTGGGCAAATAAGATCTTACCAGTGACTTGAACCACTTTAGCTGAGAAAATATTTAAAAAGCTACTCCCAGTTTTACTTGGAAAAAAAAAAATAAGCAAGCTTGTCCCCAGAACCCTGAAACGGAATTCATGGCTACAGCTGACAGTCTCTTGGCTTTGGAAATCCATGTGAAGCATCTCCAGGGCCTTACCATTTTTCATAACCTTTATTTGAAAATCAGCTCCTTGATGCTGATCACCCAGGCCCCTGCTGAATAAAAGTTGAACTAACTTAAAACAAAAGCATGCATGCAGAATGCATACTACTCTACCTTATTAGTGAAATGTCAAATACTCCTGCTGCCTATTTTCAAAATGTACCTTTTATCTCTGCCCTCATCATCCTTAAATGAAATCCTCATTAAAAAAGAAAATGTTTTGGCTTTCTCATGGCTCAGACTTGACATCAAAAGCCATAGACTAAAACGTAGGCGGGTTTTATTTTATTTTTTAAAATTTCACCTTTTGTTAGCAGAAAACACACACAAACAGAAACTCCATTCTCAACTGTGAATGCATAACTGTGAACTCATAACAGCAGTTCACTTTTTACCTGGTGAAATGGTGTCGTTGTCTGGGGTAAATACCCAGTGTTCGTTGTCTCACACCAAGGAAATTGAGTGCATAGACACACAAGAAGTGGGTTTAGGAGTGGAGATTTAATAGGCAAAAGAAAGAAAAAGCTGGGCGTGGTGGCTCACTCCTGTAATCCCTGCACTTTGGGAGGCTGAGGGGGGTGGATCACCTGAGGTCAGGAGATCAACACCAGCCTGGCCAACATGATGAAACCACATCTCTACTAAAAATACAAAAAGTTAACCAGGCCACTGGTGGCTGGAGCCAGTAATCCCAGCTACTCAGGAGGCTGAGGCAGGAGAATCACTTGAACCTGGGTGGCAGAGCTTGCAGTGAGATAGCACCACTGCACTCCAGCCTGGGCAACAAGAGCAAAACTCCATCTCCAAAAAAAAAAAAAAAGAAGAAGAAGAAAAAAAGAAAGAAAGAGAAAAGAGAATAGCTCTCTCTCTTGCACGAGAGAGGGGCCCGAGTGGGGCTCCCTGTCCGCAGTAGTGTGCACCGGATTTTATAAACAGGCTTGAGGAGTCGATGTCTGATTTACATAGTGCCACAGATTATTTGGACCAGGTGTTTTGTTTACATAGAGAACGAGGGCGCTAGACACCTGCCCTAATCTTATTATGCAAATACAGTGTTTGCCTGCTGGGCGCCATGTTGTCTGCTCCCGACTGCACACGTGGCTGGCAAGGAGGCGGGAAGATGGAGCCGCCGTGTTGGACATGCCTACTTCCCAGGTAGCCCCTTTCCTATTGGCATAGCTGCTAGGATTCACCCGTGCAAGCTTCTAACTTGCCTTTCTATGTCTGCAGCTGAATTTTACAGGCTGCTCTTTGTTAGAAAAGAAAATGATTTGGGGACTGCTTTTAATTGAAAGGAAGACCCTACCAAGGATTCCCTTACCCTCACTGGCTGCTTAAATCATTTCTTTTTAACTCGGCTATCACTTGTATAGCACCTTCTCCGTGGAGTTTCTCCAGCTTTCACATCGTGGGCAGAGCCTGGCCTCACAGCCCTTGTGCATTTTGCAGCTCTTAGCACACTTTGTGGTGACAATCTGTTCCCTCCCCTGACTTCCCCATGAGAATGCAGGGACCTGAACTCTTTTACGTCCAGGATGTAGGTAAATATTCCATGAATGAATGAGTGACTGATGAATAGGTACTAATGGGATGGAAAAACTGTCCTGTCTCTGAACAATGGTGTCATAGCAGGACTTCTTTTCTTTGCCGCTGTCACTGGCAACAGCAAAGGCCCTGCCCTCCCTGGTCCTTATCACCTTCCATGTTGACAGGCTTGCAGGGCAGCAGGTGGGCGTAAGGGCTGCCTTTTGAGGCCCACGCAGAGCCAGGTAATAGATTTGCTGGTGGAGGAACCCACCGCCCTGACCTCATTAGCTCTGAGCACTGGCTGCAGGAAGTCATCCTTGCCTCACCTAATGGCCTTCCCTCATCTTCCTCTCAATGCACTCCCAGGGAGACCCTCCAAAGCCTGTGACATAAGCAATGAGAAAGGCATTCTGCCTTCACAGTTGCCATATGATTTACTTTGAAACCCATAAGCTCCAGGATTGCACATTCCAATTCAAAAACAGCAGGAAAAATGATTTGAAAAGGATGCGCTGATGCTCCAGTTTAGAAAAGACATGTTCTCTTCTGATGCGTTGGGACACGCTAGTTCCTCTGTCTGCTGTCGTTGGTTCCACTTTTCTAGCTGATGAAAATCTGTTCTGTGTGGGCCCTTCATATGCTCATGCATTCAGTCAATGAACACTGCCAAGCCCATAATGGGCCAAGTCTATCTCATACCTCACTCCTTCGAGGACGCCTTCCCCAACTTCCTCAGTCTAAGTTGATTCAGGCATGGTACATTTCATATTTGTTTTGATTATACATTTGCTGCTCTGACTCTCCTGCCTCCATTGTGAGATGGTTGGGGAACAACTGAACCTTATGAATGTCTGTATTTCCAGCACTGAGAATGTCATTCGATGCACAGTAGAAATGTAGCAAATGAGAAAGTGGTGTTCAGAATCCCACATTAGCTGTAGAATCCCACTTTTCAAAACCAGAGATATTCAGAGATAAATATAATTCAGAGATATTCAGAGATAAATATAATTTTTCCCTATGAGTTTTGAAGAAAATGCACACATTTCCTGCTGTTTCTTCTTGACACTAATAAGTGATTTCTTTATGAAGATCCCCGTCTTGCATCTATATTAAAGGTACATCTCAAATTATCATCAGTGTTACTGGAGAATAACCCTGAGCAGATAGCTACAAGTATTGGGTACTAGAAAAAGAACAAAAATACAAACAACAAAAGAAACGTCACTTCCTGAGAATACTTAAGGTTCAAATCTGGAATACACAAGAATTTCAGATAAAAGTCTACAAATTGGGTGTAGTGTCTACTGCTCGGGTGCTGGATGCACCAAAATCTCACAAATCACCACTAAAGAACTTACTCGAGTAACCAAGAATTTCAAGAATATCAAGACACTAAAGACAAACCAATAGCTCTAAATTTGTGGCCAGTTCCTAGCCATAGCCAATTGTTACGCTGGAATATCTTGTGTCCCGAGTTAATAAAAGGACCACGGCATTATTAGCCAAATGTCATAAGGCATTTGCACACATTGTTAATTAACCTGTGAGATGTAGCGTGCCTAAGAAGGCCCACCACAGGACAGCAGCATCCTAAAAATGGAGCAAAGAATTTATAGCACCTTAGTTTATAAAGTCTCTTGTAGAAATAGATATGTGCTCACCTATAAAATAAACAGTTAGTAGATCCCTTTATAAGTGGCAGCACCTTGTTGGTGATTCTGTGGAGTAAATAGGTGGGTTTTCTAAGGATATGGGGTTAAGGAAAAGAGAGAAAGATAGATGGATAGGGACAGAGGGTCAGAGAAAGAGGAGAGATGAGCAGAGAGGCAGAGGAGAGAAGAGATTAAAATATTTCTCCTCTTAGCTATAATTTAAAGGTTAATAAGAAGGACAAATAAGGTACACTGATATCCACAGAATGCAAAATAAGCATAGGATGATGCTGAAGAGCTTGCCTTACGTCTTCTACCTAGTTACAAAATTGCCATCTTTTGTTGGCATAGATGCGGTGAGCAGGGAACACATCTAAACCACAAGTGGGAATGTACACTAGCACAACCTATATGGAAAACAGTGTGGAGATTCCTTAAAGAGCTAAAAGTAGAATTGCCGTTCTATTCAGCAGTCCTGCTACTGAGTATCTACCCAGAGAAAAAGAAGTCATTATACAAAAAAGATACTTGCATACACGTTTATAGCAGCACAATTCGCAATTGCAAAACTGTGGGACCAATCCAAATACGGATAAAGAAACTGTGGTGTGTATGTGTATATATATGTGTGTGTGTGTGTGTGTATATGTGTGTATATATATGTATATATATGATGGAATACTACTCAGTCATAAAAAGGAATGAATTAATGGCATTCGCAGCAACCTGGATGAGATTGGAGACTATTATTCTAAGTGAAGTAACTCAGGAGTGGAAAATCAAACATCATATGTTCTCACTCATAAGTGGGAGCTAAGCTATGAGGATGCAAAGGCACACGAATGACACAATGGACTTTGGGGACTCAGGGGGAAAGGATGGGAAGGGAGTGAAGGATAAAAGTCTACAAATTGATTGTAGTGTACACTGCTCAGGTGATGGGTGCACCAAAATCTCACAAATCACCACTTAAGAACTTACTCCTGTAACCAAACACCACCTGCTCCCCAATAACTTATGGAAATAAAAAATTTTAAATTAAAAAAAAAAAAGCAAACAAAACAACACCACTTCAGCCATGTCCTTTTTTTTTCTTTTTTGAGACAGAGTCTCACTCTGTCACCCAGGCTGGAGTGCAGTGGCACGATCTCAGCTCACTGCCAACTTCCCCTCCTGGGTTCAGACAATTCTCCTGCCTCAGCCTCCCAAGTAGCTGGGATTACAGGCATGCGCCACCATGCCTGGCTAATTTTTGTATTTTTAGTAGAGACAGGGTTTCTCCATATTGGCCAGGCTGGTCTTAAACGCCTGACCTCAGGTGAGCCGCCCGCCTTGGCCTCCCAAAGTGCTGGGATTACAGGCGTGAGCCACTGCGCCCAGCCAGCCATGTCTTATTTCATACCCAAACAGTTTTTGGTAACAATCCAAAAGTTGAATAAAGTTAAGTTTTTCAGTACAAAAAATCAAAATAGAAATAAAATTGGCATCTTTGCCACTTGGTGGCTGTGAATAGCTCACCTGCATTGTAAGAAGAGTGGGGACAAGTTCCCCAATACCTCTTTAAGGAAGAAGGATATTTTGAGAGCGGAGCATGATTGCATTGAGAATTCAAAAAATACAAAATCCAGTCTTCATGGCCAAAGGTTCTGACTCACTAGGAATGAAGTGGGGGCAGCAAACTGTAGTTTTAAAACTCCAAAAGATGGCTCTTGCTTACAGGGGAATGCCAAGGGGCCAGGAGCCAACGTGGAAGGAATGCAGGAACAATAAGATCACTATTTTATTACCTCCATAGTAAAGACAGGACCAGGCAAGAATCATCAATGGATATTATATCTGGTGGTGACTGAATGGGGAGTTCTGATGAGAAGTGTATTTACAGGGTGTTAAGAGTGTCTCTTCATAGACTACGTAGTGACAAGGGCAGCAAAAAGATATCATTTATATAGCAGAGGAATCGGATCATGTGTAACGTACATTTGAAGGATAATACGCAAGATTCACTGGTAACACATGGAAATTAACTAGCCCTGGATGCTCAGAAAATGTAGAGATCGTTTCCATGTTAGTGGCAACTGCAATAGTCAGGGTGTAGTTCACAAAACAGAAGCCTCTTCAGGTAATAACAACAGGGAGGGCTGGGTGTGATGGCTCATGCCTCTAGTCTCAGCACTTTGAGAGGCCAAGGGAGGAGGATTGCTTGAGCCTAGGAGTTAGAGACCAGCCTGGGCAACATAGCGAGATTTGTCTCTATGAAATAAAAATAAAAAGAATTAACCAGGTGTAGCCCAGAGTTGGCACAGCAGCCTGTATCATCAACCAAGCTCCACTAAACCAAAGAAAAAGGAAAAAGAAAAAAAAAAAATCAGCATCATCATCATTGGTCTGAGCCAAGTCAACAATAGCCATCACAGCCCCATCTTTTGAAAGTTAACAAGAAGTCATATAGGATCCTATGTAGCACTTACACATTTCTGGTGTCCCATTTATTCAATCTTCCCAATGATGCTGCAAGAAATGGTGTTTTGCAGAGAAGAACACGGAGACTCAAATAGATTCAGCTTATGGGCCTCAAGGTCATTTAACAACAACAGCAACAACAAAAATTGATAGAGCCAAGGTTTCCAGCCAAGTCTACTAAATCAAGCAAGACCAGTAGTTGGTGCTCCTCTGAGCCTAAAAACCTTAAATCTCGGAACTTTACCCTCTTGCTCCTGTGATGGTATTCTCTGGGGGTGAGGTGAGTCCTGAGCTAGGGGCAGGGCTGGGTAGCTTTGTATGCACCTGCTGTCCACCCTTCCTGGTGGCCACTTACTCTCCTGCACTGCTAGAAAGAAGGGCATGAAAAGCATCCTTCATCTTTTACATGAACAGAAGCAAAAGCCCCTCCTTCCCTTCCTGCCCCTGCCACACTAGCACACATGTTGGGAGTAGGAGACAAGACATTTTTCTCACTGTGTCATTGCACAGGAAGAGAGTTCTCAGAGGTGCCAATATATTCCATCTAACTGGCACTCTAATGAGCCCAGTAGGGAAGAGTATGTGCTAGCCCCGGCTCAGCAGGTTCCCTTCATAGGGTCATTTGATGTTTCAGCCTTTTAAGAGTCCCTGAGGTCCCAGATGAGCCCAGACTTCTTCCCAAGGCAAGGGCTGCATTTCTAGGCTGAATACCCATTTGCTCATGCAAATACAAGCAGGTAAAGAGGAATTGCAAGACACTGTGCTCGCTTCTACTCAGACACAGGTGAATGCATATCTTCAAGGCATTTATTGCAAGCAGTTGCTGCTTTAAAAAGAAGGTTCAAGGCCAGGTGCGGTGGCTCACGCCTGTAATCCCGCCACTTTGGGAGGCCAAGGTGGGTGAATCACTTGAGGTCAGGAGTACGAGACCAGCCTGGCCAACATGGTGAAACCCAGTCTCTACTAAAAATACAAAAATTAGCTGGGTGTGGTGGTACATGCCTATAATCCCAGCAATTCGGGAAGCTGAGGCAGGAGAATTGCTGGAACCTGGAAGGTGGAGGTTGCAGTGAGCCAGAATCGCACCACCGCACTCCAGCCTGGGCAACAAGATCTAGACGCCGCCAGCTCAAAAAAAAAAAAAAGAAAAAAAGAAAAGAAAAGAAAAAAAAAGAAAGGAAAGGAAAGGACAAGTACTTGAACTTTTTTCTTTTTTTTTCTTTTCTTTTCTTTTTTTCTTTTTTTTTTTTTTTTGAGACAGAGTTTTACTCTTGTTGCCCGGGCTGGAGTGCAATAGGGCAATCTCGGCTCACTGCAACCTCTGCCTCCCAAGTTCAAGCTATTCTCCTGCTTCAGCCTCCTGAGTAGCTGAGATTACAGGTGTGCACTGCCACACCAAGCTAATTCTGTATTTTTAGTAGAGATAGCATTTCTCCATGTTGGTCAGGCTGGTCTCAAACTCCTGACCTCAGGTAATCCACCTACCTCGACCTCCTAAAGTGCTGGGATTACAGGCTTGAGCCACTGTGTCTGGCAATGATGATGCTGATTTCTATACTCATTTTGGAAAAAGCAAAAGAAATACCTCCTGCACTTTAATCCTATAAATGGAGGCATCTGAGCATGAGAAAATGGGTCAACAGTCCTCCCGGGATGTCATAGGAATGACAGGTTCCCCTGCCTCTCTTGTTCTCACTCAGCAGAACATTGCTTTGTTTACAGTGACAGTCTGAGGAGTGGACACTTTATTTGTCCAGCATGAGATGACTTAGAATGAAGCCCTCCTGCCCTGGAGGGATGTTGACTGACAGCTGTATCCTCCAGTCAGATTTGTCTCCCTGCCTCTGGCTGCCTCTCTGGCTAGTCCCCGCCCCTCTGTCCCTGCAATACAGCCCTCTGTCCACCAGTCTCCATGACAGCAGCTTCTGAGAGTAATAGGAGGGGCCATAGCGAGGTGAGGGTCACATGATATGTTTGAGTCCCCTTTTAAGGCTGCCGATTTATCACTTTTGGAGAGGCAATGCGATCATTGCTGAACCATCACCAGACATTTCTAATGGGTGGGTGGAGAGTCCTCTCCTGCCCGGCTAGTGCCAATCTACCTATAACATAAACACCTGGGTGGATCTTAGAATCTGAAGCACTAACTCAAGGGGTATGAAACAGAGAACTGGGTTTTCATCCCTTCAACCAGGCCCGCCTGTCCAACCACAAGGACTCTCGTAGGAACTTTCTCATAGCAACTCTGAGGCCAGTTTATGTTCTTAATTATGCAGCTTGAAGGCCAACCCTGACCACATTCACTGGGCGTTAGGAATAGAAACATCCTTCTTCTTTGCCAGCAAAGGTCTATTTGACTTTTCAGCCTATGACGTTTCAACCCTTGTGTGTGTTTGTTTTGTTTTACAGCAATTTTGGAGCTTCAAGAACAGATGCTCAAGATGACATCTCTACTCGGAATGGTGGCTTTGCAAATTGATGTGAATGTACTTGGCAGTCATCTTGAGATGCTGACGTTACAAATCTGTCCTTCCAATCATCTGAACTCAATGTGATACCTTTTGGCCCAGTTCCAACAAACACTGTGAATGCATATGCTTGTAGAGCCAAGAGTCTACCCAGCTTAAGTCAAAAATAGATCAAAAGAACAAGAGGTTTGTATTAAGAGTTAGACCCAGATTTATTTTCTGAATATGGTTGTTCTCAATTTCTAACCTTGTCTAATGCTATTGGAATCCACATTTCTACATGGCATTCTCTCTGCTTTCATAGACTAATTTATCCTAGGAATATTTTTAATCATGTTGCCCACAGGAAATATGTGCAATTCTCTTTTCATTAAAAATAATTGAGATCTACCTTTGTCTGAATGCTCATGTTCCATCCTTTGACATAGAAATAGTGTTACCTATTTCTGTCTTATTTTCTGGCAGAAGAGACAGAAAAAACAAATAAATGATGACTGTGCATTATGATACATATGATATGGGAACAAGCAAAGGGCCATAAGGACGCCCAAAAAAGGGAGATTTAAAATTTGCATGGGTAATCGGGGCAGCCTTCAGAGAGGTGGTGGCATTTGAACTGGGTCTCGTGTGGAGAATACAGAGAAGAACATTAGGTAAGGAAGAAATCCAATACAAGAGAAAAAGGAGCAAAGGATATAAATAAAGAATTGACAGAAGAAATGTAAAAAGCCAAGGAGCATATGATGTTCAAAATAATGGTAATTAATTCCCCTTGGAATGGAAAATTTAGAAAGCTGGATATTGCCAAGTGTTTCAGAAATGTGAAGATATAGATGTTGGTGCAGCCATTCTGGAGAGCAATCTGTCGATATTTAGCCAAATTAAGTATACCCGTGCTCTCTGCCCCACATTTAAGCTTCTGAGCATCTATCTTCCAGGGAAATTCTCATAGAGCTCAATGCCGCATTATTGAAGGTGGCTGGGGAGTTGAAGGTAACCTCTGGCACAGATGATAGTGTGCAATGAACTGAAACTGAGATTAACATAACTCTAAGACTAAGACTGTAAGAAGAGAGAGAGAAAAAAATAGAGACTGAAAATGGGCAGAGACATTGAAAAGGCAGTGAAGCTTGGGAGAGAAGATATATGCTTTTCTGAATATCAGAAATGTTCATACTTGTGTCTCATTGGATGTGTTTGGAAAGCAATGGAAAGACCTGGGTAGGTAGGTTGAGGAGAGAATGTAAAGGGCCTTATAAGTCACATTAACAGGATTGACGCTTTATTTTATAGTCAGGGGACAGCCAACCAGAGTTTACAGAGTGGACAGTGACATGACTGTGTTTGAGTTTTTAAGTAAATCACTCAAGTAGCAGCTTGAATTACAGACTGGAAAGAGATGCTACGTATCATGGCGTCAAAGGCTACTGGAATCCTAATAACAGTAGGGAAGTTTTCATCTTTAGCTGTATTTTCTCTTCCATGTGTAAGTAAACTGGAGCATGAACAGTGTCCCCAAGGTGCCTAAGGCTCCATTTCTATCAGTTTCCCAGGGGCATCTCTTATCCCTTCTCCAAGAGCCATGGAACGATCCCTGAAGCTTTCTCTAAACTCCAGTCAAGCTCCATTTCATCAACTTCTTTGAATTGTATCCACGCAGGCAGGGTCCAGAGGGTGACCCACTAATGAGGCTTGGTTTCTACCTTTCAGACTTAAAAGATTCTTCTTCCAATTCACATTTGCTTTGGTTCACATCCTAATTCTTTCCTTAGGAAGTAGAAGGCAAACAATGATGACTTACCTTGGGAGCATCTAAAGACTTCTAAGGAAAGTCTTGGGGTTTAATATTAGAAAATTAATCAATGTGATTCACCATATTAAACACTTAAAAAGAAAAACCATACAAATATTTCAATGAATACAGGAGAAACGATCGTCAAAGTCCAACATCTGTTACCCAGTGTAATACCTACATGACCTATCTGAATTTCTCCCCTACCTTAACCCCACTTGTCCTTAAGAAACAGAATGCCTGCATCTTAAGGTCAGAAGTTCTTCCTCATGACCAAACCTGCTGAAACTGGTAGCACCCAAGATGGCAGCTCACTTGCCCTCTGAAGAATTTCTAACTTCACTATAAGATTTCCATGCTTAATGACACTCCCACCAGTGCCATGACAGTCATCATAACAATGATTAGAAGAAATCATAAAAGGATAAAAAGGAAGGCAGCACTCCAATTCCAAGTTCTCCATCCATTCCCAGAAAAGACGTGACTAATCATCCCATTGCTTTTTATGGCCAACCCTTTCATTAAAGATGTCTTATATCTGCAGCCTCTTGGTTCTCGCAAGCCGAGAAGTTGATTTGTGAGCCACATGCCTGCTTCTCAATTCCACGGCCATTGAATAAAGCCTGCACCACGATGTTCACTTCATTTCCATATAGTGGCTTCACGACATCAAACAGGGAAAGACCCCATCTTCTGGGGGACAGGATTTGTTGATAACGTATCCATTGTAGATAAGAACTCTCAGCAATGGCCGGGTGCGGTGGCTCATGCCTGTAATCCCAGCACTTTGGGAGGCTGAGGTGGGCAGATCGTGAGGTCAGGAGATTGAGACTATCCTGGCTAACATGGTGAAACCCCGACTCTACTAAAAATACAAAAAATTAGCCGGGTGTGGTGGCGGGCACCTGTAATCCCAGCTATTCAGGAGGCTGAGGCAGGAGAATGGTGTGAACCTGGGAGGTGGAGCTTGTAGTGAGCCGAAATTGCGCCATGGCACTCCAGCCTGGGCGACAGAGCGAGACTCTGTCTCAAAACAAACAAACAAACAAACAAAAAACAACTCCAGTAACTTGGGAATAAAAAGCAACCTCCTCAGTCTGATAAAAGAATCTGAACTGTCATGGCTTGAACGCGTACCCTCCAAAATTTAGTTGTTAAACTTTAATGGCCACTGTGAAGGTATTAAGAGGTAGAGCTGTAAGATGGTTAGGTTATAAGGGCACCCCTGTGATGATTGGGATTAAGGTCCTATAAAGGAGAATTAATGGAGCATTTGGGTTCTCTTGCCCTTCCTCCTTGCATTATATGAGGACACAGTGTTCCTTCCCTATGGAAGATGCATTATTCAAAACACCATCTTGGAAGCACAGACCAGACCCATACTAGACAAACAAATCTATCAGCATCTTGATCTTGGACTTTCCAGTCTCCAGAACTGTGGAAAATCAATTTCTGCTCTTTATAAATTACCCAGTCCATGGTATTTTGTTGTAGCTGCACAAATGGACTGAGACAGAAATAAAACCTGTGCCTAACATAATTCTTAATAGTGAAAGGTTGAATGCTTTTCCCATAATACCAGTAGCAAGACAAAGATAACAGCTCTCACTAGAAGTTCCAGCAGTGCAATCATGTTAAAAAAAAAAAAAAAAAAGAAAACAAACAAACAAAAAGAAGTAAAATTGTCTTTATTACAGATGACATGATTGATTATGTAGAAAGTAAGATGAAATCTCCACAAACCTACTAGAACTAATAATAAGTGGGTTTATCTTGGTTGCAGGATGCAAAACCAATATACAAAAAGCAATCATAATTTTACATACTATAATCAAATAGTGGAAACAAAATTAAATTTTAAAAACTGTTTACTAAGAATAAAAAAAAATGAAATACTTAGAGAAAATATGACCAAGAAAGATCTGTATGCCAAGAGAACAAAACATTATTGAGAGAAAACAAAGGCTTAAATGTATAGATAAATATATTGTGTTCATGGATCAGAAGACTAAATACTGTTAAGATGTTAATTCTCCCCAAATTGATCTAAACATTCAATAAAATCTTAATGGACTCTCAGTGAGCTTTTTTGTAGAAATTCACAAACTGATTCTAAAATTTATATGAACTTGTGAAACACTTGAAATAGCCAAACAACTCTGAAAAAGAACAACAAAGCTGGAAGACTAATGTTATTTTATTTAAATACTTATTTTAAAACTACAGCAAACCAAACAGTGTAGTATTGTTAGCAGCAGAATGTATCCAAGTCACGCAGCACCAAAGGATGTTACTGATGGCAAATCCATCCATGTCTGCAGCAACCTAAATTCTTGCTTCCTCAGAAGAAAGAATTTGACTGACGGGCATAAGGTAGAAGGAGAGACCAAGGCAAGTTTTAGAGAAGGAGTGAAAGTGTATTAAAAAGCTTTAAGCTAGGTGCAGTGGCTCACGCCTGTAATCCCAGGACCTGGGGAGGCCGAAGCAGGCGAATCACCTGAGGTCAGGAGTTTGAGACCAGCCTGGCCAATATGGTGAAACCCTCTCTCTACTAAAAATACCAAAAATTAGCCAGGCATAGTGGTGGGTGCCTGTAATCCTAGCTACTCAGCAGGCTGAGAGAGGAGAATCGCTTAAATCCAGGAGGTGGAGGTTGCAGTGAGTCGAGGTGGCACCATTGCCCTCCAGCCTGTGCAACAAGAGCGAAACTCCGTCAAAAAAAATAAATAAATAAAAAAATAAAGCTCTAGAGCAGGAACAAAAGGAAGAGAAGGACACTTAGAAGAAGGCCAAGGGGTAAATTGAAAGACAAATGCCAGTTTGACCTTTTGACTTGGGGTTTTATTATATGTTGGCACCCTTCCAGGGTCTTGCATCCCTTCTCCACTAATTCTTTCCTTGGGGTGATCTGATCCCATGAGCAGGGGCCTGCCAGCACGTGGGAAGTGAGCCTGTGTGGCGTTCTTACTGGAGTTGCGCGCATGCTCACCATGCTCACTGGCGGCATTTTCCCTTACCAGTCCAGTGTTCCCAGAGAAAGGCCATCCGCCATTTTGTCTCTTAGCATGCATGCCTGAGCCTACTCGCCCAACTCCTGAGATCTTATCAGGAAGATGCTGATGACCAGATTCAGGTGTTTGTATCTACTGGGAGCTGTCTGCCCCTGGCACCAGCTGCGGCCAATTATTATTTTAGCAAGAGAGCATCACAACCACCTGACCATCAGCTGATGGTCGCCTGACATGCCTGGTAGAGGGAACGTCTCCTCTTCTGCCCTGCTCATGCCTGACTAGCTACCTACTCAAAGAGTCTTGATGTCAAAATGGACAAATAGACCAACAAAATAGGGCTTCCAAAAATAGACCCACACATACATGGACAACACATTAAAAAAAAAGTGAAATTCAACTCAAAGGAGAAGCGATAGTCTTTTCAAGAAATGGTGCTGGAACAAGTCAATATTCACACACACACGCACACGAACTTCTATCCATACCTCACACTCTATAAAAAAAGTAACTGAAAATAAATTGTACAATCGAATATCAAACCATCTCACTGTAAAACATCTCGAATAAAACATAGAAGAAAATCATTGTGTATGCGGATTGCCCAGAGAATTATTATATTAGTTTGGTGCACAAGTTATTGCAGTTTTCACCATGTACTTTTAATGGCAAAAGCTACAATTATTTTTGCACCAACTTAATACCAAAAGCACTACCATAAAAGAATGCATTCATAAATTAGGCATCATCATAATTAAAAACTTCTATTCTTCAGAAGTCATTGTTAACATACGTTAACTACTAATAGACACAACAAAAAGAATGAAGCTCGAGATAGCTCTGCTGAGAAAAGGAGCCAGACAGAAAAGAGGACATACTGTTTGAAATTCCAGAAATTGCAGGGCTGGGTGCAGTGGCTCACGCCTGTAACCCCAGCACTTTGGGAGGCTGAGGCGGGTGGATCACGAGGCCAGGAGTTCGAGACCAGCCTGGCCAATATGGTGAAACCCCATCTCCACTAAAAATACAAAAATAACCTTGGCACGATGGGGCGTGCCTATAGTCCCAGCTGCTCAGGAGGCTGAGGCAGGAGAATCTCTTAAATCCAGGAGACAGAGGTTGCAGTGAACTGAGATCGTGCCATTGCACCCCAGCCTGGGCAACAGAAAGAGACTCCGCCTCAAATAAATAAATAAATAAATAAATAAATAAATAAATAAAATAAAAAATGGAAAATGTTGCCTCAACCCAGTGACAGAGAGCAGAACAGTAGTTACCTGAAGTAGGGTGGATTGGGAGAAAATACAAAGGAAAATACAAAATTTAAAAAAAATCTAAGGGATGATGGATGATCTTGGTTCTGATGATTACTTCACAGGTGTATTCCTCTGTCAAAACTGATAAAATTGTACACTTTAAACACTGGCAAGTTACTATATGTTAATTGTACCTCAATAAAGATGTTCAAAATAAATATTAAAAATTTTAAAACTGGAAAAGTAACAGAGACTTCAGGGAAAAACCGGGAGATGCTGGGCGATAAAAACCAAAGAGAAACTAGTATCTCAGCGGGGAGACAGTCGTCAGGAGTTGGCATGCTAAGAGGTTGTGTCAGATGAGGAAAGACAATGTCCATACGTGTAAAATTGAAACAGTCCCCACAGAGTTAATAAAAATTATATGCCAAGGCTGGGTGCAGTGGCTTATCCTTGTAACCCCAGTACTTTGGGAAGCCAAGGCAGGTGGATCACCTGAGGTCAGGAGTTCGAGACCAGACTGGCCAACATGGCAAAACCCCATCTCTACTAAAAATCAAGAATCAGTCGGGCATGGTGGTAGACACCTGTAGTCCCAGCTACTCGGGAGGCTGAGGCAGGAGAATCACTTGAATCGGGGAGGCGGAGGTTACAGTGAGCAGAGATCATACCATTTGCATTCCAGCCTGGGCAACAGAGCGAGACTATGGCTTGAAAAAAAAAAAAGAAAAAAAAATTACATACCAGGCTCTGGACAAAAGTAGAGCTGCAATTAAGCATTAATTGTGCTGCACTTCTGTCCCCTTCCTTGTTGTTAAAAGTCCCACAGCACTCGATACTGACTGTGCACCTTCCTCGTTTCTATAGACAAGATTACTGACATTAAAATCATAAGGTTTTTGTTTAAGGATCACTTAAGATGGTTTTCAGACCTGAATTCCAGCCACCAGTTTGAAGACCCCCATCCAGGAAATGGATCAGGGTGAGAATGCAGCTTCTTCCCCTCCCTGTCGCATGACTTCACCCTGAACTCTTCCACCTGGTTAATGATCTCCACAGTTGGAAGTACACTCCAAAAACCTAACCCCAGACTCCTCGGGGCACCGGATTTAAGGCTTCCTCCCATCTCCTTGTTTGGTGACCCTCCAGTGAAACCTCTTTCTCTGCTGCAATCCAGTGTCTTGTGGATTGACTTGCTTTGCGCATTAGGCAATGAACCTGCTATGGTGACAAAAGGAAGCCAATGAGCGCATCTCTCTCATAGGGCTGTTGTGAGAATTAATTGATCTCTATGTAAAATGCAATGATTGTAATAAGCAAGAAAAAATGTTAGTTACTACTATTGAGAAGAGGTAAATCGCTCAGAGCATTATGAGCTAGGTGAGGTATGCAAAATTTATCAGGTCCAGAGAGATAAGAGTATGAAATTTCGGACATGCCCCGTGCCTGACGGCAATTGTTTAAAGTGATTTTTTTCCTAACTAGCTGACTCACCTGTTATCTTCCTGTTTCTGAAATTTGTGATACAAAGAACAGTGTTATAGCTTATGTATTTTAAATGTAAATTACTGGTAAACAATATAGAAATTGCCTCGTCTTTTTCTTTGAAAATTCACTTACAACAGTTGCAAATCAGAGTGTATAATTCAGGTCAACTTGAATCTATGTTCCCCAGTTGCAGTCCTCAAGTTTGCCCCAAATAAACTCTCTACTTATATTAATTTTGCCTCAGTTTTTTTTTTTTTCCTTTAAGGTTGACAATTTTAATGAAAGGTAGGTTAATTCCATAATAGTGTGGAAGAAGGTGGAAATCAAGGCTCGCTTCCTGCGGGAGGTGCTGTCCACGGTGTTTGAACCACAGCGACTCCATCTTGAATAGGGACTGGCAGAAATAAGGCTGAGACCTACTGAGCTGCATTCCCAGGAGGTTAGGCATTCTAGTCACAGAATGAGATAGGAGTCAGCACAAAATACCGGTCACGAAACCCTTACTGATAAAACAGGATGCAGTAAAAAAAAAAAGCTATCCAAAGCCCATCAAAACCAAGACGGTGATGAGAGTGACATCTGGTCATCCTCACTGCTCATTAAATGCGAATCATAATACATTATACGTTAGCATTATATGTATTATATATAATATGTATTATAATATATACATATATTAATATACAATATTACACAATATACAATATGTAACATATCTATTATATATTATACAATATATAATATATTATATATCACGTATCATATATGAGATATATAATTAATAATTATATATAATATAGATATATAATATTATTAATTATATATTATATGTATATATTATATATGTTATATGTATGTATATATTTATTATTATATATTACATATTTATATATCATATATTGCATATTATATAGTATATATTATATTGTATATTATACTATATTATATTATATATTTTAATATATAATAATATATAAATATATATTTTATACAATATATTATAATATGTATATTATATATAATATATATTTATATATATATATAATGCATTACTGCGTGTGGCCGGTCTGAAAAAAGGAGGAACCCTGAGTTCCAGGAATTGCTCACCCCTTTCCTGGGAAACTAATGAATAATCCACTCCTTGTTTAGTATATAATCAAGAAATAACTATAAGTATATTCAGTCGAGCAGCCCATGACACTGTTCTGCCTACCGAGTAGCTTTTTTTTTTTTTTTTAAGACAGAGTCTCACTCTGTCCCCCAGGCTGGAGTGCAGTGGCGCAATGTCAGCTCACTGCAACCTCCACCTCCAAAGTTCAAGCGATTCTTCTGCCTCAGCCTCCCGAGTAGCTGGGACTACAGGTGCATGCCACCATGCCCGGCTAATTTTTGTATTTTTGGTAGAGATAGGGTTTCACCATGTTGGCCAACCTGGTCTCAAACTCCTGACCACAAACGATGCACCCACCTCGGCTTCCCAAAGTGTTGGGATTACAGGCGTGAGCCACTGCGCCTGGCCTATTTCTTTACTTTTTAAATAAACTTGCTTTCACTTTATTCTATGGACTTGCCCTGAATTCTTTCTGGTGAAAGATCCAAGAACCCTCTGTCGGAGTCTGGGTCAGGAGCCCTTTCCAGTGGCAGTGCCATTTGATTGAAACCATGAAGGATACAATCCACTATTATTTAAATGTGTACATCTCTATGACCTGTGCATCTCTGTGACCTGTATGTACATCTCTAAGACCTGTACATCTCTATGGCATGGACAGTATATTCTCTTTTCACTTCTTCCCTCACCATTACAATGCCAGCCCCCAGCGTAGTGGTTTTAGCCTTTGGTGAATGCTCCAGTCACAAAGTCATGGAATTTTGCATTTGAAAGAGACCTCACAGAGCAGCTAGTTCAACTTCTTTATTTTACAAGCAATTAGATTGTACTGCATTTTTTTTTTTTTTTTTTTTTTTTTTTTGAGACGGAGTCTCGCTCTGTCGCCCGGGCTGGAGTGCAGTGGCCGGATCTCAGCTCACTGCAAGCTCCGCCTCCCGGGTTCACGCCATTCTCCGGCCTCAGCCTCCCGAGTAGCTGGGACTACAGACGCCCGCCACCTCGCCCGGCTAGTTTTTTGTATTTCTTAATAGAGACGGGGTTTCACCATGTTAGCCAGGATGGTCTCGATCTCCTGACCTCGTGATCCGCCCGTCTCGGCCTCCCAAAGTGCTGGGATTACAGGCTTGAGCCACCGCGCCCGGCCCGATTGTACTGCATTTTAAAAGAAATCGAGCATAAAGGAAAGAAGGCAGGTTTTTGACCTAGAGATGTCTTTCGGCAATCCTGTTAACCTTTGTGGGCCTCAGGTGTTTTAGATGTAAAACAAGGGCGAAGTTACTGCCTGAGGACAGTGGGCTAAATCTGGGAGCCTTCCCCTTTAAGGTGGCAACGTGGATTCTTATATCATTCTCCTTTTGAAGTTTGAAGAGCGTTGGAGGTTTGGACAAAGGTTGCTTAATCTTATAAGTTATCAAAAAACAAAATGATAGAAAAGATGGAAGGAAGGGAGGGAGGGAGGGAAGGAATCTTGTTCATTATGAGAAAAAGTGCACAAACTTGAAGAAACTATGCTGAAAATTTTGAAGTTCTAGAGCAAGCTTGTCCAACCCACGGCCCAGGGGCTGCATGCAGCTCAGGATGGCTTTGAGTGTGACCCAACACAAATTCATAACCTTTCTTAAAACATTATTGTTCCATGAAAGGAGTCCCGATCCAGACCCCAAGAGAGGGTTCTTGGATCTCGTACAAGAAAGAATTCAGGGCAAGTCCACAGAGTAACGTGAAAGCAAGTTTATTAGGAAGGTAAAGGAATAAAAGAATAGCTACTCCATAGCCAGAGGAGCCCCGAGGGCCGCTGGTGGCCCATTTTTATGGTTCTTTCTTGATGATATGCTAAACAAGGAGTGGATTATTCATGCTTCTCCTTCTTAGACCATAGAGGGTACCTTACTGACGTTGCCATGGCATTTGTAAACTGCCATGGCGCTGGTGGGAGTGTAGCAGCCAGGACGACCAGAGGTCACTTTCGTTGCTGTCTTGGTGTTGGTGGGATTTAGCTGGCTTCTTTACTGCAGCCTGTTTTATCAGCAAGGTCTTTATGACCTATATCCTGTGCCAACCTCCTATCTCATCCTGAGGCTAAGAATGCCTTAACCATCTGGAAATGCAGCACGGTAGGTTTCAGCCTCATTGTACCCAGCTATTATTCAAGATGGAGTTGCTCCGTTTCAAATGCTTCTGACAATACGAGATTTAGTTGGAATTTTTTCTTTTTTAGATCATGAGCTATTGTTAGTGTTAGTGTATTTTACGTGTAATCCAAGACAACACAGCACAGAAAAGCCAAAAGATTGGACACCCCTGTTCTAGAGTCTTCATTTCAAAGCCAGCTCCTGCATGTGAATCCGGGGTGATTCTGAGTATGTCAGCGTCAGCTGAATCACTTCACTTTTTCACGAGATATCCTCACAAGGAGATCTTGTTATCACTGGATGAGGATCTTGGCTTCACCACCACAGGGAAAAGAATCACAAGCTCAGAAATTTATTAAAAATTCATTTGTAGCACTTGTACTCGTGCACTGAATATTACAGTTGATTCTTGTTATTCACAGTGGTTATTGTCTATAAAATCAACATGAACACTGAGTGAGTGGATACTGAACCATTGCTCCTGTAGGAAATACAAGTACTTATTTCTGTGGGTCTTTAATTATGATATTTTCATTAACCAATTAATATAGGAGTTAAGGAGAAATGATTTAGGCAGATAGTGACGGTAAGGAAGTCCTTAGCAAGGTTTTCCTTTTAATGAAAAGCAGCCCTCAAATCATTTCCTCTTCTAACAGAGCAGCCTGTAAACTCGAGCTTCAAACATAGAAAGGCAGGCTAGAAGTTTGCACGGGTGAATGCAGGCAGCTGTACCAGTAGGAAAGGGGCTACCTGGGACCAGGCATGTCCAATATGGCGGCTTGATCTTCCCTTCTCTTTGCCAACCACGTGTACAGTAAGGAGCAGACAACACAACATGGATCAGGCCAAGCAAAAACGCCATTTGCATAATAAGATTAGGGCGGGGAAGCCAGCTTCCTCCCACATTATATAAACTTCACACCTGGTCCAACCAATCTGTGGGCCCTATGTAAATCAGACAACACCTCTTTAAGCCTGTCCATAAAATTTGGTGCCCTTCCCCGCAGGCCAGCTTTTCCCTTTCAGATGCCCTCTCTCTCATAAGAGAGAGAGCTGTTCTCCTTTCTCTTTCCTTTGTCTATTAAACCTCTGCTCCTAAACTCACTCCTTATGTGTCTGTATTCTTAATATTTTTAGTACAAGACGATGAACTCCGGGTATTTACCCCAGGCAACAATGCTGCTTCACAATCGGTAAATAGCCTTGTTTTATGTATCCTTCTGTTTCAAAACACCTTATTGACTATATATGTTGATTCATTAACATCATACCCATGGCCAACAGCACTGTGGCTCATGCCTGAATGAAGCTTATCTAACACACATATTTTCTCCATAAGACTGTCAACAGAAGAAAAACAAGGTTCATAAATTTGAAAAGGAGGGCTTTATTTCTTATAAAGGGTTGCAGCCTATAGGCTGGGAAGTGTAGCCTTTGGCACAAGCTGAAAGCAAGCACTTCAAGGGAGGGATGCATTTAGGGAATAGGAATCTATGTTGAGCAAGGTGGCCAAATACACATATTCAATTAGCTAGAGGAGGAGTCATGAATATTTATAAAAGGAGAAATATGCACATGTGTGATGGAGCTTCGTGCCTCTTCATGGCTTGCATGTTAAAAAACTGGCAGCATTAGTGTCTGTAATCCCAGCACATTGGAAGGCTGAGGCAAGTGGATCATCTGAGGTCAGGAGTTCAAGACCAGCCTGGCCAACATGGCAAAACCCCATCTCTATTAAAAATACAAAAATTAGCCGGGTGTGGTGGCTCATGCCTGTAATCTGAGCTAGTCAGGAGGCTGAGGCAGGAGAATTGCTTGAACCCAGGAGGCGGAGATTGCAGTGAGCCGAGATTGCACCACTGCACTCCAGCCTGCGTAACAAAGCAAGAATCTGTCTCAAAAAATAAAGTGAGGGGCAGCATTAGCATGATCTGTGGGTAGAGTTTTCAGCTCTCTGATGTCAAAGGTGAAACAGAGGATAGGAAAAATCCTCACTGTGCGTTGTCTGTGAGCTGGCCGGGATTGATCAGGTTTAACAGAGGGATGAATTGTGAAACTGGTGAGCTTCACATCAAAACTGTTAAGACAGAGTGTGTGGGGGGTGGTCCCAGCACGGTCTGAGATAATCAGCTAAAGGCCATAAAGGAATGAGTTGTTCCTACTTCATTTCTTTATTTCTTTTCTTTTGTCTTTTTTTGAGACAGAGTCTTCCTCTGTAGCCCAGGCTGCAGTGCAGTGGTGCGAATTCAACTCACTGCAACCTCTGCCTCCCAGGTCCCAGTTCAAGCAATTCTCCTGCCTCAGCCTCCTGAGTAGCTGGGATTACAGGCACCTGCCACCATGCCCAGCTAATTTTTGTATTTTTAATAGAGATGGGGTTTCACCATGTTGGCCAGGCTGGTCTTGAACTCCTGACCTCATGATCTTCCCACCTTGGCCTTCCAAAGTGCTGGTATTATAGGCGTGAACCACCGTGTCCAGCCCATATCTTCATTTCTAAAGCTAGCAACTGTTTAGTCTTTAGGAAAAAAATAAATCCTGGTTAAAGGTTAATGAGGAAGGAGTATACTGAGATATGCCTGGCTTCTGTCCCATTATGGGTAGGAACTCAGTTTTTAAGGTGTTTCTGAAGTCCCCTTGGCCAAGAGAGGTCTCTTCAGTTAGATGGGGGCTTAGAATTTTTTTTTTTTTTTTTTTGAGACAGAGTCTCATTCTGTTGCCCAGGCTAGAGGGTAACGGCATAATCTCGGCTCACTGCAGCTTCCACCTCCTGGGTTCAAGTGTATCTCCCGCCTCAGCCTCCAGAATAGCTGGGATTACAGGCGCTCACCACCTTGCCTGGCTAATTTTTGTATTTTTAGTAGAGATGGGATTTCACCATGTGGGTCAGGCTGGTCTTGAACTCCTGACCTTAGGTGATCCACCCGCCTCAGCCTCAGCTGGGATTACAGGTGTGAGCCACAGTGCCTGGCCTAGAATTTTATTTTAATTTCTCAAGGCACATCACAGCTTTCCTGTGCTTTGGGACGCTAGCCAGCCCTTCAACACTGCATTCGGGAGCCATTTTTAAATAAACAAAATCACCCACAAAAATGCAGAAAATGGAGTGCTCAATAGACCTGGAAAAGGCCACTTATTTACAGTATGAGAGCTGAAACAAAAAAAGGCAGAGCACCTCTTCTTTCAGTCTCAGCTGGAAATGTGTTAGATTATCCGGTGACCTAAATTTTCCTGCTCAGTACATGTGCACAAATGACCAAAGCGTTATCTTGAATATTAACTTTGCTTACAAATAAATGTTAGTCCAGTCTAAGCAACATCATGAGACCCCTTCTCTACAAAAAAATTAGAAAAAAATTAGCTGGGCATGGTGGCGCACACTTGTAGTCCCAGCTACTTGGGAGGCTGAGGCAGGAGGATCACTTGAGCCCAGGAGTTTGAGGCTGCGGTGAGCTATGATTGCATCACCGCACTCCAGCCTGGATGGCAGATCCTGATCCTTTCTCTAGAAAATAAATTTAAAAAAAATTAGTGAGTAGGCAAATTCACAAACATAAAAATCTGTAAATACTGATGAACATTTTTATCTCTTGGTACTCCCCACCCTTCCAAGCGCTCCCTGAATTGCAGCTGCTAAGAGCCTGAAGACTGCATGTCTGAGGCCTCCTTGTCAGTTGGAGTTTTATTTAGTTTCTGCCAATGACAGAAACTTACATCAGATCAGGAAGGTGGGAGAAAAGTAAGAGCAATTATAGTCCCTGAACATAGGTGTGTGGGTGCATAAACTTCGGCAGAAGGCTGTGTCATGTTCTGTGCTATTTTCTAGACATACTTATGTGAATCACCAACTGCCTGGTTTCCTGGGATCATTGATGATTTTGCTACCTGAAAAAAACTGGGTTTCATTTGCCTGGCCAGCAACAAACGATTCTCTGGGAGAATGCAAGTTTTGATCAACAGGAAATTTACTACTTGTCACCGTACTCTCTCTTAAACTCCCCCTTAAGCTCCTGTCCTCTCTTAAGCCCCTCCTCTCTCTTAAGCCTGTCTCTTAGGCTCCTCCCCTCTCTTAAGCCCCTCCCCTCTCTTAAGCTCCCCCTTAAGCTCCTCCCTTTGCTTAAATTCCCCCTTAAGTTAGTCTCCTAAACCCTTCCTCTCTTAAGCCCCTTCCCTCTCAAGCTTCTTTCCTCTTAAATGCATGCAAAGGCTATTGTTATGGACTCACAGTAAGAAGAGCAATGGGAGTATTCTCCAAAGCAATGTCTCCCAAGGGAAAGTGACAGGAAGGTTTTAAAAGGTGATGGAGAGGGAAGAGGGTACATCATTGCATGTAGAGGAGGGTTCTCATTGGTACACACACAGTGAGTCATCATGCTAGTGAGGTAGAAGATGAGACTTGACTTCAGAGGTGGGGCTTGGACCAAATTGAGGACTAGCTAAAACAGGGACTGACAGGGTGGAAGCAACTATTCATAAGACACACCCACCAGTGTGCCATGTCAGTTTACTGTTGCCATGGCAACACCTGGATGATACCACCCTTTCCCACGGCAACAACCCAACAAGCCTGTAATTAAAAGTGGGTGTAAGTGGCTGGGCGCAGTGGCTCATGCCTGTAATCCCAGCACTTTGGGAGGCTGAGGTGGGCAGATCACCTGAGGCTGGGAGTTCCAGACCAGCCTGACCAACATGGAGAAACGCCATCTCTACTAAAAATACAAAATTAGCCAGGCATGGTGCCGCATGCCTGTAATCCCAGCTACTTGGGAGACTGTGGCAGGAGAATTGCTTGAACCTGGGAGGCGGAGGTTGTGGTGAGCCGAGATCGTGCCATTGCACTCCAGCCTGGGCAACAAGAGTGAAACTCCATGTCAAAAAAAAGAGTGGGTATAAGTATGACTGCAGCCCTGCCTTTGAGCTGCTACTCTGGGCACACTGCCTATGGGGTAGCCTTGCTCTGCAAGGAGCAGGACCTCGGCTGCTGCTGTGCACCTCAGTAAAAGTTGCTAACACCATCAGGTCTTCCTTAAATCATTTCCTGGGTGAAGCCAAGAACCCTCCTGGGCTAAGCCCCAATTTGGGGGCTCACCTGCCCTGCATCATCAGCAATAGGTCACATGTGATGACAGTGCAGCTATAGTTCAAGCTGGAGACTTTAGAACAATAATCAGGAAAGTTCACTCAGGTTCATTTATATGTGGCTGGGGTCTGTCAGAAGCTGCTTCTGGCCAATAAGGTGACTGCATTCCACACAGCACTTGGAAAAAAAAAAAAAAAACCAGGTTGCAAAGCAGGAGGCTGTAAAACAGGCTGATTCCTCAAGTTGATTAAATTCCTATAGTCCCTGGAGACCCTCCTTGTCTACTTACAATTTCTTCTGAAGTTTGCACTCCCAGCTTTGCCAAAAGTTCTATGAACACCCAATTGTCTGCTTTAAATCCCATCCTGATGATCACAGCATCTAGAGTGGTTTCTGTGTTTCTGGCTAAAAATCACAAGAGCAAACATATATCCAAGTGTATTACTTAGATAGACTGAAACATACTGATTTATTTCCAAATAATATATTTCGGGGCCAATGTTCTAACTGATCACCTAACAAATTGCCCTCCCAGCATCCCAGTTTGTACTACCTGTATGTCCCTGTTCTAAAAAGTGTGTCAAATGATTGGTGTCATTACATATTCAGATAGATCTAAAATTTGTGTGCTGCTTATTAAGTTCTAGGTGCTGGAGAAAAATGAGCTGATCCTTACCACAGTCTGGTGGGGAAGGCAATATTAATTTTTACAAAATGAATCTCATAGATGTTTAATTCCTCGACCAGGGTCATGAAAGTAGTAAATGGTGGAACAGTAATTCAATAGAAAGTTTCCCACAACACCCACGCTTCTGTTTCCTACAGCTGAATCCTTCCAGATAATTTCATTTCTCCTTATTTCCTCCCACAGCCTCAATCTTTCATTAGCTTTTAACAATCTTCAGGGGGTGGTGGAGGTGGAGGAGAAACTTGAATGAAGTCAGGGTTTGATCCTAGGAAAGACTACAGTTCATATTTTAATTTTATTTAATGCTAGCAATTAATGGGAGATGACTCATTTTCTCTATCACTGATGCAGTTATGAAATCCACATGCACTGGAGACTATACTTGTACATCCCACCTAGATTAGTCAGAAAAAAACTGTCCCTTTTTCCAACTTCCAAAGTGTAGGTGAGGATTGGAGTGCCTCCTCTCCACCACGTAAACCTTTAAAAGTTGCAAGATTGGAAACACTTTTCTATTGCATCTCCAGCCTCTGCAAGCTCCAAGGGTATTTCAGGACATGGATCTCATTTACCATTTCATTTGAGTCTTAATAGTTTGAGCAATTTTATGGGCTGAATGCTACATATTCATTTAATAAACATTTATTAGTATCTACTATATGTCAGGCACAATACTTATTACTAGATGTGTTCTTAAGTGGGGAAAAGGGCCTTTTTCATGAACAAGCATGAACACCTTCTCTATGCTACCTGATGTGAACCTTTATGAAATTCATAGTCCTTTAAGAGAGAGATGGTGAATGACGTCTTAAGCTCCTCCCTTCTCTTAAGATCCTCCCCTCTCTTAAGCTCCTCTCCTCTCTTAAGCTCCCCCTTAAGCTCCTCCCCTCCCTNCCCCTCTCTTAAGCTCCTCTCCTCTCTTAAGCTCCCCCTTAAGCTCCTCCCCTCCCTTAAACTCCTCCTCTCTCTAAAGCTCCTCTCCTCTCTTAAGCTCCCCCTTAAGCTCCTCCCCTCCCTTAAGCTCCTCCTCTCTCAAGCTCTTCCTCTCTCTTAAGCTCCCCCTATCTTAAGCTCTTCCCCTCTTTTAAGCCCTTTCCCTCTCTTAAGCTCCCCACTTAAGCTCCTCTTCTCTCTTAAGCTTCCCCTTAAGCTCCTTCCCTCTCAAGCTCCTCCCCTCTCTTAAGCCCCTCCCCTCTCTTAAGCTCCTTCTCTCTCCTAAGCTCCTCCCCTCTCTTAAGCTCCTTCCCTCTTAAATGCATGAAAAGGCCATTGTTATGGACTGAATATTTGTGTCCCTCTAAAATTGTTAATATGCTTAAGTCCCAACTTGCAGTGTGGCTGTATTTACAGATGGGGTTTCTAATGAAGTAATTAAGTGAGTCAAAAAGAGTGGATCCCTCATCTGGTAGGATTAATATGCTTGTAAGAAGCGACACCTGAGAACTCATTCCTTTTTCTTTCTCTCCCTCCCTCATTTCTCTCTCTCCATCTCTCCCATCCTCCCCTATCCTCATACACACATCAAGAAAAGGCCATACAGGGACACAGAGAGGTGGCAACCATTTGCAACCCAAGGGGAAATCCTTTGCCAGACATCAATTCTGCTGGCATCTTGATCTCGGACTTCTGGCCTCTAAAATTATGAGAAAATAAGTTTCTATTGTTTAGGCCACCGAGTCTGTAGTATTTTGTTATGGCAGCTCAAGCTGACTAATACAGCTTTCAATGCTGGAAATGAGCCCAGTCCAACCAAGTAAACTTCCACAGCATTAAATAGATTTGGTATTCCTGGTCTACTATGTGCATGTCGGTCTCCTATTTCCTCATTTAAGAATACATCTACTTATAAGCATTGTGCCTGGAGCACATCGTGGAGCACAGAGGACACCTTTGTCCTCTTCCCATCCCAGGGCAATGCCAGCCTTCCTGAGAGTGGAGAGATGAGAACTTCATTAAGAGTGCCGACTCAGGCTGGGCACAGTGGCTCACGTCTGTAATCCCAACACTTCAGGAGGCCGAGGCGGGTGGATCACCTGAGGTCAGGAGTTCGAGACCAGCCTGGCCAACATGGTGAAGCCACATCTCTACTAAAAATACAAAAATTAGCTGTGCATGGTGGCACATGCCTGTAGTCCCAGCTATTGGGGAGGCTGAGGCAGGAGAATCACTTGAACCTGGGAGACAGAGGCTGCAGTGAGCCAAAATCTTGCCACTGCACTCCAGCCTGGGTGATAGAAGGAGACTCCGTCTCAAAAAAAAAAAAAAAAAAAAAAAAAAAAAAAGAATGCTAACTCAGAGCCCTAAGGGATACACATACAGGAGAAAATAGCTAGGGTGCTCAAGACAGGAAAATGTCTAGGTAACCTTTTTTAACTTCCTCAGCTGAGTGCATGTGGTTGGGGTAAACTGGAAGGTGAGAAACTGAACTGATTGCCACTTTCTCCCCAGTCCCCAGTATATCTGTACCTTCACCTCTGCCTAGGCAAAATCTGCATGTTCTGCAGGACAGGTTAACCTGTATATCCCCAGTTCTTCTTGCCTACTGAGATGCTTCGCCCACCTCCTGGGTTTATCTTGAGAATGAAATGCAATCCTGTATGAGAGGTGCTTTGGAACTGGGGCCTTTCCCTCCCCATCTCCCTGTTCTATCACCATCATCCCCCTTTCTCACCTCTTGACAAGATTATTTCACCCCTACAAAGACATCAAGGCTGCTTTTCCATCAGAGCAAGTAGTGTAGATTGTGACTTTATATTGATTTACATAAGTTTTTGTTCAATCTCTGCATCTACCACTAAGTAAGTACTCTGATGACAAGTACACCAACTCGTGTTTAGTACTTTTGCAAATACTGTTGGTGTATTTAATGTCATCCTCCTTTCTTCCGTCCAACAGAAGCCTCATCGAGCATGACAGATCAAAGCCAATCATGACAGCCCTGTCCTCTACCCAAGTTATCTTGCACTTCATGAATGACCAGTAACCTCATCCTGACCAATGATACATAAGGAGACATTTTCTAAGTGAGGGATGTGGGGTAAGCTTATGTTTTCTTGATAGAGATGTGCTAACCCCACTGACTCAGCCTGTCCTTCTTCCTGCTTGGAAGTGGAAGTTATGGCCGGAGCTGCTGCAGCCATCTTGAGGTAATGAGGCAGAGTCTCAGAGAATGCTGGAAACATAATCCCAGGCATCATAGAGTCTATTAGCTAATATCAACAATTACCTGACTCCAGGCTTCTCGATATAGAAGAAAAAGAAAAAAGAAATGTTGTTTACTTAACCATCCTGGTTAGGTTTTCTGCTACTCAAAACCTATAAATACAACCTTAATTGACATACAGTTGTTTTAGCTCTAGCACTGGATGCCATTGGTCCATACTCAGTGCTTAGAAATACCTATTGAATAAATAACTAGAAGGATGAATGAATGAGTGAATGAATGAATGAATCATCAATCTTTATGCCCTCTGTGGCACTTAGCTCAGAACCTGACGTCTACTCGGCACATGATAAATATTTGTTGAATTAAATGGAAGCGCCAAAAGTTATCATTTAGCACATTGAAGAGAGGGGCCAGAAATAATTCTCCAAAAAAACTCAACTGCCCATTGAAATAACATAGCAAAAACTGCCAGATATCTGAGTTGAGGGAAATAAGGAATTGAGAACATCTAGTACCCAAAAGCTGTGCTCCAATTTAGAAGGCTTAAAATAATACCGCTCATCACTCATGTCTCCTAGCAAAGTACAAATTAGTGGCTTGGAAAATTCCTCCAAGCTCCAGGGTGAAACAGACATTAGCCTCAATAGGAAAAGCCCTCGTGGCCTGCTAGGCCTACTTTCCGGGGAGGGTTTGCCCAGGCTCGACAGAGTCCAGAAAATCACAGGGCACCTAATTTAAAACAATCATTGCGAAAGGTCAGATAAAATAGAAAGGCTCAGCGGCAGAGAAGTGTTCCCAGCGCCAACAGAGGCAACTGCCTGGCAGATCCCCAGCCACCAGCACAGAACATGAGGGACTCCCTAAGTGAGCAGTTGGCCTCGCCTTATAATCCCCCTTCAGTCTTCATCCCCGCCCTCAGCAGGAAGGAGTCAGGCCCACTGAGTCCTCCGTGTTGACAGCTCTGCAGATGGCCTGGCCTTCCCTCCAGGGAAAAAGCATCATCTCTGGTCCACTTTGTCCCCCAGCAAGAAACGAGGATGAGAAAAACACAAGGCAGATTACTGAACATAAATTACTAATTCTTATTAGCATATGAAAATGCTTTCAGTGACAAGTACTGCTGAAATATTGCTCATGGCAGCTAGACCCATGTGCGTGGAAACTAGCATATGTTCAAATACAACAGCAACGATTATGGACTGGCCACTCTGCTCCCAACATAGAATTTGATAATGTGGTTATAGAGACAGCAGGGTACAATTGGGAAAACACAAGCTTTTGAGTCAGAGGAGCAGGATTCTGATACCAGCTAAAGCATCCATTAACTGAGTTCTTTCTATGGTCCTCAGTGTTTTCATTTATAAAATAGGCTTGGCCATGCCTGTAATCCCAGCACTTTGGGAGGCCGATGCAGGCGGATCCCTTGAGGTCAGGAGTTTGAGACCAGCCTGGCCAACATGGTGAAACCCTGTCTCTACAAAAATACAAAAATTAGCCAGACACGATGGTGGGTGCCTGTAATTCCAGCTACTCCGGGAGGCTGAGGCGGGAGAATCATTGAACCAGGCGGAGGTTGCAGTAAGCTGAGATCGCACCATTGCACTCCAGCCTGGGTGACAGTGCAAGACTCTGTCTCAAAAAAACGTAAATAAAATAAAATAGGCTTAATAATATTTAAACCCAAAAATTACATTGGATATTAAACAAAATCACGTAGATAAAATGCTTTGCAGAATGCCTGAGTACTTGCATGAATGATAAATACACATGCATGGGCACACCCATACTTATTTAGACATTGTTCTTCTTTTAATTTTAATAGTTTCAGAGACAGAGTCTCCATCTGTTCCCTGGGTTGGAGGGCAGAGGCATGATCATGGCTCACTGCAGCCTCAAACTCCTGGGCTCAAGCTATTATCCTGCCTCAGCCTCCCGAGTAGCTGTGACTACAGGCGCATGCCTGGCTAATTGTGTGGTTTTTTGCTTGTTTGTTTGTTTTTAATTTTTTGTAGACACAGGGTCTCACTGTGTTGCCCAGCCCTGTCTTGAACTCCTAGACTCAATCCATCTTCCCACCTCAGCTTCCCAAAGTGTTGGGATTACAGGCATGAGCCACTGTGCCCGGGCTCAGACACTATTCTTTATGATACTGTGCAGAAGAGGAAACTGGGACTTGGGGGTGAAATGGCAAGGGACGGATCTTGAAACCACCAGACCTGAACCTGGAAGCAAGGCTTCCCAAAGTCACAGCCTGCGCTCCCTTCCCAGTCCTGCTCTCAAGAGGTTGGCGTTCAGTGCACACACACACACACACACACACACACACACACACACACACACGGGAAAGGTCTTAGAAATCCAGCCCTGCTGCTCATAGAAGCAACAGACGGTCTCTCTCCAGTTCTTCCACTCTCGTTCCTCATCTTTAGCCTGAGCCTTTAGTTCTGGTTCTGAAACCTGAGACCAAGAACTGCTCAGCTCTCCAGAGGATTCCACTGAGTAAGGAGCTGGCTAAGCCAGATCAAGTGGAAATTAAAAAGGACCTCGGGGACTGCAGACCCAAGCTTCATTAAGACCTAATGAAAACCTGCCAGGAGGCTGAACACAGGTGCTCATGAGCTTTCTTTCTTTTTTTTTTTTTTTTTTTTTTCCTTTGCAGCCTTTTATATGATTCTATGTCCGGAAAGTTGATAGTGAACTTAGCCAGAGATAGAGGCTGGAGCCAGCAGCCTAGGTTGCCTGTAGCCACACCTTCCAAACCGAAAATGGGGCTGGGTTGTCTAATGCAGGTGCCTGAGATGGGGAAGGTCCTTAAAAGGCAGGGGAGGCCGGGTGCGGTGGCTCATGCCTGTAATCCCAGCACTTTGGGAGGCCGAGGCGGGCGCATCACAAGGTCAGGAGTTCGAGACCAGAGTGGCCAACATGGTGAAACATTGTACCTGCTAAAAACACACACACACAAAATTCCCCGGGCGTGGTGGTGCACACCTGTAATCCCAGTTACTCAGGAGACTGAGAATCACTTGAACCCCACAGGTGGAGGTTGCAGTGAGCTGAGATTGTGCCACTGCACTCCAGTCTGGGCGACAGAGTGAGACTGTCAAAAAAAAAAAAAAAAAGGCAGGACACAGATCCATGGGACAAAGGTCACCTCTGAGATGAATAAGAGCGCTTATCACGTGGCAGCTAAGGCTGTGGATAGGGAAATAAATGGGGGAGAAGAGAGAGGTGGATGGTAGAAAGGATCCAGCATTTCTTATGCCGCGACTAACTCTAAGTTCAAGAGTCATGTTCACTACCTCCCACCCCTGCCACCCAACAACCACTTCCATGTTTACCAGGAGACTCCCGAACATCTTGGGTGTGTTTACACTGAAGAGTCCAGTGCAGTAGATATTTATAGGGTTTTGAGCTGTTCAGTATCCATTTCACCTTTGATAGCAGAATTTGTATTCTCATTTGGGAAATTCTCTCCCTCAGGAAATAGTGTGGCATAGCCAAGTAGTAAAGATATGACATCCGGGCAGCATTGATTGGCTAATCCTCACTAGAACATGAATCCTTTTGTTGCTTTGTTTGTTTGAGAGACAGTCTCGCTCTGCTGCCCGGTCTGCAGTGCAATGGTACAATTATAGCTCACTGCTGCTTTGATTTCCTGGACTCAAGTAATCCTCCTGTCTCGTTCTCCCTTTTAGCGATGACAATAGGCATGGGTCACCATGCCTCGCTAATTTTTAAAAGGTTTTTTTTTTTTTTCTGTAGAGATTGAGGTCTTCTTATATTGCTCAAGCTGGTCTTAAACTCCTGGGCTCAAGCAACCCTGCCACCCCAGCCTCCTGATCAACAATAAAACAGACACACGCCACCACACCTGGCTAATTTAATTTTTGTAGAGATGATGGGCTCACTATGTTGCCCAGACTAGTCTTGAACTCCTGGCCTCAAGTGATCCTCCCACCTCAGTCTCCCAGAGTTCTGGAATTACAGGCGTGAGCCACAGCACCTGGCTGAGAATGGGAATCTTACGCAGGGGCAATGAGCCCGAAGATGATAAATACTCATTTATTCCAGCAGCTGTGCTCTGGTTGGACTATCAAAATGCATGCTACTTCGACCCTTGTATTTCCTTTAGTCCTTGTTCCCTCTGTACCTGTTCCTCAGCATTCCTATCACTTTTGGGGACTCCTCCCATTCTCCAAAACATAAACAATGGCAAAAGCAGCTCATCATGTTGTTGCTTGTGATTACCGTAGAACCAAACTGGGGTCCATTCACGCTGGGCACGGTGAAACCAGCTACTCACACCGAGCTTTTGCAGTGGCAAATAGGAAGGCGTTTAGTTGCAGGGTGCCAAGCAAAGAGAATATGGGCAGCTCCCGCTAAAGACCTGACTTCCCCGATGGTTTGCAGGTAAGGGTTTTGAAAGGCAGGGGTACATTTCAGGAATGCAGAAGTTACAGACAAAATTGTAAATTAACATGTGGAGGTCACACATTGGTTTTGGGTTAGGAGTGGGATATCTTGAAGCGGGCGCTACAGGTCATGGGTGGATTCAAAGATTTTCTGATTTGCAATTGGTTGAGGAAGGAAAGCTTTGCTTAAAAATTTGGATTCAGCAGAAAAAACAAATGTTAACTGGCTCGGGAATGTGATGCTCTCCACGCCCCTCAGGAAGAAATTTAGATCAACAAATGGTGGTCGGAGATCAGCCTTCAATTTCCCTGTATCTGAGGTCTCTGGGCCAGCAGATCTATTCAGTGAGACTCTGGGTTTCTGAAAGACAAATCAGGGACATTGTTAAGATGTCATCTTTAGTTTTTGTAGGAAAACCAAACACCTCTGGACTCTAACTTTTCTGGCTATTGTTTTAAGCTCCTATTACCTTCTTGTTTATCAAGCTGCTCATTAGCTTCTCAGGGCTAGCTAGGTACCTGGAATTTCCTTGATGGAACTGGAAATTGTCCTTTGTTTTCATGCCTGAAAGAGCTCACGGGTCACTAAAAGAAGGTCCCTGTTCTGTCTCCTGATCACCTAGAATTGTGCAATCACTGTCTGGAATTAGCTGGACATAGTGATCCATGCCTGTTGTCGTTGCTAATTGGGAGACTGAGACAGGAGGGGTTGCCTGAGCCCAGGAAGTCGAGGCTGCAGTGAGCTATGGTGGCACCACTGTACTCCAGCCTGGGCAACAGAGCAAGATCGACTCTCAAACAAACAAACAAACAAACAAACAAAGCAACAAAAGAATTCATGTTCTAGTGAGGAGTAGCCAATCAGCACTGCTTGGATCTCTGCTTCTTGGTCATTCCGGATCAATCAGCGTGCTGCTAATACAGACACTATAAATCAGGTGGCCCCAAACCCTGGGCCATGTTCCGGTCTGATACTGGTACATGGCCTGTTAGGAACTGGGCCACACAGCAGGAGGTGAGCAGCGAGTGCGTGAGCGAAGCTTCATCTGTATTTACAGCCACTCCCCATTGCTTACATGACCACCTGAGCTCCGCCTCCTGTCAGATCAGTGACGGCATTAGATTCTCATAGGAGTGCAAACCCTACTGTGAACTGCGCGTGCGAGGGATCTAGGTTGTGAGCTCCTTATGACAATCTATTGCCTGATGATCTGTCACTGGTCTCCCATCACCCCCAAATGGGGCTGTCTCATTGCAGGCAAACAAGCTCAGGGCTCGCACTGATTCTACATGATGGTGAGTTGTATAATTATTTTATTATATATTACAATGTAACAATAATAACAATAAAGTACATGATAAATGTAATGCATTTGGATCATTGAAAAACCATATCGCCATCCCCAGGTCCATGAAAAATTGGCTTCCATGAAACCAGTCCCTGGTGCCAAAAAGGTTGGGGGCTGCTGCTATAAAACACATGAAGAAATCTGTGACAGTAGGCAAGGGCGGCTAGTGTGGACAGGAACTTGGAAGAAGCAAGACCAGGATGCTGATGACAAGGCAGTTTAGTGAAGAATGATACCGGATAGAACCTTGACATTGGACCAGAGTACGGGAATATTTGCCTCCGGTGTAAATCGTCACCAAAAGGCCCCATCGTTAGGGAACCTTTTAATAGTCAGGTAGATAGACTGACCCTTTTTTCCATACTAGTCACTCTGCTTTGCAAATATCCGAGTACATATGCTAGAATCCAGTGGAAAACATGGCAACCCCAGAACTAAGTTTGGAGGTTCAGAATAGGCCCAACAACATGGACTTCCTCTCACCAAGGCCCTCCTGTCACCTGTTGTCACTGTCGATTGACCAGTTGGCTTCCATCAGCAGCCAACCTTGGACATGAGCAGGGTTGCGATCATAACATGCCTCCAGGAGGTCATCCAGCTACCCGGTGGCAGGTGGATGACACCGGGTCTCTCCTGTTAAGAAGGGCTCTGCAATTTGTCCTTGTTGGAGCAGACCTTTATTCTGGATTTCATTTTCCTTCTGCTTCCTGGCCTGTCAGGCCTCTGCTGGCACTGTCATCCATCAAGTTACTGAATGCATTATTCACTGTCTCATACAACATTGCTTCTGACCAAAGAATGTACTCCCCAGGCAGAGAAGAAAGGCAATGAGCTGAGGCCCATGCAATCCACTCTGATCATGAATCCTATCACCCAGCAGCATCTGACTTTACAGATTGGCAGAACGGCTCACTGATGGCTCAATTACAGGGCCAGCTGGAAGGCAATATCTCCAACGTTGGGTGTTATCTTGCAGGAGGCTGTGTGCTGGGGTCCCAGGGGGATCTCTGTCCCCCCCATAGCTAGAACACATGGATCTAATACAAAGGATAGGGGAGTGGAGTGAGAAGGGCATTGCTTGTCAACTTTCCTAATGACTTGCTTATAAATGGTTTATCTCCTGTACTCATGATTCTGACTCTTGCAGGAGAGGGAGTGGAGTTGGAAGCTGAGACCTCCACCCAGATATTTCCTGCTGTTCATTTTACTAAGAAAAGAGAGGTTACTATGTTGGCTGGGATGGTTGTCTAAATTACCACAGGGGAAATAGGCTGCTATTACACAATAGGGAGTAGGAAAAATATAGATGAAACTCGGGGATCCCTGAAACAGTCACCCCACTCTGACTTGCTATAAAGGTTAACAGAAGACCACAGAAACCCCGCACCAGCAGGCAGGTGCACTGAGAGCTCGGTGCCCTCCAGATGAAGACTGGGCTTTCCTAACCTGCCTGGGAACTCTTCCATTCCATCAGCTGACATCCTGGGGAAAAGGCAAGGGAAAGCTGGAAGAGAGACATCACCAACACCAGCTATGGCCTCATGGATACTTCATTCATTCATTCATTCATTCATTCATTCATTTGACAAATATTTATTGAGTATCTCCTATATGCCTAGCACTGTCTTGGCACAAAGGACAAAGCAATAAATGAAACAGACCAAGTTCCCTTTTTTTGGGGAGTTTGTGTTTTACTGGAGAGGCAGATCCTAGACCACACCAATACATAAAATATCTATTTTGCTAGAAGGCGATGACAGGTTCAGGGGAAAATAAAGGCAGAGAAGGAGAATCGGGTGTCAGAGGATGCTTGTGACATTAAACCGTGTGGTCAGGGAGGCCTCCCTGAGAGGTGACATTTGAATGAAGATACGAAAGATGTGAGGGAGCAGGCTGTGTGGGTGTTTCCAAGCAGAGGGACAGCCAGTGCATACATCCCGCGGTGGGGACAGGCCAGCTCCTCGTGTTGGAGGATTAATGCAGAGGCCAGGCTGGCTGGTGAAGAGTGAGTGGCGGGGGATGCCGTTGGGGAACCACAAGATCAGTAAGTCATGGACACCACTTCCCAGGGACCGTGCTTTCATGGGAAGGAGTTTGATTTCTAGCGGCAGAGTGCTGGGGTTAGGGCAGGATGGTGTGTATTGATCTGACAACACTGTATCAGGTTCACTCTGGCTGCATGCAGTGTTGAGAACAGACAGTAGTGTGGCAGGAAAAGCAGGAGGCATGAGTTAGCAGGCTACATCGGCAACCCCAGAGCAGCCAGCAGTGTTTGCATCAGGGCTGTAACGGTAAAGAGGTGTAGAGCTGTTGGATCTTGGGTTTATTTCGAAGGTAAAACCCAGCACTTTGGGAGGCTGAGGTGGGCGGATCACGAGGTCAAGAGATCGAGACCATCCTGGCCAACATGGCAAAACCCCTTCTCTACTAAAAAAAGATTTTAAAAAAAAATTAGCTGGGCATGGTGGCATGTGCCTGTAATCCCAGCTACTCAGGAGGCTGAGGCAGGAGAATCTCTCGAACCTGGGAAGCGGAGGTTGCAGTGAGCCAAGATTGCTGGAGACAGAGCGAAGCTCCATCTCAAAAAAAAAAGAAAAAAAAAGAAAAGAAAAAGTAAAACCAATGATACTTGCTGAAAGATTTGACATGAGGGCCTCCCCTTCATGAGAACAAGAGGGGGCCAGGGGCATCCCCAAGGTTTCTGGACTAAGCCACAGTGATAGGGGAAAGGGTACAGGTTTTAGGGGGAGACTAGGAACACATGTTGGGTATGTGAAAAGGCAGACATACAAGTAGAGACAGAGAGGGGCTGGTGGTTATAAACAAGGTGTGTGGTTTATGTCAGGTATGCATTTTTGGATTTTAATGATCTTTTTGTCTAACGCTGTACGTAGGTTGGATGGGTCATAGTTAAATTAACCATTTACTTCAGAAACTGCAGAATATCCAGGTGGGCTCACGCAAAAAGTGGAGGGGAAGGAAGAGATTCTGAATGTGAAGTGGGAGGCATGATTGATAATTTAATTTGCTCTTTTTGGTGAAGAGGTGGGAGTATTTTCAGTAGTACCTGGAATATTGCATTATGTTAAGTGGAGATATTCTGGGAGAAACACATGCAGGAGAAGAAGCATGACTGTAGGCTGAGCGCAGTAGCTCACGCCTGTAATCCCAGCACTTTGGGAGGCAGAGGCGGGTGGATCACCTGAGGTCAGGAGTTCGAGACCAATCTGACCAATATGGCAAAACCCGTCTCTACTAAATATACAAAAATTAGCCGGGTATGGTGGCAGGCACCTGTAATCCCAGTTACTTGGGAGGCTGAGGCAAGAGAATTGCTTAAGTCCAGGAGGCGGAGGCTACAGTGAGCCAATATCGCGCCATTGTACTCCAGCCTGGGCAACAAGAGCGAAACCTTGTCTCTAAAAGAAAAAAGAAGTCTGACTGTAAATGTTGTATTGCAGTGGATAATTCCCGGCTTCTCAGCACCCGTTCTGCTTTCCTTTGTGCTTCCTCCTCAGGGACCACCTTGATAAGTTATGAACCTCAGGTTTCTCTTCTGTGCAGTGAGGATATCGATTGTGCCAGGTGCCACATCCCAGATCTGCAAACTCCAGCTTTGAGACCCTTGAACCATCTTCTCAATCTGCCTCTTGAACATGGGGATTGCGACCCTAGGGTGAGATTCAGTCTGCAGCCCACCCAACCATGGTCTAGGCATGGATCATTTATCTGGCTTCCTATTGCCCTGGATCTACTTCATGCTTTATATCTCCCAAGGGACAAAGCTCTCCATCCTGAACAGAGTTTAGTTAACTGAGATCTTTTCCTTTCATCCTAGTTCCAATTAAGCATTTCCACCCAACTGACATAGGACAAAACCCTGGCTCTGCTATCCTTTGTTGGAATTCACTCTCTTGGAAGGGTCTCAAAGGATTAGGGTGAATGGAAACAGGCAGACAAAAGTGTATGCTAGGAAGGAGTCAGGCTTGGCAGAGAAATCCAGGTCTATCATGAACACAAAGTAAGCCTGAACTGGGTGTCAAGAACCATTGGATGGCCAAAGGGCTCAGAGATCTGGGGAGAGTGGATTTGGAGATCTCCAGGCAAACAGGTGCTTGGGAAAGCGATGAGGATGTATGCATGTATGCCAGAAGCAGAGGGAGGGGATATTGCTCCTGGCTGGCCTCCTTGTTGCTCTCTAATGGTGAGTTTCATGCTGTGTCAAGGCCTGGAAGCCACACAGCCCCTGCTCAGCTATTTCAGATACTGACACTTAGATCATAATTAGCCACAGTCTTTGTACATGGAGCTTTGGAATCTTGGCACCTGCTGCTGATGGGCCAGTTTCTCCCTGTCCCAGTGTTATTCTGGTCCTAGCTCAGTGCCACGTTTGCTATCCCCTCCCTTCCCACCTTGGAAATGAACCATTGCTGCCAATTTCCTGTCCAGAGTGACTTTCAGAGACACACCGAGGAGCATTTTATTGAAGTTGGGAAATTGGAAAGCATCTCAATTTCTCTTGCACCAAGATTTTATTATTTCCTTTGAAGTGAAATTTCAAATACACCAGACAAGTCTACGCTCAAATGGAGGTATGAAAATGCATGTAAAAATCAAACGAAAGAGGGTTTTGGTTGTCTCCTATTTTGTATCCTGCCTGTCCTTGCTTGCCTACCTTGCATTTATTAATGAAGAGATCACCTCTGCACATCCAAGAACAGGTAACCACACATTGCCTCAAAATCCCAGGGAAAAAAAAAATATTCTAAGACGTTTAAGGTCTTATTTCAGTCACTCATTTTTGCTATTTTTACTTTGGAGACATTTTTGCTATTTTGCTATTTTTATCACCCTAACAAAAATACTGCTTATTTCAATTAACTTATTTCTGCATGTTCCATGAAAGCATGTGTTACATTAATAATATAGTTTCACTGTGTCCTCACCCAAATCTCATCTTGAATTGTAGTTCCCATAATCCCCACATGTGGTAGGAGGGACCTGGTGGGAGGTAATTGAACCCTGGGAGTGGTTACCTCCATAGTGTTTTCATGATAGTGAGTTCTCATGAGATCTGATGGTTTTATACGGGCCTTTCCGTCAGCTTCACTCTGCATTTCTCCTTCCTGCTGCCATGTGGAGGACAAGCTTGCTTCCCTTTCCACCATGATTGTAAGTTTCCTGGAGCCTCCCAACCCTGTGGAACTGTGAGTCTATCAAACCTCTATCCTTTATAGGTTACCCAGTCTTGGGTATGTCTTCATAGCAGCGTGAGAAAGAACTAATACAATTAATAATCCAATATAACAACCTATTTTAATTACATATTACAGGCTTCAGATATGTAGAATGAAATAAGGTTGTTTTTTTTGTTTTTTGTTTTTGTTTTTTTTTTTTTTTTGCTTGTTTGTGTGTTTTGAGAGAGAGTCTCACTCTGTCGTCAGGCTGGAGTATAGTGGCACGATCTTGGTTCACTGCAATCTCTGCCTCCCGGGTTCAAGTGATTCTTCTGCCTCAGCCTCCCGAGTAGCTGGGACTACAGGCATGTGCCACCACACCCAGCTAATTTTTGTATTTTTAGTAGAGACGGGGTTTCATCATGTTGGCCAGGATGGTCTCAATATCTTGACCTCGTGATCCGCTCACCTCAGCCTCCCAAAGTGCTGGGATTACAGGCATGAGCCACCGTGCCTGGCCAAAATAAGTATTTTTTAAAAAATGATCTTGGACTTAGTCTTGGAAGTGACATTATAGGTTATCAAATTTTACCTTCTACCTAAGAATCCTTCTGTGGCTCTTGTGACAAATGTGGATCCTTTTGAGGGAAAAACTAGTGGTCAGATAAAGAGAGCCTTCAAGTGCCCTTACCGACCTTCTGCATCTAGATACAGGTCCCATCTATTAAAAAAAAAAATTAGAGATTGGTCTTATTCTGTCACCCAGGCTGGAGTGCAATGGCATGATCATAGCTCACTAGAGCCTTGGCCTCTTAGGCTCAAGTGATCCTTCTGCCTCAGCCTCCTGAGTAGCTGGGACCACAGGTGCATGCCACCTCTCCAGGTATTTTTTTTAAAATTATTTTTGTAGAGACGAGGGTCTCACTATGTTGCCCAAGCTAGTCTTGAACTCTTAGTCTTAACTGATCCCCTGGCTCAGTCTCCCAAAGTGCTGGAGTTACAAATGTGAGCCTCCACATCCAGCCAGTAAATGTCTTCTTCACTGGGTAAACCCAAAGGCATTCCCTTGCATTGGTCTTCTCTAGCCCTTTACTGCCTGATATACAGGGGAGTCAAGGTAGATCCAAGTCTGATCAAGATAGAATGTCACTCAACAGGCTCTGTCTCAATGTTCAGTGGGACTTGGGACAAAATCCCCTGAACTTCAACCAACGATGAAGTGAGTTTCTGTTATCTGAATAACCTGGAAGCCATGGCTGTTCCTACCCACCTTCCCTGTCCAGCATTAGCTGGCCAAAGCACCTGCCTCTGCCTTGAATCTCACTCTATTCCCCCAGTTACCCTACCTTGTGCCTCTATCTTTGCCTGGGGTTTGCACCCTACCCTGAATTCCAACCCACTGACATGAGATCTTGATGCCTACTTGGCACTTAGAGTCTTAGTATTGCCCAATCCTGGTCCATTCCTTGAAGTCCGCTGAATCTTGCAGTGAATGGGGAGAACTCACCTAATTTAGAACAACTCCACATTACCCTTCAGCCACATTATGCCCTCCTCTCCTGGACACTGCTACAGATGTTTCTGGTGCAGGTATTTTTCTTAGCCATACCTGAACCTACAATCACCTTTAAACACCGTGTCTCAAACATCTAACACTGAGTCAGTCTCTGCAACCTCTCCTCTGCAGTCTAGTGATCAGTGTGAACTGGGTCCTCCTGTCTGTGGACCCTCTGTGATCCTCTGTGCCAAGCCTGCCTTGCACAAACATGATGCTTTTCAGATATTTGCAGACAAAATTCCAACCCAGCCTCATCAGTAACTATCTAGTACTTGCCCCAGATATCGGCATTAAATATATCTCATGTTCCATCAACATATACCCAGACAGTCATCACTTGATGATCATGTGAAGGGCTCACTCCTAGCTCTTTCCAGGACTAATCCCAGCCTTTGCTCTGATGGAGTGGGAAACAGTCATTCTCTAGCAGAGATGTTGCAAGTAAGCACTTATTTGAGGCCTTTGGCAAGGATAACTGGCACTCTTTCTAGCTCATTTGTTGCTATCAAATTCCTGACTCAGCCCACTTGTCATCGCCTCTTGACAAGTCAGCATTTCAGTGCTGGGTTTGTTTCTCTTTCCTCGCAAGCAGTAAACACCATCCTATGCAAGAAATGAAGCTACCCTTCAATGCAACAACCAGGTGTGATGATGACTATTGAGTGTCAACTTGATTGGATTGGAAGATGCAAAGTATTGTTCCTGGGTATGTCTGTGAGGGTGTTGCCAAAATAGATTAACATTTGAGTCAGTGGACTAGGAGAGGCGGACCCACCCTCAATCTGGCTGGGCACCATCTAATCAGATGCCAGCCTGACTAGAATAAAGGAGGCAGAAGAACGTGGAAAGACTTGACTTGCTGAGTCTTCTGGTCCTCATCTTCCCTTGTGCTGGATGCTTCCTGCCCTTGAACATCAGATTCCAAGTTCTTCAGCTTTTGGACTCTTGGACTTACCCCAGTGGTTTGCCAGGGGTTCTTGGGCCTTTGGCCACAGACTGAAGTCTGCACTGTCAGGTTCCCTACTTTTGAGGTTTTGTGACTTGGACTGGCTTCCCTGCTCCTCAGCTTGCAGACAGCCTATTGTGGGACCTCATCTTGTGATCAGGTGAGTCAATACTTTTTGATAAACTCCCCTTTGTATACACATCTATCCTATTGGTTCTGTCCCTTTAGAGAATCCTGGCTAACACACTAGGGTTCTTTGGTCCCCTAGTAAGTACATCCAACTCAAAAAAAATTAGTGAAAGAAACAGCAGGGGAAAACTTGAAAATCCTTAGTCACTGGAAAACGATGCAAATAATGCTTCTGCTTTCAATGAAGCAGTTTGGGTGGCAAAATGTCAGGAAATTGCACAAGGTCTTCTCCAACTCTAATGCTAGAAGAATTACGATGTTCTTGGGGGAGGTGAAGAGTTTATGTTCATTTTTTAAAAAGAAAACTACAATTAAAGTCCTCAGGGAGTCAACATTTTTCACATTCTCTGCAGCAGGCATAATTTACTAAAAGAGAACTAGAACTCGGCTGTCAGCTGAATTAATATACAGGCCAAGAATCTCAGGTTCACCAAGATGTATCTGATAAACTGGTCCTGTGGGGTCAGGAGACCAACAGGGTATATTTCAGGGAAATAGAAGCCATTAAACACCATCATCTCAGTGTCTTGTATGCCTTATGTACAAAGGCACTCATAATTAAAATTAGCCATTAGCTTGTAAATAAAATGCTTTCAGAGAGAATGTTTTATGTTATTATCTCTATCCTACCCTGTTTATCGGCCTGGCCTCTATTCGTGATAATATCTCCGTCTTTATTTCCATCTAATGGGTCTCCTTTAATCTAGTCAGCAGTGGTTTGATTTAATGGAGAGCTATGGAAAAGCCAGGTAAAATGACAGAATGAAAAACAGCCACTCAAAACTCACCAGGGCTAAACGTTGTCTCCAGCACAAAGATCACGCTTGAAGGCTAGTATTTAACATGCTCCATGACCTGGATCTGACCAGGATTTCCAACCCCTTTCCATGACTTGTACTTTGAGGCATTTATCATTTTATCAGCCTGCACTCTTCTTCCTTTGCAATGGGAAACTGGCTCCAAATTTTATCACACCACCCCTCCCATTACTTCCAACAAATGTCCCTTCCCCAAGCCCAAATGTGTGATTTTAGAATTGACATTCGTGTTCTTGCGAGTTCCATGTTTATACAGGTTCCCTCCTCTCTACTCATAGCTGGTGGTCCGAGATGGGCTACCAGTCTGGATAGATTGCGGAACCGAAACCAGCATCCAAGTTCCTCCTTGGTGGCAAATCTGGAAGGTATGCTAATGGGAGAAGCAGTGCCTCGTTTCTTGCCAGGAAGCGATAGACACTCTAAGACAGCGGCCCCCAATCTTTTTGGCACCAGGGACAGGTTTCATGGAAGACAATTTTTCCACAGACTGGGGGTTGGAGGATGGTTTGGGGATGATTCAAGCACATTACATTCATTGCGCACTTTATTTCTATTACTATTGCATTGTAATATACAATGAAATAATTGTACAACTCACCATCATGCAGAATCAGTGGGAGCTCTGAGCTTGTTCAGTGAGTCTCGGCTCACTGAAACCTCTGCCTCTCAGGTTCAAGCAATTTTCCTGCCTGAGCCTCCAGAGTAGCTGGAATTACAGGCGTGCACCACCACACCCAGCTAATTTTTCTATTTTTTCAGTAGAGATGGGGTTTCATTATGTTGCCCAGGCTGGTCTCCAACTCCTAGACTTGAATGATCCTTTCACCTTGGCTTCCCAAAGTGCTGGGATTACAGGCATGAGCCACTGCACCCGGCCCACACTGCTTCTTGATGGCAGTCATATTTTCCCTTCTGGTAAAGCTATGTATGTACTTGTCTGATCTTACCTCTGATCTCCCAGTAATGGTAGGGTTTCATAAAGACAGGGATTGTGTGATCATTGGTTTACTTCATCTCTAGCACGGGACTGTCATGTGAAAATAAACACTCACTTAACTTTCTCTTGAGTTTCTCCTAGTTCCTCTGAGCCCTGGGAGCAGCGTTCTGGAAGTAGTTACAAATCTTAAACAGCAAATTTTATCTAACAACACTGTCCCCTCCCCCCGCCTTTCCTCCCCTCCTTCCCTCCCCTCCTCTCCCCTTCTCTCCCCTCCCCTCCCCTCTCTTCTCCTCTCCTCTCCTCTTCTCTTTTCTCTTCTCTTTTTGAGACAAGATCTTGCTCTGTTGCCCAGGCTGAAAGGCAGTGGCTCAATCATAGTTGACTGCAGCTTTGACTTCCTGGACTCAAACGATTCTTCCACCTCAGTCTCCCAGGTAACTGGGACTACAGGCATGCGTCACCATACCTAGGTAATTTTTTGTTTTAATTTTTCTGTAGAGATGAGGGTCTCGCTATGTTGCCCAGGATGGTCTCAACCTCCTGGCTTCACGTGATCCTCCCACCTCACCCTTTCAATGCATTGGGATTACAGGCATGAGAGACTCCACCTGGCCACAACAGTCCTCTAAGCCTGAGTTTAGAGTTTAGTTCAAGCCCTTGGGATAGGCACTTTTACCCACATCGAGGTTGCTTGATAGACAACCCCTCTTTTCAGGGATGTAAATACATCATTTCTCAACACGATGCGAAAACATCCTTTCTGCAAAAGTGGCAATACCCTTGGGGACTTCCCTTTAGTTTGAGCCACTGTGAGGGGCACGGAATGATGTTGCTGGAAAGTCATGAAAATGGTACTCCTCACTGAATTTTGAGCCAGAATCAGAACACATCAGCCTCAGGGTATGGAAACTAATGAAACCACCACCCTGCAACGTACAGAAAGGTGCTACCTTAAGAGATCATCAACATTCCACAACCTGAAAGGTCAGTGGTGCCAATTAAACAACTTCCATAGTTCTACTCATATGGTTACTTCCTCTTGGAATAGCCCATTACTACTTTTTTTCCTTGATACGCTTTGACTGTGTCCCCACTCAAAAGTCATCTTGAATTGTAGCTCCCATAATTCCTACATGTTGTGAGAGGGACCTGGTGGAAGATAATTGAATCGTGGGGGCAGTTTCTCCCATACTGTTCTCATAGTAGTGAATAAATCTCACGAGATGTGATGGTTATATAAGGGGAATCCCCTTTTGCTTGGTTCTCATTCTCTCTTGTCTGCCACCATGTAAGATGTGCCTTTTGCCTGCCACCATGATTGTGAAGCCTCCGAGCCACATGGAACTGTGAGTCCATTAAACCTCTTTTTGTTTATTAATTACCCAGTCTCAGGTATGTCTTTATCAGTAGCATGAAAACAGATTCATACATTCCCTGACTATCGAATCTTTCTTATCTTTCAGGGTATTCCTCAAAACCCAAGTCTCTCTTAAGCATTCCCTCTGCCCACACCACTGGAATTATTTCCACCCTCTTCTACCCCTTTGCTGTAGTTCCTTTGACCCTCTCTTGTAGCTCTCCACATATTGTTTTGCTTTATAATTGTCCTGCCCAAGTCTGTCTTCCCAATCAATGCACAGGCTGGAGTTTTTTCTTTTTAGTGTCCTATTTTCCTGAATAGAGCCTGGCACAGATTAGGTGCTCAGTCAATATTTACTGTCAGCATCATCCCATAATTAGATAATGACAACAGGAAATATTTATCTTCTTGCATCTAGGTGAGACTGAACCTGATTAAGCAAAGCAGATCAGTGTCCGGGAAACTCCTGTGGCGTTCCAACGCAGGAAAAATTCATAACTTATCTCAGCAAACACTTACAACACCGCTGTGGTTTGTTCAGTGATGATAAATATGTTTGCCTTGTCATTTCATCTTTCATCTGCTGTTTGTTCCACTTTCCTGGATTGCAAAATCCTTGAGCCTAAAGATACTGTTACCTTTCTTTATAACCTTCACTGAGGGTAGCAAAAGATAATGAAGATAGTGGACAAGTCATAAATGATTGATTAATTGATTGACTCAGTTAATAAACATTTTCTCAGATTTATGTATCTGTCTGCTGCAGGTATATAAACCACAATACTTTTAAGGGCTCTCAGTTCAGTTGGAGAGACATTGCATTTCATTATAGTGTGTTATTGATGAATCTGAGTTACCAAGCCAATAGAAGAACAAAACAAGAGGTATGAAAATGTGCTCAACATCATTGATCATCAGAGAAATGCAAATCAAAATTACTGTAAGATATCATCTCTCCCCCAGTTAAAATGGCTTTTATCCAAAAGACAGGCAATGACAAATGCCGGTGAGAGAAAAGAAAATTCTCATACACTGTTAGTGGGAATGTAAATTAGTACAGCCACTACGGAGAACAGTTTGAAGGTTCCTAAAAAAACTAAAAGTCAAGTTACCATATGATCCAGTAATCCTAGATATATACCAAAAAGAAAGAAAATCAGTATATTAAAGAGATATCTGCACTCCCTTGTCTATTGCAACACTGTTCACAATAACCAAGATTAGGAAGCAACCTAAGTATCCATCAACAGATAAATGCATAAAGAAAATGCGGTACATATAGGCAATGGAGTACTATTCAGCCATGAAAAAGAATGAGATCCTGTCATTTGCAACAACATAGATGGAACTGAAGGTCACTATGTTAAGTGAAATAGACCAGACACAAAAGGACAAACTTTGCATGTTCTCAATTATTTGTGGGATCTAACAATTAAAACAATTGAACTCATGGAGATAGAGAGTAGAACGATGGTTACCAGTGGCTGGAAAGCAGGGGGTGGCAGGTGGGGAGGGAGTAGAGATGGCTAATAGGTACAGCAACATAGTTAGAAAGAATAAATAGGCCAGGCGTGGTGGCTCACGCCTGTAATCCCAGTATTTTGGGAGGCCGAAGTGGACAGATCACAAGGTCAGGAGATGGAGACCATCCTAGCTAACATGGTGAAACCCTGTCTCTACTAAAAATACAAAAAATTAGCCGGGTGTGGTGGCGGGTGCCTGTAGTCCCAGCTACTCGAGAGGCTGAGGCAGGAGAATGGCGTGAACCTGGAAGGTGGAGCTTGCAGTGAGCCGAGATCGCGCCACTGCACTCCAGCCTGGGCGACAGAATGAGACTTTGTCTCAAAAAAAAAAAAAAAAAAAAAAAAGAATAAATAAGACCTCATATTTGCTAGCACAAAAGTGTGACTGTAGCCAAAAATAATTTAATTGTGCATTTAAAAATAACTCACACCTGTAATCCCAGCACTTTGGGAGGCCAACGCAGGCGGATCACGAGGTCAGGAGATTGAGACCATTCTGGCTAATACGGTGAAACCTCGTCTCTACTAAAAATATTTTAAAAAGTAGCCCGGTGTAGTGGCGAGCACCTGTAGTCCCAGCTACTCGGGAGGCTGAGGCAGGAGAATGGCGTGAACCCAGGAGGAGGAGCTTGCAGTGAGCTGAGATCGTGCCACTGCATTCCAGCCTGGGCGACAGAGCAAGACTCCATCTCAAAACAAAAAAAACAAAAACAAAAACAAAACTAAAAGAGTATAATTGGATTTTTTGTTACACAAATGATAAATGCTTGAGGGGATAGATACCCCATATACCCTGATGCAATTATTATGCATAGCATGTCTCTATAAAAATATCTCATGTACCCCATTAGTATATAAATGTAACCCAGTAGGCATGGTGGCTCATGCCTGTAATCCCAGCACTTTGAGAGGCTGAGGCAGCAGGAGGATCCCTTAAGCCTGGGAGTTTCAGGCCAGCCCATGCAACATGGTGAAACGCAGTCTCTATAAAAAAAACAATAATTAGCTGGATGTGGTGGTATATATCTGTAGTCCCAGCTACTCGGGAGGTTGAGGCAGGAGGATTGCTTGAGCCCAGTAGGTTGAAGCTGCAGTGAACTGTGATCATGCCACTGCACTTCAGCCTGGGCAGCAGAGTGAGATCATGTCTCAAAAAATATATATTATATATATTTATAAATATATATTATTTATAAATTTCTATAATATAAATTACTTATGATTTACATTATATACATATATATTATTTATACATATAAAGATATATTATTCTATATATGATATAGAATAAGATATGATTTATATATAAATATATTATATATAAAATATATATTATTTAAATATGTAAATATATATTATAAATACATATTATTCATATATTTTTATATAATATATAAAACATATTTATATATTATGTTACATATTTATATATATCCCATAAATATATACACCTATGTACCCACAAAAGTTTAAAATAAAAAATTATTTTAAAAAAGCAAGAGGTAACAACTTCTTCCCCAGAAAAGGCTTCACAAAGAAGAGGGTATTTGAGATTCATTTTGCAGACACTTTGGCCAGTCAGAGAAGACAAGGCTTTAGGCTGATTGTCTCCTATGCAGATGCCATAATGCATCATGGCTGTGTTTTCCTGGCAAAAGCAACTCATATGATTCCTTATGTGCTGCTGAACGAGTCTCACTGACACAATACAGCCTGACAGAGTGGAGACAGCCAGTTACAAAGCATCAGAATGCTGGCTTCTAGCCCCAGCAGCACAACGGCGAGTATGTCTTTTTCTGTTTAACTGAGTCTTCTGTCGCCCAGGCTGGAGTGCAGTGGAGCAATCTCTGCTCACTGCAACATCCGCCTCCCGGATTCAAGTAATTCTCCTGCCTCAGCCTCCCAAGTAGCTGGGACTACAGGTGTGCACCACCACGACCGGCTAATTTTTTTTTTTTTTTTCCTGAGACGGAGTCTCTCTCTGTCGCCCAGGCTGGAGTGCAGTGGCCAGATCTCGGCTCACTGCAAGCTCCGCCTCCCGGGTTCCCGCCATTCTCCTGCCTCAGCCTCCCGAGTAGCTGGGACTGCAGGCGTCTGCCACCTCGCCCGGCTAGTTGTTTGTATTTTTTTTTAGTAGAGACGGGGTTTCACCGTGTTTGCCAGGATGGTCTAGCTCTCCTGACCGGCTAATTTTTTGTTGTTGCTGTTGCTGTTGTTTGTTTTGAGACGGAGTCTCTCTCTGTCACCCAGGCTGGAGTGCAGTGGCCAGATCTCAGCTCACTGCAAGCTCCGTCTCCCGGGTTCCCGCCATTCTCCTGCCTCAGCCTCCCGAGTAGCTGGGACTCCAGGCTCCCACCGCCATGCCCGGCTAATTTTTTTGTATTTTTAGTAGAGACGGGGTTTCACTGTATTAGCCAGGGTGGTCTCGCTCTCTTGACCTCGTGATCCGCTCGCCTTTGCCTCCCAAAATGCTGGGATTACAGGCGTGAGCCACCGCGCCTGGCCAATTTTTTGTGTTTTTAGTAGAGACGGGGTTTCACTGTGTTACCCAAGATGGTCTCGGTCTCCTGACCTTGTGATCCACCCGCCTCGGCCTCCCAAAGTGCTGGGATTACATCAGCCACCGTGCCCAGCCGCGAGTATATATTATCCTCTTTCTGAGCCTTAATTACTCCATCTGTAAAACAGGCACGATAATCTCATTCAAATGAAAATTCGAGTATGACAATATGACAGTATTTTGAAACTCTGTTGTAGTCCCTCTACCAGGGTCTTTCTTTTCTTGGCTCTGGTACAAATTCTCTACTGTTACTTAAGGTTTATCGTGATCTATTGCTCGAGTCCCTCTTTCTCTCCTTCAAAGAGATTATTGCTTTCATGTTGAAAGAAAAACTGCAACCCCACAGCTAACCCAAAGGGGAGTGGACAGAGCCATGGTGTGGGAAAAGCAGTTAAATCATAAAATAATAGCGGGGGGCTGAAATTGCCCCTGACTGCCCATTGCTGCTCTCATTTTTATAGTCCATTAAAACCTACAATCACTGTAATGTTTATGCATTATTGGGGAGATAAATTGTGTAATTTTCATTTTGCAATTTAAATGTAATTATGATCTTACTAATGACTAAAACCTGAATTTGCTAGACTATCAGTTTTTCTAACCCTTGCCAAAATTATAGGTAATTACTTAAGGCTTACAATAATTATAAGTCCATCTCTTAAATAATTAATGTGCACTTTCATGGTACAAAACAGCTAGTAATCAAACGACCTCTGCTTGCACTGCAAACCCAAGCAATTAAGCCTATTGTGTAGAACTGTAGAAATATACCCATTTGCAAGAGTCCTTCCATTGGAAAGCTAAAACACGAGGTTGTTGTGTTTTATAGCATCAAATAAGGACGAATTCCCCTGCTGCCAAAAGGCCAGAAAAAGAAAGTGATCCACAAAATCGTAGAAAATGTAATCTGAGTCTACACAAAACTGTTGTAGCTGATGGGAGACAGGCTGAGGAGCAGGAGGAAAATAGAGAATGCTTCCAGCTATGGACTTGAAATAAACGTGAAATGGATCTAGTTTTCACAAAGGAGCTAAGTGTGGGATGTGAGTAGAACTTATCGCTGGCCTTTTCGTCCTTATTTTCTTCTTGAGGGGGGACATGCAATTCCTTCCCATAGTAAACATACAGCATGGAGCTGAGCTTCTGTGACACAGGGATAAATAAGGTCGAGTTTTTGCCCTTAAGAAATTAACCTACTAGTGTGTGTTATGAGACAGGCAAGCAGAAAATCAGAATACACCCTGGTAAGTGCTGCAATTTCCCATAGAAGGGTGGTGGCAGATATGCAAGCAATGAGCCACAAATAGTGTTTCTTAACATTTGTTATTCTGCTCACAAAGAGTCTAAAGGTTCCTGAGAGTGGAACTGGCAGTAAGGGATATTCCAAGGACCTGAGCTGCTCCTGCCCTGGGGTTTTGGTTCATGGTGACTTAGCACAATGAAGATCACATCCAGATCACAACACCAGATATTCTTGATGTAGGAAACATTGCAAAATGAATTCCTGGAGTCACCTCCTTCTCTCTGCTCTGTGTTCATTTTTTGCCTGTTCAGCTCTTTCTATCCTAATCACACCCATTATCCAAGATTCAGCACCACTACCTTCCCCTCCAAGAAGCCTGCTCCAATACTACAGAGCTCTTCAAAAGTTCCCCTCTTTATACATAAATTTACCTAAAGGGTGTTGTGATGGTTCATTTTATATCGCACCTTGGCAGGCTCACAGTGCCCAGATATGTGGTCAAACATTATTCTGGATGTCTCTGTGAGGGTGTTTGTGGATGAGATTAACATTTGAACAGTGGACTTTTGAGTGAAGTTGATTACATGCCATAATGTGGGCGGACCTCATCCAATCAATTGAAGGCACTCATAGAACAGAAGTTGATTGCTGTCAAGTAGGAAGGAATTCTGCTAGCAGGTAGATATTGATCAAGCCAAAATGTTGATATTGCTTGGATTTGTGTCCCTGCCCAAATCTCATGTCGAACTGTAATCCTGCGCTGGAGGTGGGGCCTGGTGAGAGGTGATTGGATCATGGGGGTGAACTTTGCTTGAACGGTTTCACACCATTCCCCTTTGGTACTGTACAGTGAGCAAATTCCAATGAGATCTGATTGTTTAAAAGTGTGTAATACCTTCTCCCGCTGTCTCTTGATCCAGCTCCTTGGTCTAGCTCCTGCCATGTAACACACCTGCTCCTACTTTGCTTTCTCCATGAGTAAAAGCTCCCTGAGCCCTCCCTGTAAGCAGATGCTGCCATGCTTTCTCTACAGCCTGCAGAACCATGAGTCAATTAAACCTCTTTTCTCTATAAATTACCCAGTCTCAGGTATTTATTTATAGCCATGCAAGAACGGACCAATGCAAATGTTCTTCTCTGGGTCTCCAGCCCTCCAGCCCACCAGCCCACTCTTCAGATTTTGGGCTTGCCAGCCTCCATAATCACATTACCAATCCCTTAAAATCTCTCCACTCTCTCTCTCTCTAGATAGATAGACAGATAATAGAGATGATAGAGACAGATACATAGGTAGATAGGTAGAGATCAACAGATGGTTGAGATAGATAGGTAGGTAGGTAGAGAGGATAAAGATAGTAGGAAGATAGATAGATAGATAGATAGATAGATAGATAGATAGATAGATAGACAGACATAGATGATAGCTTGCTAGCTAGCTAGTTAATTGATAGAGGTAAGTAGGTAGGTTGAGATAGATAGACAGATAGATATACATAGATAGATAATAGCTTCTTAGCTAGCTAGATAATTGATAGAGATAAGTAGGTAAGTAGGTAGCTGGATAGATAGGTAGATAATTGATATAGATAGATGATAGATGATAGATAAATGGATAGTAGGTAGTACATAGTACATAGATATTGATAATTTAGATACATAGATGATAGATAAATATGTGATAGACATACATATTGACAGAGATAGATACATAGAGGATGATCGATAAATATATAGAGATGATGGATAGGTGATAATAAAGAGAGAAAGAGATAGTAGATATATAGATAGATTAGATAGGTACATACATACATATATATATAGAGAGAGATAGATAGAGAGATGGATGAATAGACAGACACAAACACACACACATCCTATTAATCATGTTTCTTTAGGGAACCCTGACTACACAGGTATCTTGGTTTAATGTTACCTGACTTAACTGTAGTCTTCCATGCTCCAGGAAGAATTTGGACCCAGCAGCCCTAAGACCTTGTCCTTATCCATCTGAATCCTTGTCCCTTCAGTAATAATTCTCGTATCGGCTTAAAATAGTCTCATCCCAGGGATGCACACTCTGGAAAACCAAAATACCTTTAGGATTCAAAGCTTGGGTAGAAGCCATTTGAGCAAATAGTAGAAAAACACTGAGGCAGAAATCCCTGCCAAATTCCTTGCCTCCATGAAGTCAGGCTTCATGGACATGTGCTTTTGCAGAACTATATTTTCCTGTTGAAGCGCTTATCTCAATGAACTGATTTTTAAATGTAATATTTGTCTTTTATGTGCCTCCCCATGAGACTGCAAAACTCCAAGTGCGTACGGACCAACCATATCTGTGGTAAGCTCAATGGTTCAATAATATTTGCTGTCTAAATGACTTATCAATCCAGGCAAAATGGTTATGCTGAATGATCCTGACAACATTTCCTTCTTTTTTTTCTTTTCTTTTCTTTCTTTCTTTCTTTCTTTCTTTCTTTCTTTCTTTCTTTCTTTNTTTCTTTTCTTTTCTTTCTTTCTTTCTTTCTTTCTTTCTTTCTTTCTTTCTTTCTTTCTTTCTTTCTTTTTTTGAGAAGGAGTCTTGCTCTGTTGCCCAGGCTGGAGTGCAGTGGCATGATCCTGGCTCACTGCAACCTCCGTCTCCTGTGTTCAAGCGATTGTCTTGCCTCAGCATCCCGAGTAGCTGGGATTACAGGTGTGCACCACCATGCCTGGCTAATGTTTTGTAGTTTTAGTAGAGATGGGGTTTCACTGTGTTAGCCAGGAAGGTCCAGATCTCCTGACCTTGTGATCCGCCGCCGTCGGCCTCCCAAGGTGCTGGGATTACAGGCGTGAGCCACTGCGCCTAGCCAACATTTCTTTTTAATGACCCAATTCAAGTCATCAACCTCTCCACCACCACCACCACCATTTCCCTCCACACAAACCATTAAAATTCCAGCCAGTCTGGAATTATAAAGAAAAGTCCCAGAATTTCATATGAGAAAGGGACCACCTTCTTCACAAAGCCCATCTTCTCTGCCCATCCCACTCCCATCTCTCAACAATGTTACGTGGACTCCTCTCCATGGAAGACTCAATCTGTCAGGGCAGCTGTAATCTAGGTCACTGTCCTGATAGGTGGAGGACACTCTTGCTGAACCATTGCTACTCAGATCCTCTCCCAAGAAATGTGGACTTCCTTACAAAGAAGCAGCAGGAGGAACTCTCCAGTGAGTTGAGATTTGAGGATCTCGGATCCTGTTCTTTCTCCTTTACCTCCATCACAAAAAAAGTGTCCAGATGCATCTCTTCTACCGGCCAGAGTGGAAAAAAAGACTATCTGCTCATTTCCTCTTTTTAGAACTTTCTATCTTTCCATCTGTGCTTCTAGTCGCATTGTATGTGCCAGGGGGTTTTGTGGTGTATTATTAGTCCTCTCTGCCTTTGGATTTCTGTTAGAATTTGTTCTTTTAAGTCCCCTACTTATCTGATTCCAGAGCAGAGTGTGGTCAACAAAGGGCAGCTGTAAAAGGAGTGCTATTCCCTGACTGTTTCTTGTGATCCCCGCGATGCTTTCTCCAAGGACAAGAAAGGCATCTGTTCAGAAAGCAAATGCTGGTCAAGAGCAGGAAGGGTCAATCTGTAGGAGTCCTCTCTTCAAGCACTTGGACTTGACTTTGGCCTGACATTAAAGAGGAGCCTGTGCTTAGCTCTGGGAGGTAAAGCATAAAACCAAGAAGCCTCTGTCTTGAGATGTCTGAGTGAAGAGGCAACCATTTCATCTCGAAGCAAAGACAATAAAACCTAGGACTCTGGATAGGAGTAACCCATTGTGGGACCCTTGAAAATGGAGCTCATGCCCTTGTTTCAGCTTCCTCCCTTAATGAATTTATAGAGTTCCTGATGGAATGCACTGTGATATGGTAGACCCTATCTTTTTTTAATTTTTTTTTTTTTTTTTTTAGAGATGGGGTCTCACTATGTTGCCCAGGCTGGTCTCAAGCTCCTGGGCTCAAGAAATTCTCCCATCTTGGTCGGTCTCCCAAACTGCTGGGATTACAGGTGTGAGCCACCATGGCTGGCCTGACCCTATCTTTTCTGCAGAGATATTCAGGGAATTAAGAGATTGGATTTCAACCCCAACTCCTCTACCTACTGCTGTATCCTTTTAAGGGAAGTCACGTTTCCTCTCTGGGCCTCATTATTGCAAAAGTAGGAGTTACAAGGCTCTATTTCTGGCAAACTTTGATTCAGAGATCTGACTCCTCCCACCAGGACCTCCAGTAAATGGCAAGAGATTTACATTTCTTAAATATAATCAGTAGGTTAATGAAAACGCTATATTTTTTGCAGCCAAGAGAGGTTGTGTTGTCCCCACCCTTCCACGTGAAAGACTCATTGGCATGTAGGATTGCCTGAAATCTGCAGTTTCTGAAGAAGCCATCCAATACTTTCTCAGAATCCCCCAAAGCACCTTTGGTTGTATCCCCAGTCTCTTCTTCACGGATGGGAGCCCTATGCCAGTTCTCAAAGTGGGCTTGACAGATTCCAACTCTTCTGACAATCAGACTGTGGCTCGGCCTCATTGAAACTTGGGAGTCTGTGGTTAGACACTGTATCCAAGCCATTAGCTTCACACTTCCTCACCCTTAAACGGAGGATCTGATCAAAGGACTGCACAGACTCTATTGCCGTTTGGAAAGATATTGTCCTCCAAGACAAGCTGAAGTTTTCATCATGCAGCATGTCACCCTAGGATGGGAATCAGCCCTCACGAATCCACAAGATCAAAACTTATGGATCTTCTCCTTCCCAAGTTAGAGGCATGCAACCCTTCAGTTCCTGGTTGCCCTAGCGCCACTCAAATTCATACCAAAGACTTGAAAATCCACTAGTTTGGCCCACACAATTCTTGAGCCAATGGGAGTCTGTTTTGAGATTAAGCAGGGTGTGGTCTGGGAACAGATAGTAGACCCTAAGCTGCAGAAGGCCTTGCCAGTGCTTACTGCTTTCTTATGTCCCAGTTTCCGGTATGGATGATTATTTTGCATTGTCAAAACTGGAGCATCGTTCTTAACTGTGGGCAAGGCCACAGACTTCTACATGAAGAGAAAATATGATCATGAACAATAAACTTCAGAATCAAATGGATTTGGTTCCAGTTCCACCTATAGGCTGGGTGCAGTGGCTCACATCTGGGATCCCAGCACTGGGCTACAGAGCAAGACTCTGTCTCAAAAAAAAAAAAAAGAAAAAAAGAAAAAAAAAAATTCCACCTACAATATTCTTACCACTAAGACTTTGGGAAGTTACCAAAATCTTTGAGAGATTAGGATAACTTCCTGGCACAGTAGTTATAAGGATCAGAAATAGTTCTTAAAAGGTACAGTGTTGACCGGATGCGGTGGCTCACGCCTGCAATCCCAGCGCTCTGGGAGGCCGAGGTGGGTGGACCACGAGGTCAGGAGTTTGAGACCAGCCTGGCCAATATGGTGAAATCCTGTCTCTACTAAAAATGCAAAAATTAGTCAGGCATAGTGGTGGGCGCCTGTAATCCCAGCTACTCGGGAGGCTGAGGCAGGAGAATCACTTTAACTCAGGAGGCGGAGATTGCAGTGAGCCAAGACTGAGCCATTGCACCGCAGCCTGGGCAACAAGAGTGAGACTCTGTCTCAAAAAAACAAACAAAAAAAAGTGCAGTGTCTGGCACATGGTAGGTATTAAGTACATGAAAGGTATTGTAACAATTACTATTAAGTACTGGCACCTCAGGGACTGTTTTCAAGTTCTACTTCCTATCCACCAAACAGAGATCCCATGCCTATCTTGATTTCCTCTAAGGAATTTGCTATTGCCATCTACATAACATTATTTCTCCCTAACCAATGCTTTAGTTAATTTAGTCTTGTTTCATCTCAACTCCAGGTTCACCCTTCATCTTTCCCCTGACTCCAGCTCCAGAACCGGCATACCGAGTGCTCTCACCTTCCCAGGCTTGGCTCTCAGAACCCCAAGGCATCTAGAAGCCGGCCCCCAGTCTGGTTCTCTCTTCCTGGCTGAGTTTTGTAGCAGCCCCTTGACTAAAATGAGCCCAGATCTGAACTTCAGTCCTCTGCTTGGATTTGGTCATACCGCCTTTTACTAAGCCTTTTCTCTAGGAGAGTCTGTTGCCTCTACTCTCAGCCATGTCTCTTGGCCCAGACTAGACACTGCCTCTTGCCTCTCAGCTATCTGTAAGGCCAGGAGGACTGTCTCAAAGGTCCACTGACTACAACAGACCTGATGTCAACATGGACACTATTTTGTACCAAGCCTACACTGACCATAATTCTTCAAACACTGATATGGACCATTGGTCTCTCTGTCTCCTTTCTCTCTACCTCGCTCTCTTTCTCTCTACACACTCTTTCTTTCTTTCTTTCTTTCTTTCTTTCTTTCTTTCTTTCTTTCTTTCTTTCTTTCTTTCTTTCTTTTTCTTTCTTTCCTTCCTTCTCTTTCTCCCTCTCTCTTTTTCTTTCTCTTTCTTTTTATTTCTCTCTTTCCCTTTTTTCTCTGTTGCTCTCTCTTCCTCTTTCTTTTTCTCCTCTCCCTTTTTCTCTGTCTCTTTCTCTCTCTCTCCTTGTCCCCTTCTCTCTCTCTCTGTATTTCTCTCTCCCTTTCTTTATCTCTTTCTTGCTTTCTCTTTCTCTCTCTCTTTCCTTCTCTTTTTGTCTCTCTCTCAGGTACGCTCTCACCAAGTTTGCTTCTGTCTTGCTCCCCTTTCCTCAAACCCAGAGATCTGTATTTGTCGTTTACAGACCCAAAAGAAAAAGGGCATCTCTAGGCTGTATAACTTCCCCAGTGTAGTGGTAGCACAAGAAGGCAGCCATGGTTTATTACCAAGGAAAGACCAATTTTAAATTTCCACTGGGTTCTGCATGAAGGAGCTGATGATTTCACTGTGCACTTCTATTTATTTTATAAAAGAAAACATAGTGGACCGACTGGGGAAATCTCATGGAATAGGATACTATTCATTATATAAGTGGATGAGATTATTCTCGCGCATAAGGCTGCAAAACATGTTTCTTCTGTTCTCTGGGTCTGTTACAAAAATCGTAATCCAAGTCACAACATTCCCTGACAAATCCTGGCGTGGGTCTTCATAGAATAAGGAAACATTTACAGGGACATTTAACTCCAGAGCCTGTGCAAGTGAACCAATCATTTTAAAGAGTGTCTTTGGCTAGCAAAAATAAAGAAATCGCTTCTTCTGTCACCCAGCCTCCTTTTTCTTCTCACGAATAATGGTACAAAGAGAATCAAAAACCCCTTTTACTCTTAATTAAAGGTAACTGGGCCACTTAAAATCATATAGAGAGTACCTGTTAAAAGTAAATGGATTATCTGCATTGAAGAAATCTTATTTTTCCAGCCTTCGCCCAGTTGTTTCTGGAGTGCAGTCCACTGATCTACGCTGATACGGTTTGGCTGTGTCCCCACCCAAATCTCATCTTGAATTATGGCTCCCATAGTTCCCAGGTGTTGTGGGAGGGACCCAGTGGGAGACAATTGAATCATGGGAGCGGTTTTCCCCACACTGCTGTCATGGTGGTGAAAAAGTCTCATGAGAGCCGATGGTTTTATAACGGCTTTCCCTTTTCTCTTGGCTCTAATTTTCTCTCTGGTCTGCCACCATGTAAAACGTGCCATTCATCTTCCACCATGATCATGAGCCCTACCCAGTCATGTGGAGGGCTATATAACTTCTATATAACTTCTTTTTCTTTATACATAAATAAATTACCCTGTCTTGGGTATGTGGTGTTTTTTGTTTGTTTGTTTGTTTTGTTGTGCTGTTGTTGTCTTTTGATAGACTCTTGCTCTGCTGCCCAGGCTGGACTGGAGTGTAGTGGCATGATCTCGGCTCATTGCAACCTCCACCTCCTGGGTTCAAGCCATTGTCCTGCCTCAGCCTCCCGAGTAGCTGGGACTACAGGTGCACACCGCCATGTCCTGCTAATGTTTTATTTTTTTGTATTTTTAGTAGAGACAAGGTTTCACCATGTTGCCCAGGCTGGGTTTGAACTCTGGAGCTCAGGCAATCCACCCACCTCAGCCTCTAAAGTGCTAAGATTACAGGTGTGAACCACAGTGCCCAGCCTTGGGTATGCCTTTATCAGCAGTGTGAAAACAGACTAATCTAGATGCTAACAGGCCTGTGAGCTGCATTTTTGCCTTGCTGTGATAACGTCTGGTGACCTTGGCCAAGCCAAGCACCTCCAGCACCAGTTTTCCTTTCATGGGGCTAAAAAGCAACCCCTATTCTACTTTTCCAGAAGAAAAATCTTTAGGCCCATGATGGTTACCCTAATGGAGTCCCCAAGAATGCTGACTGTCAGTAGCAGGTGCAGAGACTCCCAGAATTCCTAGAAGACCAAAATAAGGTTTCCAAAGTTGCCCCCCCACTCCCTTATTCGTACAGAATACTTTCTAAAACCCCCCAGGGGAGGTCTCGAACCATAGATAGTACTGAATCCCATCTATACAGTCATGCATCACTTAACCACGCGGATGCATTATGAGAAATGCGTGATTTGGTGAGTTTGTTACTGTGTGAACATCATGGAGTGTACTTACACAAGCCTTGATGGTACGGCCCACCACACACCTAGGCTATATGGTCTCACCTACTCCTCCTAGACTACAAACCTGTAAAGCAAGTTACTGTATTTAATACTATATGCAATTGTAACACGAAGATAAGTATTCGTGTCTCTAAACTTATCTAACATAGGAAAGCTACAGTAACAATATAGTATCATAATCTTTTGAGACTACCATTGATTAAAATGTTGTTATTCAGCACATAACTGTTCTCAGATTTTTCTATACAGACGTACATATGATAAAGTTTAATTTATAAATTAAGCACTGTAAGAGATGAACAACAATAACTAATAAGAAAATCAAATAATTATAGCAACATACTGCAATAAAAGACACAAAATACTGTCATATTGGCCAGGCATGGTGGCTCACGCCTGTAATTCCAGCACTTTGGGAGGCTGAGGCAAGCAGATCACAAGGTCAGGAGTTTGAGACCAGCCTGACCAACATGGTGAAACCCTGTCTCTACTGTAAATACAAAAATTAGCCAGGCATGGTGGCACGTGCCTGTAATTCCAGCTACTCAGGAGGCTGAGGCAAGAGAATCACTTGAATCCAGGAGGCAGAGGTTGCAGTGAGCTGAGATTGCACCACTGCACTCCAGCCTGAGTGACAGAGCAAGACTCCATCTCAAAAAAAAAAAAAAAAAAAAATACTGTCATATTTTCAGACTGTGAGTAACTGCAGGTAACTGAAACTGCAAAAAACGAATAAATAAATAAATGTATTCCACCACAAATAAAGCCAGGCTACAATGCTGAGTTTCATGTTGGTGCTGCCCTGCACCCACCCATTTCACAAACACCTTTCCCTTCCTTCTTATGCACAAGAATTTCCATCTTCCTGCCTACTCTCCAATGTGTAGCTCTTTATCCAGTGAAAATGAACATTCCTTCACAGACATTTAATGATGATTAGATTGGCTTGGATTAGCGAACCAAGCCATTGATTTCCATTTATGAATGTGACTGACAGTCTTTACGTCTTCCAAAGTAGAAATGTAGCTACTGCTTGATGAATATAGCCTACCACTTCAGCCCACATTGTGTTGTCACACTAAGGAGTGAAAGGGTTGGGGGTCTCGTAGTGGTGATTAAGGATCTTAATTAAGGATTTTATCCTTTTTTCTCCTTTTTGAGATGGAATCTGTCGCCCAGGCTGGAATGCAGTAGCACGATCTTGACTCACTGCAACATCCACCTCCCGGGTTCAAGCAATTCTCCTGTCTCAGCCTTCCGGCTAGCAGGGATTACAGGCACCCGCCACCATGCCCAGCTAATTTTTGTATTTTTAGTAGAGATGAAGTTTCACTATATTGGTCAGGCTGGTCTCGAAATCCTGACCTCAGGTGATCCACCCTCCTCAGCATCCCAAAGTGGTGGGATTACAGTCATGATCCACCGCTTCCAGCCTATTCATCTATTTTTATTGTGCTCTTTGATGTGGGGTATGCATTGTGTACTGAGGGTGAGGGGAGGGTGTCATCCACACAGGCTTGGTGTCGACTGCTGTCACCATCCAAGGGGTTCTTCCTACCCGTTGCTTAAAGACCACTGCATTGTACTAGAGAAAGAGTTTGATAGACACGAGGTCGTCCATGCCACATGGGAGATGGAACTGGTACTCTAATCATCTCTTTCAAAGCTCCTAGTTTAAGGGTGTTTCAAAGGCAGTTTGGGGGAAGGGGTGGGGGCGGCCAGGTAACAGGTGCCTGCTGCTCATTGGTTGGGGCAGAAATGAAATCATAGGAGGTAGAAGCTGTCCTTCTGAGGACTGAATCACTTCCGGGGGACGCCACAGCAGCAGGATTGATGGTCCAGGTGGAGCCATTAGGTTTGGATAGAACCATGGATGTCAGACATGCAAAAAAAGGAAAGTGGTCCTGATTCAGACCCCAAGAGACGGTTCTTGGATCTCACGCAGGAAAGAAATCAGGGCAAGACCACAGTGCAAAGCAAAAGATATCTCAAAAGGCCAATCTACCACAGTGGTATTATTTGCAGGAGCAATTGGGGAAGTTTCATATCTTATAACTTCCAGAATCACGGCTGACAGTCGTTCATGTCTGCACCTCAGCAGGACTCAGGTTCCTCTTCCCTGGCTAGCCGGATGACCTGCAGTTAGCTTTCCAAAAGCCGTTGAGTTCCAGGCAAGACCTATTATCATTTAAGCTATAGTCTAAAAGTCTTTCAGAATTAGCCTGACCCGATAGCCCAGGGATCATTAAGGCAAAAGCAAGATCGGTGGGGGGGGGGGGGGGGGGCGGGGCGGTTAGCTTAACTTTCTGTTATACTTTTTCTCATCTACAAAATTTTTGCAAAGTTGGCTTTGTTAGAGGTGTTCGAACCAGAGTGACTCCATCTTGAACGAGGGCTAGGAAAATGAGGCTGAGACTTGCTGGGTTGAATTCCCAGAAAGTGGGGTATTCCTAGCCTCTAGGTGTTTACAGTTAAGGGAACAGATTGATAATGTTTATCAAACAGACCCAGACTTGAGAGTGTCCAGATATCCCAATATCTTGAGAACAAAGGCATTCCTAATTTTGCTTTAAAGATAATAATATCGATTCTTGTAAAATATAGTCATTAAGAAAATTAATCCTTTATCACAAACCCTTGTAACAGAGAACATCTCCTCATAATCTTTTTAAATCATATATATGAGGTATATATCTCTCCCCCTTTCAACCAGGGGAGGGTGTCACATTCTATTGCATTTAATTAAACTTAACTCTTCGTTCTGTTTCTGATTGTGACATTTAAAATTGTAAACTAGATATAAAATGTTTTCATTTTGTCAAAAAAGTGTCAATCTTTATAAGGAATCTTTTATCATATATATGATATATATATATTTATCATACATATGATAAAATGAATATATATATTCAAGCTTTGTACCTGGTACTTAGGGTGGACGCGTTCCTCCTCTTACTTTCGGAAACACCCTACTCTGTCTATGGGGTAGCTGTATTTTCACCATTTTGCTTCCTTAATAAACTTGCTTTTGCTTTGCACTGCAGACTTGCCCTGAATTCTTTCTTGCACAAGATCCAAGAACCCTCTGCTGGGGTCTGAATCGGGACGCCTTTCTTGTAACCATTTCACTACCATGAGCGCCAAGCATTTTCCAGAGCTTCAGATGCAAGCATCCACTTTAGCACAGAAGAAAGTCATTTGTTTCAGAGTTGGATTACCAGGGCCATGTAAGATTTAAAAAAAATATATCAGCGGGGCTCCTTGTGAGGGAGGCTTGAGGGGGAACTGAGACAGAAAGACCAGCAGACCCCACCTTCAACCGGGAGGAGGGTGTCCCATTCTGTTGCATTTAATTAAACCTAACCATTCAATTTCTAATTGCGATATTTAAAATTTTGAACTAGATATAAAACGTTTTCATTTTGTCATAAAAAGTGTCAATCTTTATAAGGAATAGAAACACTCCCCCCCCAACAAGAACTCTGTAACTGTCCCTTTAATTAGGCACTCATTAATAAATCTATCTTGTTCTCAAATCCCCACGCACTTGGTACAGTAGTTCATTAGCACAGGAAAAAGCAATTTAGATTTCCTCAGATAATAGCATCTGCCGCTAATCAAATTAAGGCAGGATGTGCAAATGTATCTAAAGCCGGACAAGCTTTGGGTGAGGTGAGGCGGAGGGTCAGGACAAAAAAGATTATCTCTAAAATTACCATCCCGCATCCCCAGTATATGAGACAGTTCCTGGTCACCTTATTTTCCCTATGAAAAAAAATCTTCAGTGGTCAGAACATTTATGTTGAGATAGGTCTTGTCAAATCTTGTCACCATACCTCAAAGCCATAGAAAGTCACTACCAATGAACTCACTGAAATCCATTCATTCGTTTAATCATGTAATTAATATCGATTCCATTGCCCTGTACTAGACCTTGGGGAGACAGAAGGAGAAGACAGAGGAAAGGCATTCCGAACTCTGTGTCGCTCGACACGTGGAGGCAGATGGAACCATATACTTGCCCAATCCCAAATGCGTTACAGCCACCACCGCACGCACATACGTTCAGTTATTCATGCCTGCATTCATTAATTTATGTATTGAGCAAGTTTTGAGCCAAGCACTACGGTGAATACTACAGATACAGCTGTAAACAAGCGGAGCATTCTGGAGGGGAGACCAGCTATCCGCTGTAAGGTAGTTCAGGTGATACAAAGACAATACAGTAAGATTGCTCTATTGAGAGGGGTACAGGACAATTGTTACTGGAAAGGGTTCTGATCTAGACCCCAAGAGAGGCTTCTTGGATCTCATGCAAGAAAGAATTCAGGGCAAGTCCACAGAATAAAGTGAAAGCAAGTTTATTAGGAAAGTAAAGAAATAAAAGAATGGTTACTCCATAGACAGAACAGCCCCAAGGGCTTCTGGTTGCCCATTTGTATGGTTATTTCTTGATGATATGCTGAACGAAGGGTGGATTATTCATCCCTCCCCTTTTTAGACCATATAGGGTAACTTCCTGATGTTGCCATGGCATTTGTAAACTGTCATGGCGCTGCTGGGAGTGTAGCGGTGAGGGCGACCAGAGGTCAGTCTCATTGTCATCTTGATTTTGGTGGGTTTTGGCCAGCTTCTTTACTGCAATCTGTTTTATGAGCAAGGTCTGTATGACCTGTATCTTGAGCTGACCTCCTATCTCATCCTGGGACTTAGAATGCCTTAACCGTCTGGGAATGCACACAGTAGGTCTCAGCCTCATCTTACCCAGCTCCTTGTCAAGATGGAGTTGCTCTAGTTCAAACGACTCTGACACTATGGGAGCACTTTTCTAGTTTGGGTGGTCAGGAAAGGTCTCTGAGAAGGTGACATTTGCGAACTAAAGATAGAATTACCATTTGACCCAGCAATCCCATTACTAGATAATATGCCCAAAGGAAAACCAATCATTCTTCCCAAAAGATACCTGAGGTAGCATGTTTATTGTGGCACTATACACAATAGCAAATAAATGGATTCAGCTTAGATGCCCATCAACAGTTGATTGGATAAAGAAAATGTGGTACATATACACCATGGAATACTACACAGCCATGAAAAAGAATGAAACCACATCCTTTGCAGCAACATGGATACAGCTGGAGGCCATTATCCTAAGTGAATTAACACAGAAACAGAAAGCCAAATACTACCTGTTCTCTGTTGTAAGTGGAAGCTAAATATTGGGTGCACATGAACATAAAGATGGGAACAACAGACAGTGGGGACTCCAAAATTGGGGAGGGATAGAGAGGAGCAAGGGTTGAAATGCTACTTATTGAGCACTATATTCATTATTTGAGTTATGTGTTCAATTGGAGTCCAAATTTCAACATCATGAAATCTACCCATGTAACAGACTTGCACATGTACCCCCAAATCTATTTTTTTTTAAAAAGCAGGTGACCATTGAGCAGAGACCATAATCAAGTGAAGGAGTGAGTCACAAGATCTGAGAACCATGCAAAGACCTGCAGAAAGACCATCTAAAACCAAAGGAAGAGACTAAGCAAATCCAGCCTGGCTTTGGAGACGGCACCCTTACCCGGCACTCAGGCAACCAAGGAGCCATGCTGAGGTCAGTGCAGAACCAGGAGCACGGTGACCCAGGGCGTCTGTGATAACAGCCTTTAAAGATAGAAGGAGGGGCTGGATGTGGTGGCTCACTCCTGAAATCCCAGCATATTGGGAGGCTGAGGCAGGCAGATCACTTGAGGTCAGGAGTTTGAGACCAGCCTGGTCAACATGGCAAAACCCCTCTCTATTAAAAATACAAAAATTAGCTGGGCATGGTGGCGCACACCTGTAATCCCAGCTACTCGGGAGGCTGAGGCAGGAGAATTGATTGAACCTGGGAGGTGGAGGCCAAGACCTTGACGCAAAAAAAAAAAAAAAAGAATGGAAGGTGGGAGTAACTTTGCCCCCTGCTGCTCACCTTTGAGTGAGATGAGCAAAGGGAATTGACTGCAGGATTTGGCAGAATCCAGATGGTTGCTGATTTTGGCAAGAGCAGTCTCCATCAGTGATGCAGACAAGAACCTGACTGTTGTGGGTTGAAGGGAGACTGTGAGGCAAGTAAGTGGAGATGGCAAAGGCAGACAACTTTGCGAAGGAATAGGGAGGAGAGAAATGGGGTGATGGCTGAAGGGGATCCCAGGCCTTAGGGCGGGCATTTTTTTTAAAGGTGTAAGCTGTGTAACACCAGCATCTTCATCAGTGGACAGTAATGGTTCTGGAAAGAGTGAGAAAGCCCAGGGTGAAGAGGAAATAGTCACTGCAGGAAGGACTGTGGTCTACAGGTGGTTCTCCTTCCCTCTTTACAGAGGGGATGGAGCAGTCTTGCACCTCTCTAAGACATTTGTCTTAGAGACCTTAGAGGTATGAGAGAGGATGTTGAGCTGGAAACAATGGGTGATGGATGTTTTAGTCCATTTTCACAATGCTATAAAGAACTACCTAAGACTGGGTAATTTATGAAGACAAGAGGTTTCATTGATTCACAGTTCCACAGGCTTAACAGGAAGCACGACTGGGGGACCTCGGGAAATTTACAATCATGGCAGAAGGCAAAGAGGAAGCAAGCTGACAGGACATCAGCTTCTGCTTGGATACAACCAGTAACGGGGAGCTCACTGGGGACCCAGGCAGTCCTTTCCATTATCAGGCAGCTCTAACCAACACACCAGCTGCATAGGCCTCCTTGCAATTTTCCACATTTGCCTTTGAGAGGTGCGAGAGTAGGATCCCCTCTATAAAGAAGAAAGGCAGAGAACATGTGTAAAATGCAGCAAGGCAAGGAGATTAGATGGTGCCAGGATGGTGTGATCCTTCCACTGCTTTTATTTTCTCAGTAAAATATAAAGTCAGGACAGTCTGAGAAGAGGCAGGATATGAGAAGTTGGAGGATGTGAGAAAATTGACTCTGGAAATGTAAGAGGACCCCTGGGTGTTGCTGAGGTTTGATGTGAGAATTGTAGTCATCCATTTAAAGTGAGATTTGTCAACACTGTGGAGGGGTTGTCTTCAGCTCTATTCAACTGCTGGGGCACAGGGCAGAGGTTGAAAGTTGAGTTGTTTTCCCAGGAAATTAATATGGAAGGAAAGAGAAGCAGGGTAGTGGAGAATGTGAGCAAGAGAGTGATGACAAGGCTGGAGGGTGGAATCTAAACAGGACCAGGAAGGAAGGGAGCACACTGGAGATATAACAGAAAAGTGGCAAAGTCAATGGATTAGAGGACTCAGTGGTGTCAAAGTAGAGGTATGAGAGGACGTTGAGCTGGAAATAACGGGTGGCGGGTATTTTAGTCCATTTTCAGGCTGCTATAAAGAACTACCTGAGACTGGGTAATTTATGAAGAAAAGAGGTTTAATTGACTCACAGTTTCACATGGCTGGAGAGGCCTCAGGAAACTTACAATCATGGCAGAAAGCAAAGGGGAAGCAAACATGTGCTTCTTCGCATGGCAGCAGGAGAAAGAGAGCAAAGGGGGAAGTGCCACCTGCTTTTATACAACCAGATCTCATGAGAACTCATTCCCTATCATGAGAACAGCAAGAGAGATGTTTATCACAATGATTCAATCACCTCCCACCAGGCCCTTCCCCAACATATGAAAATGACAATTTCACATGAGATTTGGGTGGAGACACTGAGCCAAACCATACCAATGGGTGATGGTTGCCGTGGTGATTGTTACCACAGTAATAGTTGCCTTCTGCAGGAAGTCTTCATGGCATCCGGGTGGTAACACTGAGACCTGTCAGTGTCTTGCTCACATACCAGGGCCAGTTGAAGATGAAGGATGGGACCAAAACAAATGGAGTCCTGAGAAGTTACTGGATAATGTAGGGAAACTAACAAGTCAGCATTCTCCTCTGAAGATGGAGACTAAATTAAGTGGAACCAGAAATAATAAGATAAAGCTGAGGGAAAGATGTTAATTCAAGGGGGAATCAAAAGTGGAACCAGATCTGGGAGTGTGAAGCCAGAAGTGAGCTGGAAGACAGGGAGGATAGGAAGAGTATATGGTATAGACAGAAGCTCAGGCAGAGTCTTCTGAATTCACTGTTGTCCTTGCCAGTTCCATATTCAGGAGTCTCTGTCCTTGAATCTTAAAAGCTCATGGTACGTCTTTTGATGGCAGTAAGGTGTCAATGTCCCATGGATGGGAAACAATATGGTGGGGTAGAGGATAGTGGAGCAGCAGCAGGTCAACACCACTGGGGCAGGAGTCACACTGGGCTAGGTAGGATAGTGATCATTTCTGAGGGTGCAAGTTAGAAACAGCCACATGCACCACTTCTTCCCTAAGTCAATATGTATAGGGTGTTGATAAAGACATACCCGAGACTGGGAAGAAAAAGAGATTTAATTGGACTTACAGTTCCACATGGCTGGAGAGGCCTCAGAATCATGGCGGGAGGCAAAAGGCACTTCTTACATGGTGGCGGCAAGAGAAAATGAGGAAGGTACTAAAGCAGAAACCCCTGATAAAACCATCAGATCTTATAAGGCTTATTCACTGCCATGAGAACAATACACAGTATGAGGGAAACTGTCGCCATGATTCAAATTATCTCCCACCAGGTCCCTCTCACAACTCGTGGGAATTATGGGAGTACAATTCAAGATGAGAGTTGGGTGGTGACACAGCCAAACCACATCACAGGGCAATGACATAGTCAAAGTGATTAAGCAAACTAAATGTAGTTAGAAATAGTGGGTTCTAGACTCCATTCTGCCACTAAATAATTAGTAATTTAACTTTTGACAGCAGATCAAATAACTGCAAAAGTATGTTGGCAGATGTTATAGGTGAGAACAGTGTTTTTCTTTTTTTCTTTTTTTTGAGAAGGAATCTCTCTCTGTTGCCAGGCTAGAGTGAAGTGACATGATCTTGACTCACCACAACCTCTGCCTCCCAGGTTCAAGCATTTCTCCTGCCTCAGCCTCCCAAGTAGCTAGGACTACAGGCGTGTGCCACCACGTCCAGCTAATTTTTGTATTTTTAGTAGAGATGGTGTTTCACCACATTGGCTAGGATGCTCTCGATCTTTTGACCTCATGATCCGCCTGCTCAGCCTCCAAAAGTGCTAGAATTACAGGCATGAGCCACTGTACCCTGTGAGGACAGTGTTTTTCTAATATTAGTGTGTGTAAGACTTACTGGGTAACTTATTAAAGTATGAAATCCTAGGTGTCATGATGGAATGTGTCAGGAGTTTCATTTCATTTCTTTCTTTTCTTGTCTTGTCTTGTCTTTTCTTTTTTCTTTTTCTTTTTTTTTTTTTTTTGTTTCTGGAGACAGAGTCTCAGTCTGTTGCCCAGGCTGGAGTGCAGTGGTGTGATCACAGTTCACTGCAGCCTCAACCTGCCCGCCTCAGCCTGCCAAGCAGCTAAGACTACAGATACATGCCACCATGCCCAGTTAATTTTTTATACTTTATGTGGAGAGGGGGTTTCTCCATGTTGCCCAGGCTGGTCTTGAACTCCTGAGTTTAAGCAACCACCTGCCTTGGCCTCCCAAAGTGCTGGGATTACAGGCATGAGCCACTGTGCCCGGCAGGAAATTTCATTTCTAATCAGCTCCCAAATCATGATGGTGCCTCTAAACCCCAAACCACACTTAGGATAGCACCTATCAGGGAGGCATGATGGGGGTGGGGGCGGGGGGAAGAAGAATAAAAAATACAAGTGGTCAAAGAATACAAAAAGGACAGAGAGAGGTTAAAGATAATTACCCTGACTAACATGGTGAAACCCCGTCTCTATTGAAAATACAAAAACTTAGCCGGGCATGGTGGCGGGCACCTGTAGTCCCAGCTACTTGGGAGGCTGAGGCAGGAGAATGGCGTAAACCCAGGAGGCGGAGCTTGCAGTGAGCGGAGATCGCGCCACTGCACTCCAGCCTGGGCGACAGAGCAAGACTCCATCTCAAAAATAAATAAATAAATAAATAAATAAATAAATAAATATAAAGATAATTACCATGAACTTCAAAGTTTATTTCTCAAGTTGGTCTTTGTGTAGGTAGCCATTCTGCTGGAATTTGAAGCAAGTCTGAATCAGGAAGACCTTGCATACTCTGGTAATAAATCTGGACTGCTTCCTACCAGCAATAATTTTTGAAAGCAGTGATGACAGAATGAGAATCATGTTTTAGGAATATTATTTTGGCAGCAGTTTTGCAGGACAGACTATTTGGAGTCATCATGAGAGAGACTGTAATGAAGGTTATTACTCACTGGGAAATGAGGGGATTATAAAGTCATACAGCAGAGAGAGGGTAAAGGAAACAGGAAAATAAAGTTGAATCCTGGAAATGATGAAAAAGAATAATTGGGCTGAATGACAGATTAGCTGTTTAGATAAAAGTAAGGGAAGAACCTACAATGACTCAGACGTTTACTGACCTTCTGAATCTTTTCTCTCTGGGTCAGGATTGGAGAAAAGTCACCAGAAATACACTTTCTTCTATTTGGGCATGCAATGAAGTTTGATGGATTATAACTCTGAAAGGAAGAATCAGAGACAAGCATTAAGAAAATAAAATAATTTGTAAAAAACTTCTGGCTTATCAAATAAAAATGTAACAGTTACTTAAAGTAAAGCCCTCCAAAGTGACCAATTTGACAGTTAGTTTGTGGAAAATGATTTTCTTACATAATTCTCATCTCAACAAATGGTGGAACATATATATCCTTAGATACCAGAATTGTGAAAGTCAGAGATAAGCTTGTTTTGTGAGGAGTCTGCAATGTGCTTGAAGTGCTCTAGGGTGACCTTCACATTTTGGGTTCTCTTGGATTGCAAAGGGTTCTGGTGTGCTTTTTGGTTGTGTTTAGATTTTGCTTTCTGATGGTGGGGCTTGGGGTATGACAACTCACACTGGTGCAGATAGTGTCTTTTCTTTGCTCTTCTCCGATATTCTTGTTTTAAGGAGATGGTTACATAGAATGGAAAGACCACTGGGATGAGTCAGGAGACCTTGCTTGGGTACACAGCAAGTCATTAACTATGGGTTTAAGTCCCTCATAACAAGGAAATTCACTTCACAGGCTCCTAGGGGGCTTCCAGAGCTGACACAAGCATATACACAGAGCTAGAGGTATGTAGAGTTGCCGCTGACATCTAAGTGGGCAACTACCTTCCAAATATACCGTCTTTTTCCCCCAAAATATATCAACCTCATCATAAGCTATACAGGATTAATAGGGAATGCCAAAACACACTGTCTCCTCTCCCCTCCCCTCCTCTCTCCCCACCTCCTCTTACCTCCCCTTCCCTTCCCTCCCCTCCCCTTCTCTCCCCTCCTGTTCTTTTCCTCTCCCTGCTTCCTTCCCCTTCCCTCCCCTTCCCTCCTATTCTTCCCTCCCCTTCCCTTCCTTCCTCTCCCCTTCATTTCCCTCCCCTTCTGTTCTTCCCCTTCCCTCCCCTTTCTTCTTCTCCCCTTCCTTCCCCTCCCCTCCCCTTCTCTTCTATTCTTTCCCTCTCCTCCTCTTCCCTCTCCTCCCTTTCCCTCCCCTCCCCTTCCCTCCTCTACCCTTCCCTCCCCTCCCCTCCTATTCCCTTCTGTTCTTCCCCTCCCCTTCCTTCTCCTCCCCTTCCTTTCCCTACCCTTTCCTCCCCTCCTGTTCTTCCCCTCCCCTCCCTCCCCTTCCTTTCCCCTCCCCTTCCCTCCTTTCCCCTCCCCTCCTGTTCTTCCCCTTCCCTCCCCTTCCTTTCCCTCTCTTTCCCTCCCATTCCCTCCCCTCATCTCCTGTTCTTCTCCTCTCATTCCCTTCCTTCACCCTCCCCTTCCCCCCTTCCCCTCCCCCTTCCTGTTCTTCCCCTCCCCTTTCCTCCCCTCCTGTTCTTTTCCTCCCCTCCCCTTCCCTCCCCTCCCTTCAACTCTTGTCCTTCAACTCCTCCTTCCTTCTCTCCCCCTTCTTCCTTCTCCTTCCCTCCCCTGTTCTTCTCTCTCCTTTTCTCCTCCTCACCCTTTCTCTCCTCTCCTCTTCTTTCTCTACTCCCCTTCTCTTCTTTTCCCTTTCCCTCTTTTCTCCCTTCCTTTCCTTCCCTTTCTGTTCATTCATTGTTGTACCCTACTTTTTCCCCCTCCCACCCCCAGGACACACTCCTAGGCGCTCTCTCTCTCTCTCTCTCGCTCTTACCTTCTTCAGGGGAATAATATAAATTCACCTATATGCATGCCCCAATGCATCCTCCTATATCTAAATATTTTCTTAATAAATCTGCAACCAGTAGGTAACTACCTTTTGCCTGGAGACACAATCTACTGAAGCCCCTGATGAACCTGTGAGGTGTTCTGGAAAGGGGGATGCCATCATAGCATGAGCCAATTCATCAGATGCTCATCAATCATTCTCACAGAGCACCAAGGCATCTGGAGGCAGGTGAGAGCAGAGACCCATCTGAACTTGCCATGAGCTGTGCTCAGTGGGCAGGTAGTGCTGGGCTGTAACCACTCATGACCATGATGATAGCCTTTGCTTTCTTCCGGAGAGAGGAGGTAAGTTCTAACCCCGCCTCCATGTTTCTGTGTAACTATGAATCACCTCTTTCTGAGTTCTTAGCTTACCCAATTGTAAAATAAGACATGGGGAAAGGTGCCAGACCCAGTGACTCTTGACTGCAATCCCAGCAGTTTGGGAGGCTGAGGCGGGCAGATCACTTGGGGTCAGGAGTTTGAGACCAGCCTGGCCGACATGGTGAAACCCTGTCTCTACCAAATATATATATAATATATATATATATATAAATTAGCCAGGCATGGTGGCGGGCACCTGTAGTCCCAGTTACTTGGGTGACTGAGGCATGAGAATTGCTTGAATCTGGGAGGCAGAGGTTGCAGTGAGCCAATATTGTGCCACTGCACTCCAGCCTGGACCACATCAAACAAAAAAAGTTAAGATGTGGGAAAAGGTTCCCCCAAGTTCCAGAATGATGATGTTCTGAGTACAAGGCAGAGGGGAGCAGAAGAAAGAGAAGAGAAGAATGTAAGCCAATCTACTTTATGGTTTTACCCAGAGCCAACTACATGGAATGCAAGTTACTCAGAAAGTGAAAGGAAATAGTCTAAACCTAAGCCTGGCATTCCAGCTTAATTATGATGATGATTATTATTTTTTGAGTCTGGGTCTTGCTCCGTTGGCCAGGCTGGAATGTAGTGGCCCGATCTTGGCTCACTGCAACCTCCGCCTCCCGGGTTCAAGCGAGGTTCCCCTCCCCTCCCCTTCCCTCCTATTCTTTCCCTCCCCTTCCCTTCCTTCCTCTCCCTTTCGTTTCCCTCCCCTTCTGTTCTTCCTCTCCCCTCCTATTCTTTCCCTCCCCTCCCCTTCCTTCTCCTCCCCTTCCTTCCTTCCCCTTCCCTCTCTTCCCTTTCCCTCCCCTCCCCTTCCCTCCTCTACCATTCCCTCCCCTCCCCACCCCTTCCCTTCTGTTCTTCCTCTCCCCTTCCTTCTCCTCCCCTTCCTTTCCCACCCCTTTCCTCCCCTCCTGTTCTTCCCCTCCCCTCCCCTTCCTTCCCCCTCCCCTCTTCTCCTTTCCCCTCTCCTCCTGTTCTTCCCCTCCCCTTTCCTCCCCTACTGTTCTTCCCCTGAGAACCCTGAGGTTCTCCTGCGTCAGCCTCCTGAGTAGCTGGGATTACAGGCACCCACCACCGCCCCTGTCTAATTTTTGTATTTTTAGTAGAGACGGGGTTTCACCATCTTGGCCAGGCCGATCTCGAACTCCTGACCTTACAATCCGCCCGCCTCAGCCTCCCAAAGTGCTGGGATTACAGGCGTGAGCTCCTGTGCCCGGACCCCAGCTTAATTATTAATAATGTCTCACTGACTCTCAAAAGTGCCAGGTTTGGATCAAAAATCATATGCTCAACCTATTCAGGGTGAGTATTTCCCAAGGACACAGAAAAACAGAAACACTCTTGCCTCTACCAAGCATGGATCTTTCGCAGTGTGTTCTTTTAAAAGTTCTTTCTTTTGCTGAAATTAATCAAAGGCAGTCCACCCAATGTGACGACGATTGACAAGCGAGATGCAGTTAGGCAGCAATGCAAGCAGTCGTCGTCATTCTCTTGGATCAGATATCTCAAATGCATTCTTGCACCCGGAACCTCGTATTTAGAAAGCTGACATTGACCTTCAGCCATTGTCTCAGGGCACCATGTATTCTAAAATGTTCAAATCCAAAAAGCCTTATGTATACTTTGAAGCCATATGGATAAAATCAGGTTCTGATAAAAATGCTTAAAATAGAATATGATGGAAAGATTTTCAATGCAAGATATAGTCATGGAAAACCTTGATGAATGTTTGGGGATTATTTTTTTTTAACCGGGGACTTATGGTCAATCTACAATGCTGACTGTCATCTGTAAGGTTGCAGGCGGGGAAGTGCCAATTCCCTTTCCTGCAGTAATAGACATAATATTTAGTCTTGTCATTGGTCAGTGAACAGGCATGCTACCTCCTCCTTCTCACTCTGAAGAATTCTTTTTCCCAATAGGGCCATGATTTCTTCATCTCAGCTCTACAAGACCTCCATTTTATGAGATCTTGGAGCCTCAAAGCAGCTATCTGCCATCCAAAACAGCCTGCCCTTTCATCTTCACCAGAGGGTCTTCTACCCCTTTTAAAACAAGCATTATTACAGCCGTTTTATAAAACCCAGACAAAGAGTGCTCTCTGGTGCCTCTTTGGAGGTCTTCTCAGCAGGCCACACACAGGAATTTCTTCTCTCCTCCTCCCTACTCATCCCCACTCATGGAAGGAGTCAGATATCAGAAAGAAGGACCAGAAGTCCAGTGTTTGAAAGCCATAAACCACAGGGGAAGCGAATGGTAGGTTAATTAATGGCCTCCAAAGCCGAGCATCGTGGTTCACACCTGTAGTCCCAGCATTTTGGGAGGCTGAGACAGGAGGATTGCTTGAGGCCAGGAGCTCAAGAATAGCCTGGACAACAGACAAAGACCCCCGTCTCTATAAAAAATAAACATTAAACATTAGCTGGGCATGGTGGTGGGTGCCTATAGTCCTAATTACTCGGGAGGATGAGGTGGGAGGATCACTCGAGGCCAGGAGTTCAAGATCAGTCTAGGCAACATAGTGAGACCCCGTCTCTACAAAAATAAAAATATAATTAGCTGGGTATACTGGTGTGCACCTGTAGCCCTAGCTACCAGGGAGGCTGACAAAGGAGAACCATTTGAGCCCAGGAGTTCAAGGCCACCGTAAGCTGTAATCCAATGAGTGTGCCACTGCACTCCAGTTGGGCGACAGAGCAAGACCCTGTCTCAAGGAAAAGAAAATGGAAACCACCTTTGCAAAATTATGACTGAGACAGTGAAAGAGATCTAGTCTAAATGACTCTATCTTGACTCTAACCTTTAAGCTGTCCTTATTCCTTCCTGGGTGTAGGCTGAACTAACTTTTGGAGGAAGTTAGTTTATAGTATAAAACAAGAAGATTATAGCACTTTCCCAAAACAAAACCCCTTCTTGCCTGGGGACTAGACCGCCTTTGTAGGACTAAGAAATTAGCCAAAAGATTAGAAATTATGGTTTAGGAGTCATGCAGCTGGAGGCTACAAGATTCTGACCCTCCCTATCAGCGCTTGAGAAATTTTGCAGACTCTGCACTTGATGGATCAGCTGGCACCACCCATATCAATAAACTGGCTGATCTGATCTTGTGGCCTCCACCCAGGAACTGGCTCAGCTCAAGAAGACAGCTTCAATTCCCTGTTTTCATCTCCTGCCTTAACCAATCAGCACTCCTGGCTCACTGGCTTCCCCCCACCTACCAAGATGTCCTTGAAAACTCTGATCCCAGAATGCTCGGGGACACTGATTTGAGTAATAATAAAACTCTGGTCTCCCGCACAGCTAGCTCTGTGTGAATTACTCTTTCTCTATTGCAATTCCCCTGTCTCAATGAATCAGCTCTGTCTAGGCAACAGACACGGTGAACCTATTGGATGGTTACAAAATGGACCCCAAAGATATGCCTATGTCCTCATTCCAGAACTCATGAGTGTTTTCTTTTTGAGACTGAGTTTCACTCTTGTTGCCCAGGCTGGAGTGCAATGGCCCGATCTCGGCTCACCACAACCTCCGCCTCCCGAGTTCAAGCGATTCTCCTGCCTCAGCTTCCCAAGTAGCTGGGATTACAGGTGCCCCCCACCATGCCTGGCTAATTTTGTATTTTTAGTAGAGAAGGGATTTCTCCAAGTTGGTCAGGCTGGTCTCGAACTCCCGACCTCAGGTCACCACCTGCCTCAGCCTCCCAAAGTGCTGAGATTACAGGCATGAGCCACCGCGCCCGGCCTAGTGTTTTCTTATGTGGCACAAGAGTTTGCAGGTATGAGTGAACCAAGGATCTTAACATGGGGAGATGATCCTGAATTTTCCAGGTGGGTCCTAAATGCGATCACGTGTACCCTTATAGGAGGGAAACAGAGAGAGATTTGGCACATGCAAGAAGAAGGGAAGGGCATGTGACCGCAAAAGCAGAGATTGGAGTGATGTGTCCATAAGCCAAGGAGTGCCAGCTGCCACCAGAAACTGGAAGAGGCAAGGAATGGATACTTTCCGAGATCGATAGAGAGAGCACAGCCTGGCTGACAACTTGACTTTGACCAGAGATACTGAGTTTGGAAATTTGACCTCCAAAACTGTAAGAGAATAAATATGTGTTTTGTTTGTTTGTTTGTTTTTTGTTGTTGTTGTTTGAGACAGAGTCTCGCTCTGTCACCCAGGCCAGAGTGCAGTGGTGCGAACTTGGCTCACTGCAACCTCCGCCTCCTGGGTTCAAGTGACTCGCCCTGCCTCAGCCTCCCAAGTATCTGGGACTACAGGCACCCACCACCACTCCTGGCTAATTTTTGTATTTTTAGAGAGATGGGGTTTCACCATATTGGCCAGGATGGTCTCGATCTCTTGACCTTGTGATCTGCCCACCTCAGCCTCCCAAAGTGTTGGGATTACAGGCATGAGCCACCATGCACAGCCTGTTTTAAGCTACTGGGTTTGTAGGGATTTGTTGCAACAGTCACAGGGCCTTCATTCAGTGCTGAGATGTGCCACCAAAGGGCATGAGGCTGGAGAACCAGTGGGCGGTGGTGCCGAAGAAGGACTGGGTTAGGCCCAGAGGTGAGAGAGGTGGAACTAGTACATCTTAGACAGACTGGCTTTGACTACATGGCTGTGAATTCCGTTCCTAGCTCTGTCACCACCGTGTGATGTTAGGCTTAGCCTCTGTACTAGATCTTTGAAAAGACAACAACAATATCCATTTCTCAGGGTTGTGGCAAGAAAATCAAGATATGATCAAAAGGAAAATATCTCACACATAGTAGGTGGTCATTAAGTAGTAATGGATGGAAAAATAAACTTATTTTAAAAGACCAATGCCCAATATTGTGGTTAACACCTATAATCCCAGCATTTTTGGAGGCTGACGTGGGAGGAGAGGACTGCTTGAAGCCAGGAATTCAAGACCAACCTGGGCCACAAAGCGAGACCCTATCTCTACAAAAAAAAGTTTCTTTAAAACAATTAGCTGGACGTAGTGGTACATGCCTGTAGTCAGAGTAGCTGAGACTTCAGTTACTCAAGAGGCTGAGGCAGGAGGATTGCTCAAGGACAGGAGTTGGAGGCTACAGTGAACTATGATCATGCCACTGCACTACAGCGTGGGTGACAGAGCCAGCCAGCCTGGAAAGAAAGAAGAGAAAGAGAGAGAAAGAGAGAAAGGGAGAAAGGAAAGAAGGAAGGAAGGAAGGAAGGAAGGAAGGAAGGAAGGAAGGAAGGAAGGAAGGAAGGAAGGAAGGAAGGGAGAAAGAGAGAGAGAAAGAGAAAGAAAGAGAGAAAGAGAAAGAAAGGAGGAAGGAAAGAAAGAAAAAGAAAGAAAGAGAAAGAAAGGAAGAAGGAAAGAAAGAAAGAAAGAAGAAAGAAAGAAAGGAAAGAAAGAGGCTAAGAGAGACAGAAAGAAAGAAGAAAGAAAGAAAAAAGAAAAAAGAGAGGGAGGAAAGAAGGAAGGAAGAGAGAAAGAGAGAGAGAAGCAAAGAAAGAAAGAAAAGAAAGAAAGAAAGAAAAAGAAAGAGAAAGAAAGAAAGAAGAGAGAGAGAGAGGGAGGGAGTGGGGGAGGGAGAGAGGCAGAGAGGGAGAGAGGGAGGGAGGAAGGAAGGAAGGAAGGTCAGTGGTAGAACCCATTATAGAGAGAGAAGTGGTTTTGTCTGGTAAAACAGTTTGATGCTTTCTTTGGATGTCACTAGGGAAGATACATCTTGGTTACTGTCCCTTTCCCTGACCCATCCCCCATGCCCACCCATATGACTCCAACGGGTTACAACAAAAAACCTAGAAAATTGAACATCTCAACCCAGTAAGGATAAGGAAGAGGAAATTTGAAGTTCCCATAAATGAAGGCGTGTTCTGGGTTTGACTGTGTCCCACAAAAAAAATACATGTTCAGGTTCTAATGCCCAGTACCTCTGAATGTAGTCTTATAGGAAAATGGGGTCTTTTAAGATGAAGTTATTTCAAACGAGCATGGGCCCTAATTCAGTGACCAGTGTCCTTATAAGGCAAGGAAAATCTGGGCACACAGACACATACAGAGGGAAGTAGTCCAGGTGAAGACAGAGGAGACGCACAGGAGAACACCAGGTGCAGATGACAGAGGCAGCTATTGGGGTGACGCAGTTGCAAAGCCATAGCTTGAGGGCCTCTCCCAGAGGCTAGGAGTATGCAAGGGAAGACTCTCCCCTGTAGGTGTCAGAGGGAGAACGGCCCTGCTGCAACCTTAATTTTGAACGTCCTATCTCCAAAACAGGTAGACACAAATTTTCTGTTGAATCAAGCCAACCAGATTGCGGTACTTTGTCCTAGCAGCCCTTTCACATAAGGACCTGACACTCTGGGGGATGAGACAGGAAAACCAGAAACAGCCTTCCAAATCAGGCATGCCATGGTCCAACCAGGAGAGCAAAATTCTTGCTGGTGGAAATGGCCAGGAATTTTTTTTTTTTTTTTTTTTTGAGACGGAGTTTTGCTCTTATTGCCCAGGCTGGAGTGCAATGGCGTGATCTCGGCTCACTGCAACCTCCACCTCCTGGGTTCAAGTGATTCTCCTGCCTCGGCCTCCCCAGTAGCTGGGATTACAGGCACATGCCACCACGCCTGGATAATTTTTGTATTTTTAGTAGAGACCAGGTTTCATCATATTGGTCAGGCTGGTCTCGAACTCCTGACCTCAGGTAATCTGCCCACCTCAGCCTCCTAAAGTGCTGGGATTACAGGTGTGAGCCACCGTGCCTGGGCAGGGATTTTTATTAGAAGGTATTGTCTAATGCTCACATCCAGAGGGTTTGCTGTGAGCCAATACTTTTTTTACTGCCAATAGAGTAATATTTTCCATTCCACATGAATGCCATTGGGTACTTTCCTGCTGAGAAAATTGAGCCCAGTGTTACCTGTTTGCTCACCTGGGCAAAGAGAAAAGGATATTCAGTGAATGTTAGGACCAAACCTGAGGGACAACAGAAAATCAGAACAAAAAGTGGCCACGAAACACGTAACGCCATCAGAATCCCAGAGATTAGGGAAAAGTGCCATTTTTGTTTGCCTAGCAAAGAGCCAGGTGACTGATTAGAAAACCTGGGACCTCCAGGGGATGGGCTGCAGACAGTGTGGGCTACATTCTTATTGATATCATTGTCTGAAGATGAATAAAGGCGGGATTCTAAACCACAGAGTGCAGAACAATGAGCAGACAATTGTACCCCACCCATCTTCTGGCTGTCTCCTACCAGCTTAAAAAGCCATGATGCTGGCCAGGTGCAGTGGCTCACGCCTGTAATCCCAGCACTTTGGGAGGCCGAGGTGGGTGGGTCATGAGGTCGGGAGTTCGAGACCAGCCTGGCTAACACGGTGAAACCCCATCTCTACCAAAAATACAAAAAAATAGCCGGGCGTGGTGGCACGTGACTGTAATCCCAGCTACTCTGGGGGCTGAGGCAAGAGAATCGCTTGAATCCAGGAGGCGGAGGTTGCAGTGAGCTGAGATCGTGCCACTGCACTCCAGCCTGGGCGACAGAGTGAGACTGTCTCAAAAAAAAACAAAAAAAAAGTCATGGTACTCCGGGCTCTGGTGTGGGGAGGGCGGCTTGCCCAACTCAGAGATTCCCACTGGTCTCTCCTCCCTCTGGAGAACAGCTTTGTTCACAAGGGGACGCCAGCCTCCAGGTGCCTTCCTTGGAAATCCCCCAGCTCTACTCATGTGCCCAGCGCTTGACCTTGGCAGTGCTCGGGAGAACATGAGATCAAAAGAATGAAAGTGCTTCTTTCTGGTGCTTCAATCAGGGAGAGAAGCAATTAAAATATGAATTAATCTAAGTGAGATGAAAATGCCGATGTAGAACAAGAGCATCCCGTTCACCTTGAACCTGCACTGTGCGCGGTTTAGCTCCTGTGATTAAAGACATTTTCATGCCATTAAAAACCGTCTCTTCTAATGTTGAAAACACTATGTCAGTCAAAAGCACCCAGCAGCCTCTGGCAGGACTGTGCTCTCCTTGGTTATGTTCCTGGATCCTTTCAGAGTTCTGGGGACAGGGGGAGCAGTCTTAGGAGGCGATTTTGAGGGGCTGGAAGAAAGACAGGAGTGCAGGATTCTGCACTAAATGAAAAGAGCAATTCCATGTGGTTCCTCTCACGTAGACTTTTTTGGGGTCTTTGGCTCTTTTGTGTAGCCTGAGTCCTGGCTACCAGATGGCACTGGGAGGATGGAACTGGGAAACCAGGCAAAGAGCACATTCCAAGAGCTCCACAATGTCTGTGTCCCTTCTGGTTTTCCTGCTGTTTCTTTGAACTGAGAGATGACTGTAGTACTTACTTCTGGAGTTTAGGTTCTGCCTCTCTGTGGTCTTAAGGGCATTCCGCTGACCCTCTGCAGGGAGGAGTGAATCTGTGACTCCAGGTAAAGAGGTGGCTGTGAGGGGGTGTCTGTGGATGTCCCTTTGAGCCACTTGACCTTCCACACCAGTCGTTCATGCTACGGTTCTGGATTTGCTTCCTTTGGTGCACGCCCTACCACTGACCTTGACTTTTCCTCCTATTTCTGGCTCTGTATCCTCTTCTGGCTGTTGTCAGTGGGATTTGTCAGTCTCGGGGTTTGAAGCTTAGAACTTAAAAGACTCATTCGGACCCTCCCTTTGTTAATTTCCAAACCAAACCCCTCCGCTCCCCGGAAACCCTGAGGACCGCGGACCCATTCTAATCCAGATTTGAGATGGTTTCTCTCTCTCCCCTCTTCTCTAATTCTCATAAGAATCCACCGAAGGGATTGGACTCAGTGCTCAATCAGAGCCTGCAGGAACGCCTGCTCTAAGGCATAAATCAGGGAAGAGCAATCTGGGCTGGGGCAGTGGCTTCTGCTTGGGTCTCACCATCTCAGAAAATTCCATTTAGATCATGTTCACACAGGTCCCAAGGCACACAGATCCCAAAGCTAATGAGTGTCTTTTACTCCAGATCCTTTTTAAAAACAGCCAGAAGCTTAACATCCACACACCCTTAAACCAAAGATTTTTAGATATCTAAAAATCTAAAAAGTTTGTCATTCGAGCGATGTAAAGAGCCTCAGTATTTTGAAATGTTATGGTAATTTGCCACAGCATTCTGCCTTAGACAAATGGGATGCAAGATGCCCCCCCACGCTTCCTCTCTGCCCCCCATACTTCCCCAAACGCAGAGGACGCACGACCACACTGCGTCATCTTACTTCTTTGGGTCTGCCTCTCTGATGGCTGCTGCACCCTACAGACCCTAACCCAAATTCATTCTCTTTGTGTCTATGTGCTTCTCCTCACCTTGTACAACTTTAGAGGAGTTTGGAAGGGTCTCTTCGCGTCTCCAAGTTAAAATGCAAAGCCCAGAAGACTCCTATACAGATAACCAGCTTTTTGTTTATCTTACCAAACCCACCCTGCCTGGGCATCTTAGTTCTCCAACGGAAAGGGAGTCGTTGAAGCAGAAGACACTGCCAGCCATTGAAAGGGGTCTATGGAAGACCTTCCTTTTTTTTTTTTTTTTTTTTTTTGAGATGGAGTCTTGCTCTGTCACCCAGGCTGGAGTGCCATGGCGTGATCTCGGCTCACTGCAACTTCCGCCTCCTGGGTTCAAGCAACTCTCCTGCCTCAGCCTCCTGAGTAGCCAGGATTACGGGCCCGCACCACCATGCCCAGCTAAGTTTTGTATTTTTAGTAGAGATGGGGGTTTCACTGTGTTGTCAGGCTGATCTCAAACTCCTAACCTCGTGATCCACCCGCCTCAGCCTCCCAAAGTACTGGGATTCCAGCCATGAGCCCCATGCCTGGCTGAAGAGCTTCCTCTTTAACGGGAAGATTGAAGAAGTGAAAAGCATGGAAAATTCCTGAAATTGTTCCAACTCCAGGAAATAGGAGAGTGAGGGGTTTGGGAGCCGCCTTTCCAACCTTGGTGCACACCTCTCTCCTCCAATCCTCAGTTCTGCATAATCTCAGCAGGTGATGTAGAGGAAAAGGGCCTGTTTGTTTTCTGCTTACTGTCCCCGGGCAATGAAATCTCCCACCTCTTTCCAATGTCTCCACATTTCTCTCCTTTTGCATATAGAATCTTTGAAGGCTACCAAGTATGATAATTACAAAAAAGAGCAAGCTTCAATTACAATCCCAACTCCATTTGTTGCATAGCTATAGGTCATTAGCTTGAAGACAGTAATTGTGCCCATCTTAAAGGGTTGTGAAAAACAAATAATATATGGAAAGCACTTAGAACCATTCCTGGTACATAGTAGGTGTTCAGTAAGCATTAGTTATTATCATTGTTGTTACTGTTATTGTCACTGTCATTACTACTATTTCTACCATGATCAAGGACCCTTCCTGTACAACTAATTTTCCACATTTGTGTGGATTCCTCTCTTTTATTTTCTTAGCTCCCATGCAGCGTATCCCGCACCCCTTCTCTTTCTGCAAAGTCCCCACCATCACCGCCGGGTCTATAAGTTACTGTTGGTCTTCCTCTCCCAGGTTGCTCATTGCCTGTCACGAAGACCTTACAGCTGGTAGAGCACTATTCATCGTGCTAGAGTGCAGCAGTCTGCAAAGAGTTTCCCATCCACGCATTTCATGTTTTGATCGTCTCTACCCTTAAGCACTTTTGGTCCGAGCCTTGGGCTATCATTGCACAAGGAGGTTCATTCATTTCTTCACTGCACCGAGCTCTTAGAGAGTTCATTCGCTTTGTTGCAGGGGCGTGAGCTTTATTTCACCTGGCTGGGTGGTCTTCCCCATGTCACTGGAGGGTATGGAAATGGAGCGAGCTGAAATGGAGAGAACTTTTCTCTCTTTTCACTAACTCTGTAAATAGCCACCTTGGTGAGTGGCAGGGGTGCATAAACCCAGCATTCTGGAAACATTGAGCCAAACATGCTGAAATTGCTACAATTGATAAGTTGCTTACCATGAGTCAATAAGCTGTGCTTAACCTTCTCTAGTTCCCGCAATGTGAGATTCTAGCTGCTGCACCCACATTGTACGTGTGTGTGTGTTTGTGTGTGTGTGTGTATATACAGTACCTGTGCACACAAAAGATCTGAAAATGAGAACTCTCCTTTCACCAGTGAGATGGATTGGGCCATAATTGATTTTCCACAGACTAATGCTTTACATTTTGGTAAACCCTTTGTAACATCTTAGTCAAATTAAACTGAGCTCTTTCAAGTCAGATTTATAGTCCATAGGATTCCACTTAGCTGAGACAAGCAATGCAATTTCAGGGCAGTTTAAAGAGTATTTCATTTAGACACAGAACCAATCCTTGTCAGGACCCTGTAGGTAGCAAGAAATCTTCCTCCTCTCATTTGCTTAGAAGAAATTGTCGTTCATTCCGAGGGAGCCATGCAGCGTGTGAGTGGCTCAGTGCAGTAGATTTCATGACCCGTGTTCATTGAAGGGGCTGTGACCAAAAGGAGGAAGAGAAAAGAAGGCAGGGCTGCCTAGGACATGAGAGTCTTTGCAAGATTTAAGAAAAGGTGCCCACTCTGTGTGCAAAAATTACTACAAGGCAGCCGGGCGCGATGGCTCATGCCTCTAATCCCAGCACTTTGGGAGGCTGAGGCGGGCAGGTCATGAGGTCAGGAGTTCAAGACCAGCCTGGCCAACATGGTGAAACCCCGTATCTAATAAAAAATACAAAAATTACCCGGGTGTGGTGGCACACACTTATTATCCCAGCTACTCAGGAGGCTGAGGCAGGAGAATCTCTTGAACCCGGGAGGCAGAGGTTACAGTCAGCTGAGATTGTGCCACTGCACTCCAGCCTGGGCAACAGAGCAAGACTCCGTCTCAAAAAAAAAAAAAGAAAAAAAATTTACTACAAGGCACCTCTTCATATTGGCTGCAGCGTTTCACTGAGCACAAGATTTGGGATCTGAGCACTGGCTGGATTTCCATTGCCATTTGCCCCTTTGTCCAGCATGCAACTGTACATAGCAGCCTTGGAAGGGAAGAGTGATCTCAGGAACTTCACATACGCATATTACCTTTTTTTTCTTTTTTTCTTTGAGACACGGCCTCACTCTTTTGCCCAGGCTGGACTGCAGTGGTACAATCAGAGCTCACTGCAGCCTCAACCTTTTGGGCTCAGGTGATCCTTGCACCTCAGTCTCCTAAGTAGCTGGGATTACAGGCATGTACCACTAATTTTTTTTTTTTTTTTTTTGTAGGGATGAAGTTTCCCAGACTGGTCTTAAACTCCTGGGCTCAAGTGATCAGCTTATGTGTTTGGTTTTGTTTCTTTAATTTTATTTTTAAATGGGGGTCTCTAACTCCTGGGCTGAGGCCATCCACTCATCTCAGCTTCCCAAAGTTTTGGGATTACATATGTAAACGACCACGCTATTAGGGAGCTATTAGAAAATTCATATTACCTTCCTTTTTTTTTTTTGAGGTGGAGAGTCTTGCTCTGTTGCCCAGGCTTGAGTGCAGTGGCGTGATCTCCGCTCACTGCAAGCTCTGCCTCCTGGGTTCACGCCATTCTCCTGCCTCGGCCTCCCCGGTAGGTGGGACTACAGGCACCCGCCACCACACCTGGCTAATTTTTTGTGTTTTTAGTAGAGACAGGATTTCACTGTGTTAGCCAGGATGGTCTTGATCTCCGCCCGCCTCAGCCTCCCAAAGTGCTAGGATTATAGGCGTGAGCCACTGTGCCCGGCCCATATTACCTTTTTTAATACTCAGCTCATGAGGAGGTTTTAGTTGCTATCCCCATTCATAAATAGGAATGACAAAGAGAGATTAAACACCGTCTTCCTATACACGTAGGTTGAGCTGGGATTCTAGCCCAGGTCTGTCTGATTCTAAAATCCAAGCTCTCTACTAATTCACCATGGTATATGAGTTCAATTGAAGGGCTTAATGATCTTTTGCCAGGGAAAGAGGGAGAACTGGCAGGGTCTGAGTCTCAGTCCTTAGAAGGTTCTATTGGAAAGAAGCAGCAGATTTTCTCAGAGGGCCATTCAGTTTTTAGTCCTCCCCAGAAGTAAGATGGTGCAGCTCTGTCTTACAGCAAGCTGAAACCTTCCTTCCGCTGACCCGGAAGAATAAGATGAGTGTCTAAACCCATGATTGCAGGTCCCTGTCCTACAGGACCCACGGGCAAAGCTGGAAAAGGAGAGGAAGACCGGAACAAGCCTTTTCTTCCCTCTGAGTCTTGGTTCCATTCCCAAAAAATGCAACTAAAGTCTTTGTCCTGCCCACATTACAGGGTTGTAAGAATCAAAAGATGAAACAAAGGCACTGCAACACCTTTGCCAGTGAAATATGGACGTAAAGAGAATATATTGCATTTTTAACAAAGATATTTACCCCCGTTTAAAGGAGTATCTTTTATGCTGAGATTAAACCCTTGTAACTGTCTTGTTTTATAAAATGATCCTTATTAAATTGAAGAAGAGAATAGATGTGTGTGTATGTGTGTGTGTGTACACACAGGGATTTTACTCTAGTTTGCTTGTGTTTTATAAAACTCTTGACTTGGGAAAATAAAATGTAATTTGTCAAGCCTTTATCAGTATAAATAAAAAGTGTGTGTGTATGTGTGTATGTGTGTGTGCGCGCGCGTGTGTGTGTGTTTTCAGTTTACAGGTCCATGGTTTCAACACTCTGGAAATCACTGTCTCAGGCACAGAGAACTGACATTTACTGCGTGCCAGTCAAATCATTTCACACCCTTGACAACACTGTAAGATAAGTATCTCTGATTCAAGGTATGCTGTTCCTCAAATAATTTGTGTATCTTGCCCAGTCCTTCACAGTTAGGAAGTGAAAGATCCAAACACGAGTCTCTCTAATGCCAAAACACCAGGGATTTTTTTTTTTTTTCATTTACTTTTCACTTTACTGCATTGTTTGGTAGCTGCCTTTGCTTCTTGTGGTTACACACAGGAGTACTCAGGAAAAATTTTTCGGTTTAGAATATATCCATAAAATTTCCTTTTTTTTTTTTTTTTTGAGACGGAGTTTTGCTCTTGTTGCCCAGGCTGGAGTGGAATGGTGTGATCTCAGCTCACTGCAACCTCCGCCTCCTGGGTTCAAGCGATTCTCCTGCCTCAGTCTCCCAGGTAGCTGGGATTATAGGCATGAGCCACCACACCTGGCTCATTTTGTATTTTTAGTAGAACCGGGATTTCTCCATGTTGGTCAGGCTGGTCTCGAACTCTTGACCTCAGGTGATGCACCTGCCTCAGCCTCCCAGTCCCACAGGCGTGAGCGTGTAATCACAGGCTCACTCCTGTAATATATCCCTCACGCCTGAGATTACAGGCGTGAGCCACCATGCCCGGCCAATTTCATTCATTTTTAAATTTTTCTTTCAATGATGTCAAATCTACGTGGCTCCAGAACACATATTTGACCCAACTGGACAGAGATTTGGAGTCTATAACCCAATGCAACAAAAAGGGAGCAATTAGAAAAATTCAACCTTTATTCCATGGGCTTCTTAGTTTGTATAGATCAGTAATTCTTAGGAAAATTTTCAGTGAATCCGAAAATTCCACTCCATAAAGGCAAAGGATTTTATCTTGCCTTATTCACTGCATCGTTCTTCTATTTTCTGCATTTCATATGTATTTTCTCTTGTGTTTTTCTTAAAAGTCCTGTAGACAACGGTCGCCTGCTTCAGCTGTGCTTTTGGGACCAAGGAAAAGGGATTGCCGTCATTCAGGAACCTGGCCATGAAACAAGTTAGGCCCAGGTGACAAAACTTAACCCACCGTAGATCTGGTTCTTGAGGGTGCAGCCAGAATCCCAATTACGTTGTTAAAAGTCATGCAGTAAACTCAGATCTAGTGGCCATGCAGTTCCAATTCAGTGAGTGGGATCCACGTAAGGCTGAAAATTTGGAGTTTGGCAAAGGAGACCAGTTCTGTGTCACAGCATCTGGGTTCTAAATCCTTGTCCTTGGAAAGGGAGGTGACAACTGCTAAGTGGGATGTTGTAGACCCAGGAAAGGTGGCTGGGAATAAGATCACAGCACTGGTGTGATGGCTCACACCTGTAATCCTAGCACTTTGGGATGCCGAGGTGGGTGGATCACTTGAGGTCAGGAGTTTGAGACCAGCCTGGCCAATATGGCAAAACCCCATCTCCACTAAAAATACAAAAATTAGCCAGGCGTGGTGGTGGGCGCCTGTAATCCCAACTACTCGGGAGGCTGAGACAGGAGAATCACTTGAACCTTGGAGTCAGAGGTTGCAGTGAACCGAGATTGCGCCTCTATATGCCGGCCTGGATGACAGAGTCAGACAGTCTTAAATAAATAAATAAATAAATAAATAAATAAATAAATAAATAAGATCACAGCTCCATTCTCAATCAGACACAATATTATGGCCAGTTTATATGATCTGGGTAAACATGGGGAGCTATGAGTTAACTCCAACTGGGTGAGCATAAAGTGTCATAGGTCTCCTAACCCCCCCAATCCTGTTACACTAGACACACACACTATCAAGGGCTGCAAGACCACTTCTGTTATTGAGTTCAAGCTTCTCAAGGAGCTACCTGTCATTGACTGGGCTGTTCAAGAACTAGGCCAGGTTGTGGATTCAAGTTGTGGGTTCCAGGAACCTCAGTAAAGGCAGAGCTTGGGTAGACAGGGACAAGTAGCTATTGGTGTTCATTGGATCATTAGAACCTTCATGTTGCATTGCCCAACCCCAGGGTGCACCATTGCTGTTGGATTCCATCGACACTCAAGGCAAGAGAGGAAGACTATTAAACAATGATGGCAAAGAAGCCTAAAAGACAAGTGCATTCCACCTAAGCATAGTTGATAGTCAGACCGTGGAAATCCACAGCCAGTTGTTTACCATAGCTAGACAAAACAATGAAAGCTGAAGAACACCAGTCTCCAATATGCTTTGTGAAATGGGATCTCCTGGCAGCAATTCTTTCATTTAAGAGAAAAATTCACTAGAGGCACAAAACAAGTACCAAAACAAGATTTAGGTTCAAAACTGAGTTGACATGATTGCAGTCTTTACAAAATATATGTTGTGAAAAAATTCAAACACACAAAAGTAGACAAAATAATGTTTTCAAGTACTGTGCTAACTCAGCCATCATGAACTTTCTACCAATCTTGTTTCACCCACCCTGTTGTATTTTTATTGCAATTTTTAACCACTCTTTTCTTTATACTCTCAAAATGCATCCCGATGGAGACATTCCAGTGGAGGCAACTGACTCCCGTTTAAAGTAGCCATAATTCTTTATAGTTTAAAGAGCAAGGAATTTGTGGACAACATACTCTACTCATTAAATCGAAAGAGAATGCAGGTTTAAATTATGCATAAACAGAGAAGAGAAGGACTTCCACCAGACACCAAAGAGACTGAGACGATCTTTCTTTCAATCTGGAAATGCAGACTCCCTGGGATCTGTTGAAACAGGCTATATTCCCTGAAGTACTGGGGTCGTTTACATTAGTTTCACTAGGGTAGTTCTGGTTCTTACTTGTAGCAGAGCTTGGTAAATGAGAGGCCACCTGAGAAGCAATTAAACTAAACCAGAAAATCTTTCCTGTTCATTTCATCTTGTCCTTAAATAGTTTACACATCAATTGAACTGAGAAGTGCTCGTGGTGGTTTATGATGATTACTTCAGTAGGGGTCAGTGCCTAATGAGCTGGGTACTTATCTGTGACCCCAACAAGATGGCTGTAAATGAACAGATAAAGGGACCGAAGGGACTTGTTCTTCAAGCTGCCCATGGAATCAAGATAACAGAACCCGACGGAGTTAGGTAAACTAAAACGCAGAAGCTGATGAAGGTTGCTAGATGAAAACACCCAGGGTTTTCTGGTTAGAAAAAGGAGGTATTTATTCATAGTGCTTGATAAATTACAAAATGCCTATTCCATCTACTCTTTCTTGGGGAGGGACACCATGCTTTCTCTTCTTTCTTCATAAGATCTGGGAAATTTGTAGTTCCCATTGAATGAATTTGTCCAAGCAGATATCTTTATTTTTTATGGAATATGTGTGTCAACAGAGTTTAGGACACACACCACCCCAAAATGTGCCACTTTGGCGATAATACATATTTTACTTGGAAGGAATTTGAGAAATTGCAGGTGCAGGAAGAACTTTTTGACCTTCCTCTGAAGCACATCATAAGATTCTCATGGGACAGGTGCCCTTTTTATACCAGGAGGAAAGAATCATTCTGTCTCTGAAGAAAGAGGGACAGCAAGACACTCTGAACAACAACAGCAAAAATAGCAAATCCTGGAGAAAAGGAAAAATTGGATTTCTAGAATTACCACTCTTTAAGATTCAAATTCTGGTTTTCCAAACAAGCCGACAAACAAACCAACAAACAGAAAAACACAAGGCACATGCCTTGCTGAGTTTACCTGTTGAATATGATCTCTGACTTTAAAAATATATATAAGTTGTAAAAAAGTTCGAACCCACAAAAGTAGACACAATAACACCATGAAACACATTACCTTGGTGACCATCAACTTTCTGCCCATCTCGTTTCGCCCACCCCGCTGTTTTTTTAATCGCAATTTTAACCACTCTTTTCTTTATGCCCTCAAAATACATCCCAATGGAGACATTCTAATGGAGGGAACTGACTCCTGTTTAAAGTAGCCATAATTCTTTATAGTTTAAAGAGCAAGGAATTTGTGGACAATGTACTCTACTCATTAAATCTAAAAAGAATGCAAGTTTAAATTATGCATAAACAGAGGAGGAAAGAACCTCCACTAATCCTTCTCTGAGACGTCTGAGCTTAGGGGTTTGAGCTTAGACCCTGTTTTGGCATATTACTTTTTCCTGTGACTCACTATTCTTCATCAAACCTAGCATAAAAACACTCAGGTGTAATTGTTTCCTTGGGTCTTCATTTTCTTATGAAGGCTCTTGTGTTATGTAATATTTATATTAAATATACTTTTATGTTTTTCTCTTGTTAATCTGTCTTTTGTTACAGCTAAAACCTAAGATGGATAGAAAGAAAAGATATTTTTCCTGCCCCACAGTGTCAGTTTCAGTCTAGTGGAATGGTACTGAAATGATTTGGCTCTGTGTCCCCACCCAAATCTCATCTTGTAGCTCCCATAATCCCCACGTGTTGAGAAAGGGACCTGGTGGGAGATGATTGAATAATGGGGGAGGGGGCTTTACCGTGCTATTCTCCTGATAGTGAATGGGTCTCATGAGATCTGATGGTTTTAAAAACTGGAGTCGCCCTGCACAAGCTCTCTTTTTGTCTGCGGCCATCCACATAGGATGTGACTTGTTCCTCCTTGCCTTCCACCATGATTTCGAGGCCTCCCTAGCCATGTGGAACCGTAAATCCAATAAAAAGACATGCCCAGTCTCGGGTATGTCTTTATCAGCATCGTGAAAACGGACTAATACAGGTACAATAAAATACTTACGTATACCATCACAGCATCATACTGAAAACTGCAAAACAAATCACCAAAAAAAAAAAAAAAAAAAAAAGTAAAAGTGCATTTGCAAGGTAAACAGGTAAAATCATAGTGACATATTCTAGCGCATCATCAAAATGCTCAGTAGTTGGCAAAAATGGAATAAGTAATCTCTTTTTTTCCTGTTCACTAGCTGTATTAGCCAGTTTTTTTTTTTTATGCGATAATGTTGCATAACCAACAACCAAATTGCAGCGGTTTGCAGCAACAAATGTTTACTTCAAGCTTATGGGTTGAAGTTTGGCTGCAGTTTGATGCATGTCAGTTGGGTTCTGCTAAGTTAGGTTGGATCCAGGTCTGTTCCCTGCGTTTTTATTCCAAGATCCAATCTTAAGCAGCAACAACTGCCTGGGGCACACTTTTCTCATTATAAAGGGAAGAAGCTTAATAGGGCTGGCAGAAATTTGCTGACTTCTTCAGCCCTCAGCTAGGAATTGGCACACCATCACTTCTACTCCTATTTCAATTATCGAGGCAAATTGCACGGTCAAATTCAAAGATGATCAGACATGTATACTCGGCTGACTCTAGTGCAAGGAACTGATAAGTCGTAGGAAAAGGGAATCCTCTCTTCTGAGGAAGAGAGTTGGGAACACTCATTCAACCTTCCACAACCACCGTGCCAGGAACCAATTTCTGCCACCTCCCAACATGCGTGTCAATGTCTCAACACGACTTGGAATCAGTTCTGCTTCCTGTAGCCAGTTCTGCAAGACAAAAAACGCTCTCAAGTTTTCAGCAGTCTTATCCCTTAAAGTCTTTGGCATTGGTACCCATGATTCTACGTTCACACCATCAGTATAGAACAAGGCATAGAATTTTCCTCTTCTCTAGCAAAACACCAGTGATTACTTTTATGAATCATGGAAAGGAGTAAGCCAGGGAATACGCACATTAAAGAAAAAAATAAGTTCTGCTTAGCTTAAAATAAATTATTTGGAATGAAGAATGACCACCACTAGTACTTTAATAGAAGGGATGCCTTTATACTTGAAAAGGGTGAAATGAAAGGGTTAGACTTCTTTAGTAGCTAATTTTTTTTTTTGTCTTTTGAGATGGAAGCTTGGTTTGTTGTCTGGCCTGGAGTGCAGTGGCGCGATCTTGGCTCACTGCAACCTCCACCTCTTGGGTTCAAGCAATTCTCCTGCTTCAGCCTCCAAAGGAGCTGGGACTACAGGCATGCACCACCATGCCCAGCTTATTATTATTATTATTATTATTTGTATTTTTAGTAGAGACGGGGTTTCACCATGTTGGTTAGGCTGGTCTCAAACCCCTGACCTCAGATGATCTGCCCACCTCGGCCTCCCAAAGTTCTGGGGTTACAGGCATGAGCCACTGCACCTGGCCCCAGTTAATTTTCAAGACTAATAATTGTCTCTTTCTTTCTGGGATACCTGAGAGAAGCTAGAAAATTCTATGAGCTTGACACTCAAGATAGCCATTCTATCACATGTTGCATTCATTGGCTCACTGCAACCTCTGCCTCCCGGGTTCAAGCAATTCTCCTGCGTCAGCCTCCCAAGTAGCCGGGACTACAGGCAGGCACCACCATGCCTAGCTAATATTTTTTTTTTTTTGTATTTTTAGTAGAGATGGGATTTCATCATGTTGGTCAGGCTGGTCTCAAACTCCTAACCTCAAATAATCTGCCTGCCTTGGCCTCCCAAAGTCTGGGATTACAGGCATGAGCCACCACTCCCAGCCCCAGTTAGTTTTCAAGATTAATAATTGTCTCTCTCTCTCCCTGCCGGGTGCGGTGGCTCACACCTGTAATCCCAGCACATTGGGAGGCCGAGTTGGGTGGATCACTTGAGGTCAGAAGTTTGAGACCAAATCCTGGCCAACATGATGAAACCCTGTCTCTACTGAAAATATAAAAAATTAGCCAGGCAAGGTGGTGTGTGCCTGTATTCCCAGCTACACAGGAGGCTGAGGCAGGAGAATTGCTTGAACCCAGGAGGCAAAGGTTGCAGTGAGCCAAGATCATGCCACTAAACTCCAGCCTGGGCAACAAGAGGGAAACTCTGTCTCTAAATAAATAAATACATATTTTTAAAAAATTGTCTCTCTCTTCCTAGGATACTTGAAAGAAGCTGGAAAATTCTATGAGCTTGACACTATAGGCAGCCATTCTATCTCATGTTACATTTACTGATGCCCCATCAGAGAGAAGATACAGAGAAAGAAAGACAATGGGGGCCGGCTGGCATGACATTCCATGTGCCCTCCCACTTGCCCCAGGTGGTGTGCGCCACCCAAGACAGGGCTCACAAACTCAGATGCTAGATCACTCACAGGAATGAGTGGAGCTGGCTGGGAGTCAAGAAAGGAATTGTATGGGCAGGAGGATTGGTGGCAGCTGACACCCAGACTCAGTGTCAGGGTGACTGCAGAGGGGTGGTGAGGACTGAGAATGTGTCGGACGCACAGGCCCATCATTAATTAGCTCTAGCTAACTTTGCCAAGTGCAAATGGGGGCATGTGTTGCCAGAAATAATTTTTCAGAAGAAGCCAGAAATCCAAACAAAAATCTCTTAATTTTTAAATATTCACAAGGATAATACATTCAATTACAAAGAGAAGGAAAAAGGAAGAAAGAAAAACGAAATGAATAAAAGAAGGAAGGAATGGAGAAATTTAAAAAAAAGAAGGAAGGAGGGAGGTGAAGAAAGAAGGAAAAAAGGAAAAGGGAGGGAGGGAGAGAGGGAAGAAGGGAAGGAGGAAGGAAAGTAGGAAGGAAGGAAAGAAGGAAGGAAGGGAGGGAGGAAGGGAGGGATGAAGAAAGGAGGGAGGGAAGGAAGGAAGGAAGAGAGGGAGGGAGAGAGGAACAAAGGAGGGGAAGAAGGAGGAAAAGAAGAAAGTGAAGGAGGGAGGAAGGAGGGAAGGAAGGAAGAAAGGAAGCAAGCAAGCAGGAAAGAAGGAAGGGAGGAAGGCAGGGAGGGAGGAAGAAATGGGAAGAGAGAGGGAGGAAAGGGGAAGAAGAAGAAAGGGAGGAAAGAAAGGAAGGAAGAAAGGAGGGAAGGAAGGAAGGAGGGAAGGAAGAAGTAAAAAAGGAAGGAAGAGAGAGAGGGAGGGAGGGAGGAAGGAGAAAGGGAACAAATTGTTTTGCAGGTCTACCTGGTGAGTGAGTTAAACAAAGAACATTCTCAAACCGAGAACAACTCTAATGGCAAGTGAGTCCATGACTTCCGCATACAGATGATGCCTTTACCCCCAGGGAAAGCTGGAAACAGGGGATAGACAGGGTTTCTGCCAACCTCTCCTGACTCATGCCATCACACCATATCCTCACTTTGTAAGAAGCAATATGAGTCCCATAAATAGCAAATCCATATTCAGATATAAATTCATGAATGCATTTTTGAAGCATAGCATACATGATTGAATAATTATTCATTCCATTGAATTACCCATGCTATTACTCCCAGGAGTGTGGATCACAGAATTTAATATCAATATTTAATTTAAGATCCATTCATTAGCTCAATAAAAAGAATGAGTGTGTGTTTAACAAAATGTCCATTGTGGCCCAACACCATGCCAGGCACTGTGCCTAGACTGTAGAATTCACTGTAGATCTTCATGGAGTTGCACACTAGTGGCGAGGTCAATGGAGTTTAAAACAGTAACTGTGGGCTGGGTGTGGTGGCTCACGCCTCTAATCCCAGCACTTTGGAGGGCTGAGGCAGGCAGATCACGAGGTCAAGAGATCGAGACCATCCTGGCCAACATGGTGAAACTCTGTCTCTACTAAAAATACAAAAATTAGCTGGGCGTGGTGGCATGTGCCTGTAGTCCCAGCTGCTTGGAAGGCTGAGGCAGGAGAATCGTTCAAACCCCAGAGGCGGAGGTTGCAGTGAGCCGAGATTGCACCATTGCACTCCAGCCTGGGTGACAGAGCGAGACTCTGTCTCAAAACAAACAAACAAACAGAAAAACGATAACTGTGGACATGGCCTTTCCTAGCCCCACTCTTGTTCTTGCCTCTCAGGCTGTGTACCTGAGCAATGGATTTAATCTCCCGAACCTCCCATTTTTCACAGAAAGATAAGTCCTTCTCAGATTTGCAGAAAGGATCTATGATTATAATATATTTAAAGTCCTAAGTTCAATGCCTGGTGCCTAGTAGATACTGGGAAAATTTCATAACATTTCTGTGCCTTGGTTGTTTTCATCTACAAATGGGGATAAGAATAGTTTCTACCTCTGAAAATTAATATGAGGAGGAAATGAAATTAATGTATATACAGTGTTTAGAACAAAGCCTAGAGCCAGGCATGGTGGCTCACGCTTATAATTCCAGCACTTTGGGAGGCTGAGGTGGGTGGATCACCTTGTGGTCAGGAGTTCAAAACCAGCCTGACCAACATGGTGAAACCCCATCGCTATTAAATATACAAAAATTAGCTGGTGTGGTGGTGCATGCCTGTAATCCCGGCTGCTCGGGAGGCTGAAGCAGGAGAATTGCTTGAACCCTAGAGGCAGAGGTTGCAGTGAGCCAAGATGGCACCACTGCACTCCAGCCCGGGCGACAGAGCAAGATGCCATCTCAAAAATAAATAAATAAATAAATAAATAAATACACAAATAAAACAAAGCCTAGAATTTAGTGCTTACTTAATATATGTAAACACTAGCTATTATTTTTGATACTTATTATTAGGTAGATTTTATTAGGAGAAAAACTATCTATCATTGTTGTAATGAATTAAACATGCTCCAAATGAGATACTTTCCATAAGCAGAAATACTCTTTATAATTCTAGAAACTTTGTTGTCCTTTGAGCTCTCACCTTGCCTGTGGGTGGAAGTAGTTACGAAATGTTTTGGTTTAAAAGAGAAAAAAATGAGACCTCCTTCTCAGGCTGAGCTGATATATAAACAGAGGTGGTGACAGCATTGGCACTGGTTTTGCTGTGAGCTCATGGGGGCAGAGGTCACATCTATGTCACCTTTCATTGTATGATGATGGATGACTGAAAGTCATAGGTAGAAGTAAATTCCACAGGGGTAACAGCCTGACTTCTGTGAAACTCCCTCCAGCCCAGCTCCCAACTTGAGTGCATCAGAGTAGACCCTTGAGACTTAGTGAATGCAGGCCCCTGGGAAGGGCATGATGAGCTGGTGGGATAAGGACAGCCAAGGAATGAGATATGCCAAGAAGAAGAAAATGTGGCACATATATATCATGGAATACTATGCAACCATAAAAAAGAATGAGATCATGTCTTTTGCAGCAACATGGATGGAGTTGGAGGCCATTATCCTAAACAAACTAATGTGGAAACAGACCACCACATATCATATGTTCTATTCACAAGTGGGATCTAAACGTTGAGCCACGAGGATGCAAAGAAGGCACCAATAAGAGACCCTCAGACTTGGTTGAGGTTGGAGGGTGGGAGGAGGCTGAAGACCAAAAAAACTGCCTGTCAAGTACCATGTTTATGATACCTGGTAACAAGATTCATCTGTACACCAAACCCCTATGACACATAATTTATCTGTAAAACAAACCTGCACAGGAACCCCTGAAACTAAAATCAAAGTTAAATTTAAAAATTAAAGTAAATGAAAGGAGCTTCATACTTGCATATCAGCTTCACATCTTGGGGGGTAAGTTGCATGCCTTTAGAAGGAATGCAAATAAGAGAGGCAAGCAGGCTGGGTTATTCTTAACAGAGATCAGCCATGTGTCTCCGAGGGATTTGCTTAATTTCCGTATTCCTGTTTCCACATTTACAATGATAACATTTAATTGTCTGAAAGGTACTTAGAGATCCTTGCAAGAAAGGCACTCCAGAAAAGCAAAAGATTCTCCTTCTCTTTTGGGGGTCTCTGTTCCTGGCATCCCGGCAGCTCCTGCTGTAGTTGCCTGAGACAGATGTGGCCTGAGAGAGCAGTAAAGAGGAGGACATGGGGAGGCGAGGGGGCTGCTTGGGGAACAGAGAGAGCAGGACAGCAGTTTGCGGGTGGCTGCTTAATTGAAAGCCCCTCCTGCTCAGAAGGCAAAGCTGGCAGAAAGCTTTATTTAATATGAACAGAGGGCCCAGAACAGTGAGAGGAGATAAGAAGCGAGTGGAAGCAGGGTCTGGAGAGGGGGAAGGTTTAGCAGAGAAGCAGGGTTGCCATCTGCCACCTCTCTCCTATCATCTGGCGGAGAAGGACCCCCCCACAGTGCACAGCCTGTCACAGTGGAGTCTGAGTCATCGTGGCAGCTGTGCTGCACCCTCCCCAGGGTGCCAGGACTTGGGTAACCTGCCGTGGGAGGCCACGCCACAGGGTATGTTGTAGAGGTGAGGGTCAGTGGGCTGCAGGGCTGCCAAGGGCTGGCAGAGAGAGAGGAAAGCCTATCTCCAAAGAGTATTTAGGTCAATCAACATGAAACTAACATGAGTCAAGGGCTGTAAGCTAAGCTGGAGTCCAGATACAGATCCACACCTGCACACGCTTCCTGGCCCCTGTGCCCACTCAGCACAAACACTTGTATATACACAGACCAGGAGCATATGCATGCATGGAATTGCAGAAAGTGGTGTATTCCAAAAGGGGAGAGTAAAAGAATAGATATATTTAATGATTTCCAAGGTATCGTGTTATTTGGCTAAAGAATTTTAAAAACAAAAAAATGTTTTTTTTGGATTGACATACAACTGAACTTTTACTTTTTTTTTTTTTTTTTTGAGATGAAGTGTCACTCTGTTGCCCAGGCTGGAGTTCAGTGGAGCCATCTCAGATCGCTGCAACTTCTGCCTCCCCGGTTCAAGCAATTCTCCCACCTCAGCCTCCCGAGTAGCTGGGATTATAGGCGAACGCCACCATGCCCGGCTAATTTTTTATATTTTTGGTAGAGACAGGGTTTCACCACGTTGGCCAGGAGGGTCTCAAGCTCCTGACCTCAAGTGATTTGCCCAACTTGGCCTCCCAAAGTGTTGGAATGACAGGTATGAGCCACTGCGCCTGGATGACGGAACTTTTCCAACCATCTCTCCATACCACTGCACTTTGCACTTAATTGGAACTCAAAATTTATTGTAGGGATACATAGTGTCAAAGAAGGATGAAAGGAAGAGTGGAGCAAGGGAAGGAGAGCGAAGTCTGGCTTCCTTCAGAAAAGACTAGGTAAGGTGAGGACACTTTTGAAGGTCAAATTGCTCTTCTTTCATCTTGACTAACCATGAAGAGGTAAGTCTTCTAAAGAAATGTTTAAGAGGGAGAAGGGTGATGGAGTCCAGGATGGCTCATAGATAATATTTTCCCCATGTCCTGCTATATTCTAAAATGGTGGTGGTTGTTGTTGTTGCTGTTTTCTGTTTGGGTGGCGGGGAGAATAACAGAATTAGAATCTTTTTTGCTGGCGTTTGCTTTAAGTGGTGGCCAGGTGACTAGCTTCCTGGTGATGGAATCAAAGTGGGTTTGCAGGTGGGGCATGGTGGCTCACGCCTGTAAACCCAGTGCCTTGGGAGGCCAGTGGGGAGGATTGTTTGAGGCCAGGAGTTTGAGATCAGCCTGGACAACATAGCAAGATTCCATCTCTCTGAAAAAGAAAAAAATTAGCCAGTCATGGTGGCACATGCCTGTAGTCTCAGCTACTCAGGAGGCTGAGGTAGGAGGATCACTTGAACCCAGGAGGTCAAGGCTGCAGTGAGCTGTGATTGTGTCACTGTACTCCAGCCTGGGTAACAAAGAGAGACTCTTTCTCTTAAAAAGGGGGTGGGAGAGGTTGCAGAGGAAGGAAAGTTGGGCCTGGGAGGTGGTGGAGGCCACAGAAGAAGCCTACACAGCTGGACCATAACTTGGGGATAGGAGTGTTTCCATCTGTCCAGGAGTTCTTACCTTTCTTTGTGCCTCTGTTGTTTTTCATTGCTTCACTTTTGCTCTTCCTTAATATTTGGTCAGTTTCTTTGTTTACTTCTAACATTTCAGCCTCTCTCATCCATGCTAAGGAAAACAAGAGAAAGTTGTTTGTGTCCACACACACATATGCATGCTAATTTATTAAAAGAGATGTGGCCGGGCACGGTGGCTCACACCTGTAATCCCAACACTTTGGAAGGCTGAGGTGGGTGGATCATGAGGTCAGGAGATCGAGACTATCCTGGCCAACATGGTGAAATCCCGTCTCTACTAAAAATACAAAAATCAGCTGGACATGGCGGCACATGCTTGTAGTCCCAGCTACTCGGGAGGCTGAGGCAGGAGAATCGCTTGAACCCAGGAGGCAGAGGTTGCAATGAGCCGAGACCACTGCACTCCAGTCTGGCAACAGAACTAGACTCCATCTCAATAGACAAATCAATAATAAAATAAAAGAGATGCAACTCCCTCATGGAGGAAGCCAAGTAACAGTAACAGGAATCTAATCAGGACCCCTCAACCCAAAAGGAAGATGAGCCTTGGGGGACAGAGGTACGTGTTGAGCTATTATTCCCTTTCTTGAGATTTTTCCTTCAAGTGCTAAAGACTTGAAGATTCTGGCTTTCTTTCAAATTAAAGAGGGCAATGCTTGTATAAGGAGTCCCTAAAAATAAGAAGGTGTTTTCAACGAGCCTCAAGGTAACAGGAGGCAAGATGAAGAAAATCAATCTCAAAGAGTCAGTGTTATTTCTAACTCAGCCTACCAGAACAAACTGCAAAGACATGAGTACAAGCCAGAAGCCATGCTCCTTCCAACAGCTGCAAAGCAGAGATGGTCATCAGCATGGAGAGGGCCATGCAACAGAGGCCCTTTGGCAAACATTACTTGGGACTGACGAGCACAGGAAAAAGTGGAGAATGATTTTGCAGGAGCCAAGAAGCCAAGTCTCTGCCAACAGTTTCCTTGTCCCCAAAGGGCATCTGTTTCCACAGCAACCACAACCTGGGGAGAGTGCTGCCTTCAGACTATCCCAGGAAAATATTTAGTCCGCACTATCAATTCTGGATGGACAGAAAGAGCACTGAGTACAATACACAAAATGCACTGGGACTTACGGAGGTTGAAGAAATTGGTTCTGTTGTTAGAGGCAGCTGTCAGCACCAACCTTGAACTCTTCCCTGAGTGACTCCTGCTGATTCCTGCCAGCTTTGACTGCCACTGAACTTGGTGCCTCATCCCAGCAACCTCCACCTGATGACAACAATGATGATGACAAAAGTAATAATGATCATGACAGCAATGACAAAGGTGATGATGACAGTAATGATGATGATGATGATGATGATGACCAAAGTGATGATGATAATGACAACAATGACAGGATAATGACAGTGATGATGTGGTAATGATGAAGATGATAATGGTGACAGTGATGGTGACGATAGTAATGATGACAAAGATGATGACAATGATGAAGATGCTGACAATAATAATGACAAAGATGATGATGACAATGATGATGATGATAAAAGTGATAATGTTGATGACAATAAAACAGGATGATGATGACAGTGATGATGACAGCAATGATGAAGATGATCATGATGACAATGATGATGATGATGTTGATGACAGTGATGACAAAGATGATGACAATGAAAAAGATGGTGATGACAGTGATGATAATCATGACAATGATGAAGACAACAATGACAAGGATGATGACAATGATAATGATGATGATGACAATGATGATTGATGATGACAACAGTGACAATAATGATGCTAATGATGATGATATTGATGATGACAACAATGACAATGATAATGACAATGGCAATGATGATGATAATAATGACAACAATGACAATGATGATAACAATGATGATAATAGTGAAGATAACAATGACAATGATGATAGCAATGACAATGACAATGATGATGACAATGATGATGATATTGATAATGATGATAATAGTGAAGATAACAATGACAATGATGATAGCAATGACAATGACAATGATGATGACAATGATGATGATATTGATAATGATAATGATAATGATAATGACAATAATGATGATAATGATGACAACAATGACAATGATGACAATGACAATGATGATGACAATCATGATAATAATTATAATGACAATGAGGATGACAATGACTGATGATTATAATGATAGTGACAATGATGATGACAATGACAATGATGATTATAATAATTATGATGACAACAATGACAATAATGATGACAATGACAACTATGGTGATGACAATGACAATGATGACAATGACAATGATGATTATAATGATAATTATGATGACAACAATGACAATAATGACAATGACAATTATGGCGATGACAATGACAATGATGATGATGATGACAATGACAATGATGATGACATTGATGAGGATGAAAGTACCAGTAATCATGACATTGATCATGGACATTGATTGCTAAGTGTTTCACATGCGTTTTCTTATTTTGCTTGACAAAAGTCCTTTGAAATCGATGCTATTCTTGACCCATTTTACTGATAGAGAAACAGAAGGTGAGAGATTAAGTAACCTATCCAGAGGCACAAAGCCAGCAAGAAGGACTTGTTACCTGACTTTGTGTAACATCAAAGCCATTTCTTTCAGGAATGGTATAGCTTAAAAGATCAAATTCTGCAACAGACTGCCTCAATTAAATCTTGGTTCAACCCTTACCAGTCATGTGACCTTTACTTAATATCTCTGTGCCTAAACATCATCATCTATAAAACAAGAATAACAATAGTAGCTCTCGTGAGTTGTTGTTGTTTTGAGAATTAAGAGTTAATACATTTAACAGTGTTTCTCATAGTTTCTTGTGCATATGAATTACCTGGGATCTTGTTAAAATGCTATTTCTTGCCCAGTGCAGTGGCTCACACCTGTAATCCAAGCACTTCAGTAGGTCAAGGCAGAAGAACCACTTGAGGCCAGGAGTTCAAGACCATCCTGGGTAACATAGTGAGACCCCATTTCTACAATAAATAAAAACACAAAAATTAGCCAGGTGTAGTGGCAGGCTCCTGTAGTCCCAACTACTTGCAAGGCTGAGGCGGGAAGATCACTTGAGCCCAGGAGTTCAAGGCTGTAGTGAGCTATGACTATGCCACTGCACTTCAGCCTGGTCAACAGAGTACAACTCTGTCTCAAAAAAAATGCAGATTCCAGCTTGGTAGGACTGGGTGAAGCCTGAGAGTCTGCATTTCTGATGAGCTCCCAGTTGCTGCTCATGCTGCAGGCCTACAGACCATACTCTAGTTAGCAAAGCTGTGAATCACTTGGAATGGTGCATGACAAGCAATAGACAAGTGATCACTGTTACAATGACTATTGTTATTTTAGCTTCCCCTAACCATAACCCTGGGCCAGACCACATGATGTTGCCTAAAGGGCTGTATCCTGGCAGCCATCTCACATCCTGGGATCTGCTGCTGACAAGAACCTTGACGTTTATATTTCTCTCCCTGATCTCCCTGTTCCCATCCTCCTTTCCCCTAGGATGGACCCCTCTAATTACTGTTGGCCTTGGTTGAACTGAAGTTGCTGATACTGCAAGGGAAGGAAGAGACTCTGCCAGCCATCCTCTCTGGGTCTCTGGGTTCATTCTCCATCCCCTGTGCAGTTCCATCCACTTTGCACACTTGGGCCATAACAGCTGTGGAAGTCTCAAAGACAGAAATTCAGAAAAATAACACATCTCAAATCTCTTTTAGAAACAAGTCAATCTGAGGTGGGCGGATCAAGAGGTCAGAAGTTTGAGACCAGCCTGGCCAATATGGTGAAACTCCATCTCTACTAAAAATACAAAAATTAACCAGGTGTCGTGGTGGGTACCTGTAATTCCAGTTACTCGGGAGGTTGAGGCAGGAGAATCTCTTGAAACTGGAAGGCGGAGGTTGCAGTGAGCCAATATCGGGCCACTGCACTCCAGCCTGGGAAACAAGAGTAAAACTTTATCTCAAAAAAAAAAAAAAGAAAGAAAGAAACAAGTCAATCATTTTTACCCTCTATCATTTTCTTAAATTGCTGAGTAGCATTTTCAGCTTAGTTTTAATACATAAAAGTAGATATACAAGAGCTGTAAAGTGGGGTTAAGCATGATCAGCCTACTCCTGTGAACAGCCTTCTTCCTCTGTTGCCTGAATGGATTGAACACATGGAGACTTTGACTCTCCTAGGACCTTCACAAAAATGCTTTCATTCTAAGAAGAAAACGAGAAGATGTGTCTGCTTTCTCCTCTCTCTGCCCCAAGCAAGAGGTTAGAGTGTGAACAGTGTGGCTGTACCCACACATTCACTTGGGTGAGCACTAGGATTTGAGGTTCAGATCTTCCTTCAGGGAAGAACTTGCTGCCCCAAAGCTAGGGGTGATGCCAGCAGATTGGTATCAATAGTAAGCCACTCTGGGGATGCCTTCATTACAACAATGGCTGGTAGAAGAAGAAATATGAAACTCTGCGATCTCAGCCCAACCACGGATACCTCTGAAAGGCTCTTCCAGCTCTAGAGCTCCCCATGTGGTTAGTCAAGATTTTCCTCATCACAGCTGAGCTTCTCTCTCTGCCTACTCCTATATCTTCTTGCTTCCTTCCACCAGGTGTTGATCTTAAGGGCATTCTGCTTCCTGAGGGTATTGCAACTGTCAAGTGGCAATTTAGCTTAGTTTTACTGCAGAAAAATAAAGATTCTGGAGTCATAACATTGGGATAAGCATGAATTGACTACTGCTGGGAACAGTCTTCTTCTGTTACCTACAGGGATTAATTAACTAAGCACATGGAGGCTTTAACTCTGCTGGAATCTTCACCAGATGATTTCTCCTGAAGAAGAAAACAAAGGGATGTGTAAATTATCACAAACTTGGTGACTTCAAGTAATGCAAATGTATTATCTTATAGTTCTAGAGGTCAGGAGTCTCACTGGGTTAAAATTAAGATGTGAGCATGGTGGCCGGTTGCAGTTGCTCAAGCCTGTAATCCCAGTGCATTGGGAGGCTGAGGCAGGAGGGTGGCTTGAGCTCAGGAGTTTAAGACCAGTCTGGACAACATGGTGAAACCTAGTCTCTACACAAAATTCAAAAATTAGTCAGGTGTGGTGGCACATGCCTTTAGTCCCAGCTACTCAGGAGGCTGAGGTGAGAGGATTGTTTGAGACTGAAAGGTTGAGGCTGCAGTGAGCCATGATTGCACCCCTGCAATCCACCCTGGGTGACAGAGTGAGACCCTGACTCCAGAAAACAAAAAATGTGAGCAGGACTTCATTTCTTCTGAAGAGCATGCAGAAGAATTCGTTTCCGTGCCTTTTCCAACTTCTTAAGGATGCCAGCACTCCTTGGCTTGTGCCCTTTCCTCCAGCTTCAAAGCTAGCAGTGAATGCATCATCTTCAAATCTCTCTCTAAGACCTCTGCTTTTGTTGTCACATCCTCTTCTAACTTCTGATCCTCCCTAATATAAGAACTCCTGTGATCATATTTGACTCATGTCATCCCAGATAATCTCCCCACCTCAAGAGTTTTTAACTTAGTTTCATCTATAAGGTCCTTTTTACTCTAAAGGTAACATATTCACAGGTTCCAGGGTTTAGAAGGTAGACATGTTTGGGAGGGGCTATTATTCAGCCTTCCACAGGTACTCCTTAATAAACGTGGTCCACACATGACTCCATCTCAGAGACTGCCTTCCGGGAAACATAACCTGCAGTGAAACTATTTGGAAATGCTGCTTTAATAGCCTGTCTTATTTCAGCTTTAGATTGTTCTTACTGACAAGAAGTGAGAAAAAGGAATAGCCATGTAGATTACCTAAAGCATGCTACAATCCAAAAAACGTATCTTCACACTCAACGACATTGTCTAGAGTTGGCTTTAAAGAATTTGAGCATGTCTGCCTGTGCAGTAAAGAATTAACTTTCGGTCAGGCACAGTGTCTCATGCCTGTAATCCCAGCACTTTGAAAGGCCAAAGTGGGTGGATCACTTGAGGAGAGGAGTTGGAGAGCAGCCTGGCCAACCTGGTGAAATTCCGTCTCTACTAAAAATACAAAAATTAGCTGGGAGTGGTGGTGCACGCCTATAATCCCAGCTACTTAACAGGCTGAGGCAGGAGAATGGCTTGAACCCAGGAGGCAGAGGTTGCAGTGAGCTGAGATCGCGCCACTGTACTCCAGCCTGGGCGACAGAGTGAGACTCTATCTCAAAAAACAAAACAAAACAAAACAAACAAACAAACAAAAGCTAACTTTACTCAAAGAGAGGTCAGGCTTTTGCCCTCGGTTCCTGAAAGGTGACCTCTAAGCCCTTGACTGTCCTGTGTGGTATAAGTGTTTTTGCCTACTTAAAAGCCTTGGGTCACACCAGATAGTCTAATGATGTGATATATGATGGGGATTTTGGGCCATGTGGTATCAGCTCAAACTCCAGGGGAGTTTGATGTAATATGGTATGAGTGTGTCCCCACCCAAATCTCATCTTGAGTTGTAGTTTCCATAATCCCCAAGTGTTGTGGGAGGAGCCAGATGGAGATAATTGAATCATGGGGCCAGTTTCTCCTATCCTGTTCTCATGATAGTGAGTTAGTTCTCATGATGGTTTTTTAAGGGGCTTCCCCCTTCCCTGGGCACTCATTCTTCTGTCTCCTGCCACTATGTGAAGAAGGGTGTGTTTGCTTCCCTTTTTGCCATGATTATAAGTTTCCTGAGCCCTCCCTCCCTAGCCATGCTGAACTGTGAGTCAATTAAAACTTTTCCTTTTATAAATTACCCAGTCTTGGGCAGTTCTTTATAGCAGCCTGAGAATGGACTACTATAGTGTTTTGTTTTGGTTTGTTTTTCTGACCTTACTGAAAGATGTAGCAAAGAAAAGGCTCTGTCAACATTTCTTTGTATTTGCAATCAGCACCTACATGGGTAAATCACTTGCTGCATTGTTGCCTGGATCTGTCTGTTTCACATGAATTGTATCTGTAGAGGAGTCCCTTCTCATCTCTGCATTTCTAATTTATGAGATTGGCACAATAAAAATAGGTTGAACTGGGCTGTTTCTGACTTTCTAATCTCCACTCAAGACCGAAGTCAGTCATTTGGGTGGTCAACCTAGTCTATGTGATAAAACTCCAACAAAAACTGTGAACTCGAGACTCAAGTGAACTTTCCGGGTTAGCAATGCTTCGTGTGTATTTGTCACATATCATTGTTCGGAGAAGATAGTGCTTTCCATGACTCCAGTGAGAGAGGACAACTGGAAACTCCAACTATGGAGCTCTCCTGGCCTCTGCTCCATGCATCTCCTCTCTTGGAAGATTTTAATATATGTTCTTTTGCTGTACTAAACTGTAACCATGACTCTAACAACTTTCAATGAGTCTATGAGTCCTTCTAGCAAGTAATCAAACTTCGGGTGGCCTTGGGGACCCTGAATTTGCCATTGGCATCCCAAGTCATGCTGGTCTTAGAGTCCATTGAACTCTTTACTATCTTACGTACTATATGCGGGAAATTTCCCCAGAAATCCTTTCTCCATAGGAACTTGACATCTTTATTTTCACCATTCTAATTGCTTGATCAGCTATTCTCTGTATCCTTCTAACTGGGGACAAATTTCTCTTCTTGCTAGTGGATACAAAGGACAGCCCAGGGCAACACTGAGTTGTTTTCGAATCTTCTTGGAACCTGGGAGGACAGAGAAATATCTTGATTCAACAATTTAGACACAAGTTACATTAAAGGTCAGAAATAGCACAGTTTGACCTATTTTTATTGTGTCGATCTCATTTTATTTTTTCTTTTTTTGAGACAGAGTCTCACTCTGTTGCCCAGGCTGGAGTGCAGTGGTGTGACCTCGGCTCACTGCAGACTCCACCTCCTTGGTCCTTGGTTCAAGCAATTCTCCTGCCTCAGCCAGCAGAGTAGCTGGGATCACAGGCGTGGACCACCACACCCAGGTAATTTTTTTTTCTTTTCTTAGCAGAGACAGGGATTCACCATGTTGGCCAGGCTGGTCTCCATCTCTTGACCTCCAGTGATACACCCACCTCGGCCTCTCAAAGTGCTGGGATTACAAGTGTGAACCACCACGCCCAGCCAATTTTTATTTATTTATTTATTTGGAGATGGAGTCTTGTTCTGTTGCCCGGAATGGAGTGCAGTGGTGCTATTTCAGCTCACTGCAACCTCTGCCTCCCAGGTTCAAGTGATTCTCCTGCCTCAGCCTCCTGAGCAGATGGGATTACAGGCGAGTGACACAGCACCTTGCTAATTTTCGTATTTTTTTAGTAAGGTGGGGTTTTGCCGTGTTGTGCTTGGCCATTACTGTGCCAATCTCATGAATTAGAAATACAGAGATGAGAAGAAGCCCCTCTATGGACACAATGCATGTGAAAGAGACAGATTCAGGCAATAATGTGGCAAGTGATTTACCCATCCAGGTGCTGATTGCAAATAGAAAGAAATGTTGACAGGGTCCTTTCTTTGCTATCCCTGCCAGTAAGCTCAGAAAACACGCATGTACATACACACACATCAAATTCACTTACCTTTATAGTCAGCAAAACTTTTTCCTTTCCTTTTTGGATGTACATTCTGTTTATATCTTTATTTTAATAACTTTAGTGTAGATTTACTCTTTTTTTTTTTGAGACGGAGTCTCGCTGTGTCACCCAGGCTGGATCTTGGCTCCTGCATCCCGAGTTCAAGCGATTCTCCTGCTTCAGCCTCCTGAGTAATTGGGATTACAGGCACATGCCACCACACCCGGGTAATTTTTTTGTATTTTTAGTGGAGATGGGGTTTCACCATGTTGGTCAGGCTGGTCTCAAACTCGTTGTGATCTAATCGCCTCAGCCTCCCAAAGTGATGGGATTACAGGCTTGAGCCACCGCGCCCAGCTGATTTACTCTATTTTTATATTGACACCTCACTTGTACAGAATTAGATATCATAATTTCAGCTCACGACACACTGATCATTGATCGTTACATGCTATAGCATTCCCTTCCTTTTTGTTTGTTTTCTATATTAATTAATTTATTTTCAACAATGTAATAAGTATCTATGAGCGCACTTCCAAACCAAAAACTAGGTCCATGACAACTTATATAGTACACTTACTCTCTACTTCAAAACATCTACAAGAACGTATACTTTTTTTCTGAGTAAAATTAATAAGCTGTTATTCTGAAAATTTTTAAATTTTCAAAATACAGGGTAGCACAAAGAGAAAAATATTAACTGTAACCCGTTCCCTCATTTTCACTCACTTAATCATCAGGAGTTAATATTCTGTTCTGGCATCTCTACATTTAAATATTTTTCTATAGTTTTAAGTTATAACATATGGAAAGTTCCCACTTCCTATTTTCCTTCTATTGGTCATTAAACACTCTACTTAAATATTTCACTTAACATTATATGTTAAATTCCTTCTTGTTTTTGACAATGAACATTATATACTGTATTTGGATAACACCATAAATGATTTAGTATTTGACTTCTTGTTAGACATTTAGCTGTGTTTTTGCGAGGGGGATGTATGACAAATAACATTACCAAATAATATTTTATATGTATCATTTCATTTTTCATTCAGTTTTCTGGATATATATAGAGTTCCAATTTGTAACAGAATGAAAGTCAGAGTCAAAGAATATTCACATTTTAAATTTGTTGTGGCACATTGCCAAATTGTTTTCCAGAAAGATCACGCCAATTGGTACTGACCTTGGCAAGAAGAGTCTTCACTCTACTCTCACATTTTGTGCGCCCCTCTCTGACTTTCCTGGGTCCGTGACGCTTCTTATGGGCCAAGATGGCAGCCCACTGGGACCCCATGACCCTGGCCTTCTAGGTCATGGTCCAAGTGCCTGGTGTCCTGGAAGTGCCTGCCTTGGGGTAGTATGGCCGCTTCCAGGGTTTTTTCCTCTCTGTCCGGGGCCATCTTCTCAAGGACAGAGCTCAACCGCAGTGTGCATACACTCCCTCGGCCTGTTGGTGGAGTTAGTGGACACTTCAAAAGATCTTGTGCAGTTGGGGTATCCACACCACTTTCACAAAGCCCCTCATTGTGGCAGTGGATCTCGGAGTCAGAAGAGGCGCAGCAGCCCAGGAACCAGGAGCCTGGAGCCTGGGCTCACTTTCTCCGTACCAAGTTCTATCAAAGAATTCCTGGGAATCCAAGTTTTTATGGAGATGTATCTGTCCAGGTAGGAAGATTAAAAATATTTACCAGTTTGCTGACTTTGTTTAAAACTTTTTTTTTTAAGAGATGGGGTCTCGCTGTGTTGCTATGTTGCCCAGTCTGGTCTCAAACTTCTGACCTGAAGCCATCCTGCTGTCTTGTCCTCCCAAAGAGCTGGGATTATAAGCATGAGCCACCATGCCTGGCCTCTTTAGAGCTTTTAGATATTTAGACATATGGTGTGGGGGCCTTGGGTTGTACTGTTGTCCTTGGCCATGGGTTGTACTCCTGTCCTTGGTCCTGAGCTTGTTGTAGGAGGAACTGACACCCATTTCCATTGTCACCAACACCTTTGAGTGTGCCTCTCACCAACATGACAAATTATGATTATCCTTTGCTGATTTGGTGAGTGAAAAACTACCTCATATTTGTTTCAATTTGCACTTTTAAAATATCTGGCCATTTTTTTTTTTTAAACAGGATTTTGCTCTGTCACCTAGGCTGGAGTGCAATGGCATAATCACAGCTTACTGCAGCCTCCTGGGCTCAAGAGATCCCCCTATCTCAGCCTCCCAAGTAGCTGGGACTACAGGGACCTGCCACCATGCTTGGCTAATTTTACTGTATTTTGTAGAGATGAGGGTCTTAAACTCCTGGCCTCAAGTGATCCTCCTGCCTTGGCCTTCCAAAGTGCTGGAATTACAGGCATGAACCACCACACCTGGTCCATATTTATCTTTTGTTAATGATTAGTGTTCTTGGTTTATCTACTGGGCCTCATAATTTTTCTTATGAGTTTGTAAGGCTATCTCTGTATTAAGGATAGAAATCCATATGCACATAACATCAAACTCAAAGCTGGTATATGGTGTCTGTGCAATCTCTACCCTCAGGAAAAACTGGCTTAGGTCTAGCAGGGAAAAATACGGGGCCAGCCAGTGAGGAGTGAGTGCAATATGAGAGCCCTAGGGACCCCATTTAGTTACAGTCATCAAGTACATTACTAGTGCAATGAGAAATTCAGAACCAACCCAAATCAGGAAGATGAGCACAGCAAAGATAAAACCAAAGAGGGCATTTGGGGAAAGTTCTGAGAGTCCAGGCCATCCCCTGTGGCTTGATTTGCCATTTGCAAATTCCTGGACTGGTAGAACCAGATTCACTTGGCTAGGCGTGGTGGCTCAAGCCTGTAATCCCAGCACTTTGGGAGGCCGAGACGGGCGGATCACGAGGTCAGGAGATTGAGACTATCTTGGCTAACCCGGTGAAACCCCGTCTCTACTAAAAATACAAAAAAAAAGAAAAAAAAACTAGTCAGGCGAGGTGGAGGGCGCCTGTCGTCCCAGCTACTTGGGAGGCTGAGGCAGGAGAATGGCGTAAACCCGGGAGGCGGAGCTTGCAGTGAGCTGAGATCCTGCCACTGCACTCCAGCCTGGGCGACAGAGTGAGACTCTGTCTCAGAAAAAAAAAAAAAAAAAAAAAAAAAAAAGGTGGTAAAAAAAAAAAGAACCAGATTCGCATATGGATCCTGCTATCAGGCATGTATTGGTAGTCAATAAATGCACGAAGAAATGAATGATTGAACCAACCCAGAGTCTATCTGGTCAGAGTCTAACCTGAGTATCCCAGAGTCAACCCTTCCCTAAAATCATCTCCAGTCAACAAAGACTCTGATATGGTTTGGCTATGTCCCCACCCAAATCTCACCTTGAATTGTAATAATCCCACGTGCCAAGGGTGGGGTCAGGTGGAGAAAATTGAATCATGTGGGCAGTTCCCTCATACTGTTCTCGTGGTAGTGAATAAGTCTCATGAAATCTGACGGTTTTATAAAATGGGAGTTCCCCTGCACATGCCCTCTTGCCTGCTGTCATGTAAGACGTCCCTTTGCTCTTTCTTCATCTTCTGCTATGATCGTGAGGCCTCTCCAGCCATATGGAACTGAGTCCATTAAACCCCTTTCCTTTGTAAATTGCCCAGTCTTGGGTATGTCTTTATTAGCAGCATGAGAACGGACTAATGCACAGTCGATCTAATTAAAGCACAAATATCCAAGTCACTACTTCAGGGTCCTTCATTCTTATTTTCTTCTTCAAACATCCAAGCAGAATCTCTGCATATCATTTGGATAGTTGGCCAGCAAATGCTTCAATTTTAAGTTGAAAGAAATAAAGTAAAATCATCTGGTGGAATGGTTTTAATTAGAATTTAGTGAGTTGGGCAAGCAATTAGCGCATCTAAGAATGGAGGCTACATACACATATTTGTCTCCGTTGAGCTTCACTGATTTAAATGAGCATTTGACTCAGATTTCTCAAGTTAAACAAAGGCCATCATAATGACAATAACAAGAAGAATGTAGCCTGAGCTAATAGAAAAACTGCAAAAGCTATCACTCTTTGTCCTCCCAGCTCTCAGTGGATGGATTTTATGGCAGTACCACCGCCTCCATTTTAGCCAAGTCATGAAATTCTCAAGATGATCAGGAATATTAATTAATTTTAAATTTTCACATAGAAAGAGGGGACAATGAAGCAAGAGGAACTATCATGTTTGAGCAACTGCTGTATGCCAAGTACGCTACAAGGAATTTATGTGCATCGTCTCTCTACTGCTTTGTACCAGCCTGTGTAGAGGCTGTCATAATAGATGCAATTAAAAAAACAAACTGCCAAGTGCAGTGGCTCATGCCTAGAATTCCAACACTTTGGGAAGCCTAGATGGACAGACCACTTGAGGCCAGGAGTTTGAGACCAGCCTGGGCAATGTAGTGAGACCCTGTCTCTACAAAAAAAAAAATGTTAAAAATTGGCCAGGTGTGGTGGCATGTGCCTGTGGTCCCAGCTACTCTGGAGGCTGAGGTAGGAGGATCGCTTGAGCCCAGGAGGTGGAGGTTGCGGTGAGCTATGGTGGTGCCACTGCATTCCAACCTGTGCCACAGAGAGAGGGAGACCCTGTTTCCAAAACGAGCAAACTAACTAAGGCCCAGAAAGACAAAGCCATTTCCAACCTCGAATGGCCAGTAAGGGCAGAACCCTGTTTAGTTGAAACCTAAGGTTCTTGCTCTTTTTAAGAAATTTAGAATCCCGGCCAAGTACGGTGGCTCACGTCTGTAATCCCAGCACTTTGGGAGACTGAGGCAAGCAGATCACCTGAGGTCGGGAGTTCGAGACCAGCCTGACCACCATGGAGAAACCCTGTCTCTACTAAAAATACAAAAACTTAGCCAGGTATGGTGGCACATGCCTGTAATCCCAGCTACTCTGGAGGCTGAGGTAGAAGAAACGCTTGAACCCAGGAGGCAGAGGTTGTGATGAGTGGAGATCACACCTTTGCACTCCAGTGCCTGGGCAACAAGAGCGAAATTCCATCTCAAAAAAAAAAAAAAAAAAAAAAAGCAAGAGAGAAAGAAATTGAGAATCCCTTAAACTTAAGAGATGTATTTAATCTCCCCAAAGAGACAATCGAATTGCTCTTGGAACAGCCTGATTGTTACATCTCCAGTGTGATCTCACTTTCCAACTGAGAGGTTGAGAGCAGGAACTGAGAGGGTTGCTGCTTCTTTCACAGGCCAAGAAGGTGTCACCCTGTCGCTTCTCAATCTTGGCTGCACAGTGAAATCACTAGGGAGCTTAAAAGAAAAATACAGATGCCAGGCTCCCAGCCAGGGAGGTTCTGTTTTCATGGGGATGGGGCACCACCTGGAATAGGCTTTTTTTTTTTTTTTTTCTTTAACTCCTTAGGTGATTCTAACATGTGGCCAAGGTTAAGGACCACAGAGTCCCATGCACAGTATGCGTTGAGAGAAGGTTATGGGAGTCCCACTTAAGAGTGAAAATGTCAGTTCCCTGAGCTTTGCAAGCCTGTGCCCACGATCTTCCCCTAAGCGCTATTCTAGTCCTGGACCTGGCAGAGAGTCAGCAATAGCAGAGTGAAAGACCCCAGGTGGGGATCCTGGCTCTGTCTCTTACTGGCATTGTGATCTTGGCCAAATAAGTTAATGTGAATCACAGTTGTCTATCTATAAAATAAAGATAGGGTTGGGCGCAGTGGCTCACACCTGTAATCCCAGCACTTTGGGAGGCCGAGGCAGCTGGATCACGAGGTCAGGAGATCGCGACCATCCTGGCCAACATGGTGAAACCCTGTCTCTACTAAAACTACAAAAATTAGCTGAGGGTGGTGGTGCACGCCTGTAGTCCAAGCTACTCAGGAGGCTGGGGTAGGAGAATCTCTTGAACCAGGGAGGCAGAGGTTGCAGTGAGCCAAGATTGCACCACTGCATTCTAACTGGGGTGACAGAGAAAGACTCTGTCTCAAAAAAAAGAGAAAAAAGAAAAAGAAAAAAAGAAGATGAGGGACTGAGCATGAGCATGGTGGCTTATGCCTGTACTCCCAGAACTTTGGGAGGCTGAGGCTGGAGGCTTTTGAAGCCAGGAGTTCAAGACTAGCCTGGGCAACAAAGTGAGACCTTGTCTCTATAAAATAAATAAATAAATATTTTAAAAATTTAAAATAAAAGAAAAATGAAGACAAGGAGGAGTACCTGACTGCCATTCTGGATTAGGGTGAAGATTTAATATAAATACTTCCCCACCATGCCCAGCAAATGATATTTGCTAATAACTGATAATCACTTGCTTAAACTATGTGACCCTTGAAGGCAGAGACCATACGCATTTGAACCTCTCTATACATAGCATCTGGAATATAGTACAGGCTTAGTTTGTGCAGTAATTGACACTACTGAATTTTCCTGTATCAATAGCTACTTCATGAATGAAGTATATCCCATGAATGGGATTTATGCTTTTTACCTCTTTTTTTTTGAGACGCAGTCTCGCTCTGTTGCTCAGGCTGGAGTGCAGTGGTGCGATCTTGGCTTACTGCAATCTCTGCCTCCCGAGTTCAAGTGATTCCCCTGCCTCAGTCTCCCAAGTAGCTGGGACTACAGACATGCGCCACCACGCCTGGCTAATTTTTTGTATTTTAGTAGAGATGGTGTTTCACCATGTTGGCCAGGATGGTCTCGATCTCTTGACCTCGTGATTCACCCACCTCAGCCTCCCAAAGTGCTGGGATTACAGGTGGGAGCCACCGTGCCCGGCCTGCTTTTTACCACTTAAATGCATTAAGTATCATTATCACTCACTAACACCTTGGTCCAGTGTTTTTAGTTGTGGTTTTTATTGTTACTAGATGCCCCAGAAGACTAAAGCAAATAGGTTTTGGGATATATTGTATGCTAGATTCTCCCTTCTGTACAGTCACAAGGCATAGTAATGTACTTAATCCTTTAAAAACTTTCCACACTGATACAAATCTGTTTAACATTGTGTCCATCAGCACATTCCAAAATATACTATTGCGAAGTATATTTGATGGGACACTCCTGAGTATCAGTACTAGTCAGGTTTCCCCAGAGAGACAGAACCAATGGGATATATAGAGAAATATACCAGAACGGATTTACTAGAGAAATAGGCTCATGCAGTTAGAGAGGCTGAGAAGTTCCATGACAGACTGTCAGCAAGATAGAGACCCAGGGAAGCTGGTATTGAGGCTCAGTCCCCATTTGAAGACCTCAGAATCAGAGGCCTGAGAACTTAGGGGATGGGGGAGTATCTGTTGCAAGTCCTTGAGTCCAGAGGCTGGAGAATCTTGGGTTCCGATGCCCGAGGGCAGGAGTAGGAAGGCAGCTCAGCTCCAGGAGAGAGAAAGTCAATTCCCCTTTCCTCTGCCTTTCTGTTTTATCCAGGCCCTCAGCCAACTGGATGGTATCTGTCCAGGTTGAAGGTGGATCTTCTTTACTCAGCCCACTGATTCAAAGGCCAATATCTTCCAGGAACACGCTCACAGAGATGCCCAGAAATAATGCCTTACCCATTATCTGCATATCCCTTCATCCGGGCAAACTGACACCTAAAATGAACCATTGCAGTATCCAGTGAAACATTTTATGGGATTCCATCTGGGAAAACTCATCCTAGTTTAAACTGTGCAGTAAAATAAATATTTGCTAGGCCAGGAGTGGTGGCTCATGCCTGTAATCCCAGAACTTTGGGAGACCACTGCTGGCAGATCGCCTGAGGTCAAGAGTTGGAGACCAGCCCGGCCAACACAGCGAAACTCTGTCTCTAGTAAAAATACAAAAATTAGCCAGGTGTCACAGTGCAAACCTGTAATCCCAGCTCCTCAGGAGGCTGAGGCAGGAGAATCTCTTGAACCCAGGAGGCAGAGGTTGTGTTGAGCCGAGATCGCGCCACTGCACTCCAGCCTGGGTGACAGAGCAAGACTGTCTCAAGAAAAAAACATTTTGCGAGAAAGAGACCAGCAAAATGACCACGAGGAGAAGATCTCCCATGACACCTACCATTTAGGCAAGTTTGGCAAGCAGCTTTTAAGTTGAGATATTCAATTGTATCAGTTTACCCACAGGATAGCCTTTTCTGGGCAACAGATTCACAAATACTGAAAGTAAAAAACATTACCTGGCATGGCAGAATGGAATTTTGTTAAGGTGCAAAGCTGATTTTGATTTCTGATTAAATTAATCAAGCTCTCCTAGCTTCAGAAACCTCATCTGAGAAATGAGAATACTACAGTGACTCTATGAGCTGAATCTTATTTTAGAAACTAGCAAAGCCATTGATTGTGTTTTTCACTAAATGTTTCTCACTCTTCACCTTCTTGCCACAATGTAGGATTGTTGTGTTCGGGCTCTCTTTGGAGCAGGAAAGATAGTTCCTTTTTGTTTGATTTTATTTTAAAAAGTTTATTGTTATTATTATTTAAGATGGAGTCTCACTCTGTCACCCAGGTTGGAGTTCAGTGGCGCTCGGCTCACTGCAAACTCCGCCTCCCGGGTTCATGTGATTCTTCTGCCTCAGTCTCTCGAATATCTGAGACTACAGGCACCTGCCACTATGCCCAGCTAATTTTTTGTATTTTTAGTAGAGATGGCGTTTCACCATGTTGGCCAGGCTGGTCTCAAACTCTTGACCTTAGGTGATCTGCCCACCTCGGCCTCCCAAAGTGCTGGGATTATAGGCATGAGCCACCACACCCAATAGTTCTTTCTCAAATGACAAGCACCATTCAAGGACTTGCCCTCCTGGTCATTTCACTAGGCTGTTTCCTGTGAATATTATTTACTCCACAATGTAAACATAGAATCGTGTGACAGCTGTGTATGGAACTGAGACTATGTCACCTTTAGGTGAGGGTACTTTATTGCTACTGTGGGCTCTCCAGAGCTATCTATCTATCATAGAGCCACCAGTGACTTTGAGGTGGAAAATGTTCCACTAATCTGGGGTTTGCAATAAGCAGAGGTCACCTGCTAACCTGCAATAAACATGTAATGTGAGCAAGACATAAACTTGCATTGTTAAACTCATTGGGGTTTGCAACTTGCTTGTTACTGTAGTATAACTTAGCTTAACCTGTCTTATTCAATAATCAAATGAGATAGCACAGATCAAATGTCTATCACAGTTCCTAGCACCTAATAGGCGAGAAGAAGGAAATAATCTGCATTTATTGGCATTCTTATTATATCTGTGACATCAGGCCACAATTTAGAATGCCAATGAATGCAGCTTGCTCCCCTCTCCTCTCTGTAGGCTGCCCATGGAATTCCCTAGTTCCAAGGCCTTGCCCATCCTTTATCCTTCAGGGAGGTCTGCCACTTTTTCACGCTTCATCTTGAATTTGCAGATGCTGCACAAATGTGATTCTGGGCTTTGTTTCTGATAAATCTACTTCCTGCATGGGACAGCTTCACCCAAGTGGGATGGGACCTGGTCCAGTGCACAGCTCCTCCTAGGCTGTTGCACCTCACCTTTCTGCTGCATTTAACTACACTAAGCCTCAGAAAGATGAGCAAATTGATCAATAAATGTTATTTATTCTCTTTCTAAAGTGGGGAGTGGGGCACACTTGCTAGTTGACTCATACCATACATTTGAACACAGAGCACTCCATTCTGCTAAGCAGGTGCACTCAGGAAAATAAATACATAGCAGAATGTTCATGACTTTAGGATAAAACTAGTTGGGGTAGTTGATATTTAGGGGGTTTGCTTGTTTGGGTTTTCTTTGTTCTTTCCCTCTTTTTTTAATGCACAGTAGTCTCTGCATTAGTCTGTTTTCACACTGCTATAAAGACATACCTGAGACTAGATAATTTAGAAAGAAAAGAGGTTTAATTGATTCACAGTTCCTCATGGCTGGGAGGCCTCAGGAAACTTACAATCATGGTGGAAGAGGAAGCAGGCACGTCTTACACGGCAGTAGGTGAGAGAGAGAGAGAGAGAAGAAGGAACTGTCTAACACTTATAAAACCACCAGAACTCACTATCACAAGAACAGCATGGGGGAAACTGCTACCATGATCCAATCACCTCCCACCAGGTCCCTCCCTTGACACATGGGATTACAATTCGAGAGGAGATTTGGGTGGGGACCCAGGGCCAAACCATATCAGGCTCCTAGAAAATGGCTGAGAAACTGAATTGAATTGCATACCTTGGGCATCAGTTAATTGCATTGTTTTTCAGAACAAAGTAAAAAGGAACACAAGGCACATGGCAAAGATTCCAGTTGCAGAGAGGACCCTTGACTCCTGACGCTACTCTTCCGCCCCTACCTAACCCTCCCTTTCTTCCTGTCTTCCATTTTTAAATAGCTCTGGATTTGGCACTTTGTCCCATTTTCCATACGCAGCTGCATTTTTACCTCTGACTTGGGATGGCAGCCCAGCCCTTGTCTGCATGAGCTTATGAACGCTAACTGAACATGTTTCTCATTAACATGCACTTGAGAGTCTCCCAGGAACATGAGCTCAGCTGAGGTGGGTTGAGCAGCACTGTTGGCTCCTGTGTGCAGGCACTTGGCCTGCATGTTTTTTCTACTGGGGAGTGAAAGCAAACCTTTGTTTTCTTAGCATAAAGCACAGACTGCTTCTGCAGGAGCTGAGGCTGCCAGGCCTGGTTCTCAGCCTCCCTGTCTTTCTCTCCCTACAGCTGGGAGCTCAGACACTTCCCTGAAGATTCAGCCCACCTGCAGTTACTTCTCTAGCATCAGGGAAGACCAAGGAGCAGAGAGGCCGCAGGCACCATGGCTTTTAGGATGTGAGTCAGGTCCTGCTCTCAAGCCCCCAACGAATGGGCTTTTGTAGAATATCCCAGCCTCATCCTGTGCTTTGGTTTCTATTCTAGAAATGTAATCTAAACCTTATTCTGTGCCCCAAACGCTGACCCTGGGGGCTTCCCAGCACCGGACATTGTGCCCTACTTGGCTCTACTTAAGCCCTCCCAGGGACCTGAACTGACATCAGATGTCACAGTTAAGAATGACAATCAATGCCTATAGTCCCAGCACTTTGGGAGGCCAAGGGGAGCGGATCACAAGGTCGGGAGATCGAGACCATCCTAGCTAACACGGTGAAATCCCGTCTCTACTAAAAATATAAAAATTAGCCACGCATGGTGACGGGCACCTGTAGTCCCAGCTACTCGGGAGGCTGAGGCAGGAGAATGACTTGAACCCAGGAGGCGGAGCTTGCAGTGAGCCGAGATCTTGCCACTGCACTCCAGCCTGCGGAACAGTGAGACTCCATCTCAAAAAATAAAAAAAAAGGACAATCAAGTCTGATTACTCCCCTTTCCTCTCTGTAGGCTGCCATGAATTTCCCTAGTCCCAAGGCCAAGGTCTTGTCTATCCTTTGTATTTCAAGGAAGTCTGCCATATTTTTCATGTCTCATCTCAAATTTGCAGATGCTGCACAAATGTGATTCTGAGCTTTTTCTCATGAACTCTGCTTCTTACTTGAGTCAGCTTCACCCAAGTAGAAAGGGACCTGGTCCAGTGGCCAGCTCCTCCAAGGCTGCTGCGCCTCACCCCTTTGCTATGTTCAACTACACTAAGCCTAGGAAAGATGGGCAAATTGATTTAAAGTTAAAAAGGTAAATAACAAAGAAAAATATCGTCAGCACTTCATATTCATGGGTTTTTTATTGGTAAATTCAACTAACAAAGAATTGAAAATATTCAGAAAAAGAATGGGTGATTGTGTCTGTTCTAAACATGTTCAGACTTACTTTCTTGTCGTAATTCCCTAAATAATATAGTATATTGTCGTAATTCCCTAAATAGTATAGTATAACAACTATCTGCGTAACATTTACATTGTATGAGGCATTATAAGTAATTTGGGGTTATTTAAAATATACAGAGGGATGTGTGGTGACTAAATGCAAATACTGCACTATTTTATATAAGGAACTTGAGCAATCCATCATGGATACTGAAGGGTGATTGGATAGTGCAGAGTGTGATAGTTTGTTTTTATGTGTCAACTTGGATGCCCAGATAGCTGGGAAGCACTTCTGCTGGGGGTGTTTATGAGGGAGTTTTTAGAAGGGATTAGCTTTTGAATCCGTAGACTGAGTAAAAACGATCCATCCTCACCAGTGTAGGTGGGCACCATTCAAGACTTTGAGGCCTCAAATAGAAGAAAAAATCAGAGGAAGGAGGAATTCACATTTCTGTGTTTGGGCTGGGACATCCATCTTCTCTTTCTCTCGGACTTCAATGCTCCTGGTTTTCTGGCCTTTGGACTCAGATTGAATTATGCCAGCAACTTCCCTGCTTTTCCAGCTTGTAGACAGCAGATTGTGGGACTTCCTGGGCTCTATGATTGCATAAGCCAATTCTTATTATAGACAGATAGGTAGGTAGGTAGGTAGATAGATGGATAATAAACAGACAGATAGATAGATTATAGATAGCAAATAGATAGATCTAGATAGATAGATAATAGATAGATGGATGATAGATAGATAGTAGGTACATAAATAGATAGATAAATGGATAAATGGTAGATAGACAAATAGTAGATAGACAGACAGGTAGACAGATAGGTAGTAGTAGGTAGATAGATAGATAGATAGATAGATAGATAGATAGATAGATAGATAGACAGATAGATAGATGATAGATGGATAGTAGATAGATAGACACATGGATAGATAGGTTGATATATGTATAGGCTATTCTATTTCTCTGGAGAACACTGACTAATACACATGGATAGGGTAAAATCATGAAGATTATCCTCAAAGAAACTAAGTTTAGAAAACAGTATTTTATGGGATGATATAATCTAAATGTCTCATGCACTGAGATGATGCACTTTTCTCTCTTCTTCTGTCCAGTGGGGCTAAGATCACCTCTCTGGTGAGGTTGTTGGAAAGGTCTGAAACAGGCGTGTAGAACACCAACCCAGTGCCCGCTACACAAACTTTTTCTAGTGTTATTGTTGTTGCATATCCCGTAATTAGGCCATATGTATTTCCTACGGATGCCAAAGCCACAGGAGAGACGCTCTTGACTGGAGACCCTGCTTAGACTGTCATGTGGTTCACTGATCCCACAAAGGAGGCAGAGTCCACAGAAATCCTTAGAGATATGTATCTCCTCCCAGGCCTGACCCAGCCATTCCACCTTTTCTAAACACTATTTAGCTCTAATGCACCACAAGAGTCCAAAAAGAAATCATCTTCAATAGGATAAAGGATTCTTGAGGCAGGTAATTCTGTAAACTTTTCCTATAAAGTCAAAGCTCCTGGCAGCCAGGTGCACCCTCTGCCTTCAAATGCAATTATCTCTGGGCTTAGCCAGATGAGGATGCAAAGCGCAGGAACCTTGTATGGCGTTTATATAACCCTAGTCGATTCTGTAGCAATCATTGTCTGAGTTAGCTAATGGCAGGGTACAAGGACTTCCCACTGAGATTCCATTACCTTGTAATTTTCAGCTTGTTCACTGTTGCAATAAAGCCCCTCTGTCTTATAATTCCCCAGCATTCACGTCTCATCTTCTCAAGAACTGAAGTATGTAAGATGCTTTCTGCTGGGGATTCATTGAGATAAGTTATTGAAGTCAAGCAGAGAGGCAGGCTTCCAGCGCTCGGCTATTCATCTCAAAATTTATGTCCGTGCTTCCTTTTGAAGGTCTAACATAATCACAAACAATGTGCTTTCTGTATGATTAAAAATTCATAAGTTTCCTGGACAATGAAGGTAGAGGGGTAAAGAACCCTCACACTTGGGTCTCATTAGCAAGGGGAGGCTTGGAACAGCTAACTTGTTTTTGATGTAATTTCTATGGGATGGAGATGCTGCAGTCATTCAAAGCCATTCAGCAGGGAGGAGTAATGTTGTCTACACAAACTCATTAACCTGCCCCCGGACTTGAGCTCTGTGACCTGCTGGAGGGTCCTTTTCTTTCTAGAAAATTTCTACTCCCTCCTTTAGCTTGTTCTTTGGGCTCTAAGTTATGTCCCTTTTCTCCTCTCTGTATACACAGATACCGCCCTAGTGCTCAGCCTGCACACGGTCATCTCATTTGTCTCCCTGCCCACGGTGACCCTTCGCCATTCAAGTCAGCTCATCATCACCCTTCTGATCCCCCTAGAACAGCATTCTTAAAGCTGCCCTCTGCAGGAGGCTCCTCTCTGCCTTTCAATTGAAAAGGAGAAAATCAAATCCAAATTTCTCATGGTGAGATTGAAATGCAATCATTTCTGTCTCCCTTGGAATTCATCAGCATAGGTTGTGAGAGCTGTCACTGGGGATTTCCAGGGAGGCTCTGGGAGGGAAGCAGGGAGTGTGTTGCAAGGAGCTTTGGGCTGATGTCTCTCAATCCACTGCTCTTCTCCAGCTGGGCAGCCTCCCACCAAAAGGATGAGTAAAGGGAGTAGAGGCTCTAAAGTACAAATTATAGGGTACTCCTCTTATTGAGAGGTGGGGGACATGCTTCACATTTTGAATCTAGGAGGGTTTGCAATTGCTTTGAATACTAGTAGATGGGAAAGTCACCTTCTGTGTCTTCTAGTGCTTCTGACTAGCTCTTAGAACTCTAAGGCTTCATATAAGGAATCTGACCACAAGGAGGCCACCATGCTATAAGGAAGCCCAAGCCATGTGAAGAGGACATGTGTGAGTGTCCATCATGTCAAAGGAAGTTTAAGCCACAAGTAGAAGTCATGTGTGGGTGCTCACACATGGCCATGTGAAAAGGTCAATTTTCTTGAGCTTAGTTCATGTCATAAGGAAGCTCAAGCTATGTAGAGAGTCCACATGAGGGTGTTCACCATGCTGTAAGGAAACGCAAGCCATGTGGAGAAGCCATGTGTGGGTCATGTCATAAGGAAGTTCCCCACATGGAGAGGACACATGTTGGTACCCATCGTGTCGTAAGGAAGCCCAAGCCACATGGAGAGGCTATGTGTAGGTGCCCACCATGCTGTAAGGAAGCCCAACTCATGTGGAGAAGCCATGTATGCATATCCACCATGCTGTTAGGAAGCCCAAGCCACATGGAGAAGCCATGTGGGAGTGTCCACCATACTGTAAGGAAGCCCAAGCCATGTAGAGGAGCCATATGTAGGTGCTCTGGTCGACATTTTAACAGGGGGCCAACCTCTGAGTCATTTTGTAACAGGCACCAGATTTTTGAGTGCAGAATCCTCCAGATTGTTCCAGCCCCAGCCACTGGAGTCACCCCCAGCCATTTGAAACCCCATTTGTGGCCCCAGACATGATGGAGCAGAGGCAAACCATCTTCATTGTTTCTGTCTAAATTTCTGCCCTACAGGGAAATTTGGTCAGAAACCACGTTCACTGTTCAAATTTCTGCCCCACCATATTGTAAGGAAGCCCAAGCCTTGTGCAGAGGCCATGTGTGGGTGCCCACCACACGGTAAGGTAGCCTAAGCCATGTGCAGAGGCCATGTGTGGGTGCCCACCATGCTGTAAGGAAGCTCAACTTATGTGGAGAAGCCATGTGTGCATGCCCACCATGCTGTGAGGAAGCCCAACTCATGTGGAGAAGCCATGTATGCATGCCCACCATGCTGTGAGGAAGCCCAAGTGACGTGGAGAAACCATGTGGGGGTGTCCACCATACTGTAAGGAAACCCAAGCCATGTAGAGGAGTCATATGTAGGTGCTCCGGTACACATACTGAGAGGGGCCAACCTCTGAGTCATTCTGTAACAAACACCAGATTTGTGAGTGTAGAATCCTCCAGATTGTTCCAGCCCCAGCCACTGGAGTCACCCTCAACCATTTGAAACCCCATCTATGGTCCCAGACAGGATAGAGCAGAGAAAAACCATCTTCACTGTTTCTGTCTAAATTTCTGCCCTACAGGGAAATTTGGTCAGAAACCATCTTCACTGTTTCTGTTCAAATTTCTGCCCCACCATACTGTAAGGAAGCCCAAGCCATGTGAAGAGGCCATGTGTGGGTGCCCATCATGCTGTAAAAAACCCCAAGCCATGTGGAGAGGCCATATGTGGGTGCTCACTATGCTGTAAAAAGCCCAAGCCATGTGGAGAGGCCATGTGTGGGTGCCCACCATTCTGTAAGAAAGCCCAAGCCATGTGGAGAGCCATATGTAGGTGCTCTGGTCGACATTCTGAGAAGAAGCCAACCTCTGAGTCATTCTACATCAGGTACCAGATTTGTGAGTGTAGAATCCTCCAGATCGTTTCAGCCCCAACCATCAGAGTCACCCTCAGACATTTGAAACTTCCCATCTGTGGCCCCAGACATTATGGAGTAGAGACAAACCATCTTCACTGTTTTTGTCCAAATCTCTGCCCCACTGAGTCTGCAAACATAACAAACGACTGTTATTTTAGGCCACCGAAATGGGAGTGGTTAGCGATGCAGTAGTAGTTAATTGGAATGGAAGGAGATGGTGAAATTCCACTTCCCCCACCCTGTCATTCTCCAAGCAAGTTCTCCATGCACATTCTGGATGCCTGAAAATACACTGTCTTCCCCAAGGACCCAATGGGAGGAGAGCCCTGATATCTTATTGCTCAGATTATTATATTATTTGGCAGGGCATGTAAAGCCATGAGACTCAGGGCAGACAAATTTGGAAAAGGGAATAGGTACAGGGAGGGGTTGTAGCACAGAGCACACTTCATAGGGAGCAGGGTTTATCTGGAGCACTGTGGTGGAGTCCTTGGAAGCTAATATTGCAGCAGAGGGACTGGGCATGAGCTGTAGATATGGAAGGAGAAAGCAGGCAGGGAGCACGCCACAGAGCCAAGGTCAATATCATCACCCTAATACACCTGACTCCGTTAGACCCCTGAGAATAAAATATCCAAATCTTCTAGAAATTCTGATTTCATCTCAGTTCTAGTCACATAACAAGTACCCAGGATCTATTACACAGGAGGCGAGGTATAGGAAGGAGGTATACGAATGAAGATGTTGCCACCTCAAGTCTCGGGAAGTTGTTCTCCATCCTGGGTACACCGTCCTTCTGGAAAATCATGAAACTGTTCAGAATTATATAAAAGGTCTTTTCAGAGGCTGGGCACTGTGGCTGAAGCCTGTAATCCCAGCACTTTGGGAGGCCGAGGAGGGCAAATCACCTGAAGTCAGGAGTTTGATATCAGCCTGACTAACATGGTGAAACCCCATCTCCACAAAAAATACAAAAATTAGCTGAGTGTGGTGGCAGTGCCTGTAATCCCAGCTACTTGGGAGGCTGAGGCAGAAGAATTGCTTGACCCCGGGAGGTGGAGTTTGCAGTGAGCTGAGATCACACCACCGCACTCCAGTCTGGACGACAGAGCAAAACTGCACCTAAACAACACAAAAAAATCTCTCCAGAAATTGCAGCCACAGGAAGGCCAGTGCCTATCCCGCTGCCGGTCGCTGGGGTCTCCTGCTTTGAAGGGGAGGGGTAGGCTTGATTCTTCCTTTCTATCATTCTCAGAGGACCGCTGACAGGCTCTGAGTATAAATGCAGTCTTCAGAAGAGAGCCTGAGCAGCACCCCCTGGCTGATCCCGCCGCTTTGCCAGCTGGCTGCAAAGGAAAGCCTGGGAAAGCCTCATTAAGCCACACAAAGCCAGCCTAAGAAGCGACAAAGTGGACTGCAGCTGCCTCGCCTGCCTGCTGCAGCTGATTGCCTGTGATCTCCATCATCCTGCAGCAGGCACGTCTGCTGACACAGCCTGTTGTGTCGGAGACCTGATTACTGCAAAACCCATTTCCACCTCGCAGATTCCTCGGAAATTGCAGACGTGTCTGTCTGTGGCCAGCCTGCCTGGAAAGGTCACTGCCGCCGTGAGTGGGCCTCACTGCCATTTCCCTCGTTCACACACATACAAACTGTAAATACCAAGGTCAAAAACAGTCACAGCCTTTTAAAGTGATGCTGCTGAAGGCTGGGCCGCGTGCAGAGGCCGAGGAGGCTTCCTTCTCACACAGCAGTGCCTGGCACGTAGCCCCAGAGATTCTAACAAAATTGATCTAGTGTGAGTCCCTGTATTGTACGGTGTGGGCTGTATTTTTCAAAGATCCCTAGTTGTGAAAATGTGTAGTATGGTTGAGAAAATACATAGTATGGTTGAGAAACGCTACCAAGAGAAGTGGGGCTAATATTAGTTGAACACCTGCTATGTATCTTATAAATTATTACAAACTTTCTCATTTCATCTGTAAAGCAATTATTAACAATACATCCCCTTTTGTGAGGAGTAAGAAAAATACAGGTTAGAGAAGTTGACAGAAATTTGCTCATCACAAATTGGGTGATGTGTGATGAGCTAAAATGGACATTATAGTGGTTAAAATTTTAAAAGTTTAGCAAGGCCAGGCACGGTGGCTCACGCCTGTAATCCCAGAACTTTGGGAGGCTTAAGTGGGCAGATCACGAGGTCAGGTGTTCGAGATCGGCCTGGTCAGCATCGTGAAAACCCATCTCTATTAAAAATGCGAAAAAATTAGCCAGGCATGGTGGTGCACGCCTGTAATCCCAGCTACTCGGGAGACTGAGGCAGGAGAATCACTTGAACCCGGGAGGCAAAGGTTGCTGGCAATACGCAATACCAAGTATTGGTGACGAAGTAAAGCAACTGGAACTTTCAGTCTTGCTGATGGGCATGCAAAACGGTACAGTCATTCTGGAAAATATTTTGGCCATTTCTTAGAGAGTTAAACATATAGTTATTATATGAACCAGACTTCCGTTTCTGGGTATGGACCCAAAAGAAATGAAAACATAAGTCTAAACAAAGACTGTACTTGAACATTCACGGCAGTTTTATAGCATGAAACCAACCCAAATATTCATTAACAAGTGAATGAATGAAGCAATTGTGCTCTATGCATCCAGTAGAATGTGATTCAGGAACAAAAAAGAAAAGGTGCATGCACAACGTGGGTGAATTTTAAAAACACATGTTGAGTGAAAAAACAAAACCAGAAACAAACAAACAAAAAAAGTGAGTTTATTTACATCAAGTTCAAGAAGAGGCAGATTTGTCTATAGAAAGAAGGTCAGTATTTGGCTTGGGTTGAGTATCGAGGCGTGGGGTGATTGAGGAGGGTCACAAATTGTGGTGGTTACTAATGCTATCTATTTTTCAAAACTCATCAAACTGTATTGTTTTTATTCATTTATTTGAGACAAAGTCTTGCTCTGTCGCCTAGGTTGGAGTGCAGTGGCACGATCATAGTTCACTGCAACCTGCAACTTCTGGGATCGAGCAATCCTCTCGCCTCAGTCTCCTCTGTAGCTGGGACTACAGGCAAGCACCACCATACCTAGCTGATTTTTTATTTTTTGTAGAGATGGATTCTCACTATATGGACCAGGCTGCTTTTGAACTCCTGGCTTCAAGAAATCCTCCTGCCTTGGCCTCCAAAAATGTTGGGATTACAGGCATGAGCTACCGCACCTGGCCAAAACTGTATTCTTAAAATAGGTGTATTTATTGTTTGTAAATTGTATCTCAATAAAGATGATTTAAAACATAATGAGGTTTTGGGCTGGGCGTGGTGGCTTATGTCTGTAATCTCAGCACTCTGAGAGGCCAAGGCGAACGGATCACCTGAGGTCAGGAGTTTGAGAGCCGCCTGGCTAACATGGCGAAACCCTGTTTCTACTAAAAATACAAAAAATTAGCTGGGTGTGGTGGCATGAGCCTGTAATCTCAGCTACTCAGGAGACTGAGGCAGGAGAATCACTTGAACCCGGGAGACGAAGGTTGCGTTGAGCTGAGATCACACCATTGCACTCCAGCTTGGGCAACAAGAGCAAAACTCTGTCTCAAAAAATTAAAATTAAAATTAAAAAATATAATAAGAATGAGGTTTTTCAGCCCAAATTGGTCTTATTCTGAAACTTCCACAGCTGCCACCAGAAGGCCCATGTGGGACAGCATGTCCCAGAGTAGCAGCCCACTAAAAATTTCTCAAGATCTCATCAGGAGCAAACAGAAGCTGAGCTCTAGGGCAAAGGGAGAAGGGCCGCAGGTGGCCAAGAGAAACTCTGGAAAAATACCTCTGACTTCTCAGTTGAAAGGAGCACTCTGAATTAGTCCCCTCGTCCTTGTGGCTCCTAACATCCCTTTCCTCTTGCAAGAAAGAATAAAAGAGTTTCCATCCTGGAAGTTGAAATTGTTTTGCTTTGTTTCTCCCAAGCTTTAGGGTAGTATAATTGATAATAAACATTGTATATATTCAAGGTATACAATGTGACAATTCGATATACCTATACACCCAAAATGATCACCACAAGCGAATTAATTTCCATCATTTCACACTGTTATCATTTTCTTCTTTGATTTCTTCTCTGTTTTCTTCTCTTTTTTGGGTGTGAGGAGAACACTTAAGATCTACCCTCTTAGCAAATTTCAATTATATAATATTACTTTTTTTTTTTTTTTGAGATGGAGTCTCACTCTGTCACCAAGGCTGGAGTGCAGTGGTGCGATCTCGGCTCACTGCAACCTCAGCCTCCCGGGTTCAAACGATTCTCCTGTCTCAGCCTCCTGAGTAGCTGGGACTACAGGCACGTACCACCACGCCAGGCTAATTTTTGTATTTTTAGTAGAGACAATGTTTCACCACGTTGGTCAAGCTGGTCTCAAGCTCCTGACCGTGTGATCTGCCTGCCGAGGCCTCCCAAAGTGCTGGGATTACAGGCGTGAGCCACTACGTCTGGCCCATATTACCGTTTTTAACTATAGTCATCATGCTTTGAATTAGATCTTCAGAGTTCATCATCGCACATAACCAAAACATTATCCCCTTTGACCAGCACCTTCTAATTTACCCCTTCCCCCCTCCTCTGGCAACCACATTCTACCCCCTGTTTCTACGAGGTCAACTTTTTTCGATTACACATGTAAGTGAGATCATGTACCACGCTTTTGGTGTCTGGCTTATTTCATTTGGCGTAGTGTTCTCCAGGTTTGGTCATGTTGTCACAAAAGGCAGGTTTTCCTTCTTTTTAAAGGATGAATAATATTCCACAGTGTATGTGTGTGTGTATATATATATATATAACTTAAGTGCCTGTCAATGGACAAAAGGGTAAAGAATATGGGGTGATGGTGTGTATTTCTGTGTGTGTGTGCGTGCGTGTCCATTCATCCACCGATGAGCACTTAGACTGATTTCATATCTTGGATGTAACTTAGCAATCCCACTTCTGGGTATATACGCCCAAAAGAAACATAATATCTCAAAGAGATATCTGCATACCCACGTTCATTGCAGCGTTATTTACGATAGATACTAAGATATGGAAGGTGACATAGTTTTTATCAGAGGAGGTAGAACTTTTTTCAAATTAAATCCACCTGGGAAGCTTGTTAAAAATATCAAATCCTTTTTAAAAGTTTTGACGGTCTTCTATATTGTTTTTCATAATGGCTGTATGAATATACTTTCCCACCAATAGTTTAAATGAGTTCTCTTTTCTCCACATCCTTGCCAATGCTTGCTGTATTTTGTCTTTTCGAGAACAGCCACTCTTAATGGGTGTGTGATGATAGCTCCTTGTGGTGTTGATTTGTGTTTTTCCCTGATGATTAGTGAAGTTAAGAACATCTTTTTATATGTCTGTTGGCCAGACCCAGCAATTCCACTTCCGGGTGTTTATTCAAAGGAAAAGAAGTCAGTATCTAGGAGAGATCATGTTCACTGCAGCATCATTTACAATAGCCATGAAACAGAAACAGCCAACATGCCTGTCGATGGGTGCACGGATAAAGAAAATGTGGCAGATAGATAGATAGATAGATATTATTAAATTTTAGAAAAGAAGAAAAGTCTGCTATTTTTGGCAACATGGACAAGCCTGGAGGATATTGTGTTAAGTGAAATAAGCCAACCACAAAAAGACTAATACCACATGATCTTGCTTATGTGCAGAATCTAACAAAGCTGAACTTACAGAAACAGAGAGTAGAATGATGGTTGCCAGGAGCTGGAGGGAGGAACAGTGGGGAGATGTTGGTCAAAGTATACAAAGTTTCCAGTTATAGGAGATGAATACATTCTGGAGATCTAATGCACAGTATAAAGATACATACAGTGGAATGTATACTTGAACTTTGCTAAAAAGATGGATCTTCGGTTTTCTCGCCACAAAAAAAAGAGAAGAAAAAAAGAAAAGAAGAAAGAAAATGGTAACTTCTGAGGTGATAGATATGTTAATTAGCTTGTGTTGACCATTTTGCAGTGTACACATATACCAAATTGTCACATTGTACATCTTGAATACACACAATGTTTATTTGTCAATTATACCTCAATGAAGGTGGGATAAAATACATTGATTCCCTGACCTCATTATCCATCAGCCAAAGAGGTCCAGAGAAATGAGACAGGAATCTACATTTGTAAAGCATTTCCAGGAGATTTTGATAGGCTGGGGGCACTCCAGTGCTACAGTTCTTCCTACCTCAGTTGCTGTTCAGACAGAGATTCATGACTTCAAAGTTGTTCTCAGTTTCCTCATCAACTGCAGTTACTTTTAAGCCTGGAGTGTTTTCCATGGCCCTCTTCAAAACAGGTCCTGTAAATGAGCTATCCCTCAAGTCTCTCTTTGAGCCCTCCCTGAGTCTCAGTGTATGAAAAACAGCCTCCGTGGCCAAAGGCTGATGATCAAGATTCACGGCCAGGCTGTTTCCAGACAGAAGCACTTTTTCCCCAAGGCAAATTGCCAGGGATAATCTCTGCTACGCATCCCTTTCCTTTTTAAAAAAAATAAAATAAAAATCACAAGCAGATTATACCAAGCAAAGTACCCTGAAATATGAAATGTAGTTTATTAGATATAAATGAAAGACAGTGTGTTTTTAGCGCCTTCATCCATTTCTAGGAGAATTGGTTTAGTGTGTGTGAAATTACAGATCTGGAGGACGGCTATTGAAGCCCTAATTTCGGATTCACGAAGTCATTTTTGGGGGAGCGCCTCATAACAATTTCTTGATTGTGCAGAGCTGTATTTTCCTCAAGGGTTTCTTCATGCAAAGCCACAGAGGGCACAAAGGAGAAGCAAGGGGAAGGAGTGAGAATATCTGAGCTCTAGGGTTCACTGACTTGAACCAATTGTGAGCCGGTACTTATTAATATTAAAGCAAACTAAATGTGGCCTGAGAAGGACTCCGTACTTCTGTATCTTAGTCCTTGTGGATGAACTGCAGCCTAACTTAATAGGTAGGCAAGACTGAAAACCTAACTTAGGAGTATGAACTTGTAACAATCGCTGAGTGTTGGCCAATCCCAGCGGCCATACTTCAACCTACTGGGTAGGTAGGTTTGAACACACACTGCTGATTCAAACTGTGTTAAACAATGCAAACGCCAGCCTATAACCAATCCAGCTGTTTCTGTACCTCACTTCTGATTCCTGTATATCACTTTACTTTTTTGTCGATAAATTTGTTCTGACCACGAGGCACCCCTGGAGTCTCTCTGAGCGTGCTGTGATTCTGGGGGTGCCTGACTGGTGAATGGTTCATTGTTCCATTAAACTGCTTTAAATTTAATATGACTGAAGTTTTTCTTTTAACAGTGATAAACTTACAAACTATCCTTAGAGCCTACATCCCTAAGATAGCCTCACAAGCAAAACCACTCAGGTGACTGGCTCCAAAGATCTAGTGGAAGGAGAGAAACCCAAACTAAATGGATCTAACCTCTAACAAGACCATTTTCCAAGGAAATATGATTCATATATATTCTGATATGTATCTCCACTGCTTTTAGGATGAAGACAAACACCTTTATACAGCTCATCTGAGCAGGCCTCTCCTCTCTAGCCTCATCTCGTAGGTTAATTCTTCTCTCTTTCTCTTTTTCCCTGGCAAATGAGCCCTTTAGCCTCTCCTGCCAGAGGACCTTTGCTCAAGCTGTTCCGGGCTCCTGAGACTTTCTTCTTTACCTGATTAGTGTCTACGCATCCTTTCAGACAGCAATTCAAGCATCCCTTCTTCCACGGATCCTTCCCCTTATCTTTCTATGTCCAAACCTCATTAAAATGGTTCACAAGTTGTGTAAATTTTTTTTAATGCAATGAACACAATTGTGATCGTACTGTTGTTTGTGTGGCTATTGGATGAAGCTTTGTGATGGTAGAAATTTCAGTCGTCTCTTCTTCACCACTAGAACCCCAGCATCTGGTACCTCGCCTGGCACATACATGCACACACACAAAAAAGAATGAAGGACCATCCAGTGCAAATTCCTCCCCCCTGCAGATGAGGAAACAGGAGCCCGTTAGGGGAAGTTACATGCCTTGGAGAACCCACCACAAATTAGTGATTGACCTGAGACCAAGGCTAAAGGTCTCGTAGCTTTGAGCCCACATTTCTTTCTCTGACACCACTATTCCTGTACATGAAGTGATGATTCAGCTGATTTTTTAAACAATGAAAGGAAGCCAAAGAAAAATCAGAGAGCTTTTTTTTTTTTTTTCCCCCCCCACAAAACTGACCATTTTTGGCGATGCTCAAAGAGAAAGGACAGTGCACAAAAGAAATCATAAAAAGAAGCAAGGGTATGACAAGCAAAGTACTCGATATGAATAATAATGAACAAAAACATTTCTGCTTATTGTTTATCTAATTTTGAATTTTAATGAATAGCAGGGATGGTAATTACTCAATTCCTATGTTTATATAAAACCAACACATGAAACCTTACAGTTCGATATTTATGAAGTGTCAGGTTCCCTTAAATACCCAGCTTGGAAATTAGAAGGGGGAGCTATTCATTAACATTCTAAACTAGATAAATAAAGAGTAGACTTGTTATTTATTCATTAAAAAAATTAAAATTGGAAATTACACACTCCTCTTTTGGGTGCTTCCATATTATTTAATTAGCTGTGAATCAAAATGCTACTAAGAAGCAAGCATCTACACACCTAGAAAGAGATGTAACACCTATTAGTAGTTGGAATGATTTAACCAGGTGAGCAATTCAGATTCTTCTTCCATTTGTTTTGAGGATCTTCATGAGCTGCCTGATGATTTACAAAGAGCACTGGCTTTAGAGTCAGATGATGCTGGGTTTGAATTACTTTTTCTTCTGCGTGACCTTTGGCAACTTTCTCAAACATTCCAGAATCCATTATTTTATCCATAAAATGGGATTAGGTGTGGTGGCTCATGCCTATAATTCCAACAATTTGGGAGGTCGACGCAGAAGGATTGCTTGAACCCAGGAGTTCAAGACCAGTCTGGGCAACAAAGCGAGACCTCATCTCTATAGACCTCACCAGCCGGGCTGTAGTTCCAGCTACAGGGGAGGCTGCAGTGGGAGGATTGCTTGAGCCCAGTGGGTCGAGGCTGCAGTGAGTAGTGATTGTAGCACTGCACTTCAGCCTGGGCAACAGAGCAAGACCCTGTCTCAAACAAACAAACTTATTCCACAGGGTTTTGGGAGGCGTTAATAGATCTAAAGCACAGCAACTGGCTCAGAGTGGGCATCTGATGAGTCATGACGAATGTAACATTGCTTTGGCCTCAGCTGTGGTCCAGCTATATAGAATAAGCATTTAGTTTTCTCCAAGTGATGTTCCTGAAGCCACTGAGAAGGTCAGGATGTTGACAGTGATCACCCACAAGCTTGCGGCACTTGAGGATACTAGGAAGCTCTCTACCTGAGGGTTCAGGACCAGGCTTTGCAGCAAAACACCCTAAGCGCTAGGCGGGAACCACACCAGCTTCACTCATCACTATATTCCTAGGGCCTAATACCAAGCACATGGTAGGTACTCATTGGTTCTGTGAATGAACAGCTGTGTAACTTTCATTGCAACATTAGCACATTTAAATACTTCCTCTGATGCCCAGGCAACCTCTCTTTGGCAGAGGTCACTTATGTTTCTCAGCTTGTTCCACTTTCCCAAGGCACTGGCAAACAGAAGAAAGACATCCCAGGGACCTTGTCAACTTGGACCTTCCCCTGACAGCTCCATGCTCCAGGGTTCTGAGAGAGGGCTCTGGAAGCTTCTGTCTGGTGTTCCAGACTTCACCTCATCGCTGATTCTGCTTTCTATCCTTTCACTGTAATAAACTATACTCCACCTTGATCCAACTTCGTTTTTCTGACTTTCAGATGGGTTCAAGAGCTGACTGTCAAACAGCATACACACTGCTGCTGGTCTGCTCTTTTCAGGAAGGGCAGTCCTCTTGCATCTCTGCACAGTGTCTGGGCCCTGGAAGGTCAATGTTCGCCATGCCCATGTCCAGTTTGGGGATGGAGTGTCTTCAACACCCTGCCCTGATTGCCTTCTCTCCATTTCCTTGCTTTTCCTCTAACTTCATTGCTCTGTAACTCTGCTAGTTTCCCTAGATAGCTCCTTCTCTGTGGAAGCTTTAGGCCCCCTCCCTCCCTCCCATTTTGCAGTGCCCACCGGCTTGGCAGAAGTGTGAAAGGAGCAAGAGCAGATAGTCACCCTCTTAAAGAGTGACCTGGCATTCCTGTAAACCTTTGGCAGAATCTACTGCTTCCTACTTTGTGAACTAAGTAGGACTGGTAAATCACATGCTTCTTGGCCCTAACAGCTCCCACCCTTCCCCTGATAATCATAGAGTCTCAATCTATTGAGGGAGGAGAGAGCAGCGATGTCTCAGTCCTGTTCAGGACACCAAGCAGCAATTTGTGGAAAAGAGCAATTATGGGTGCCTCTTACTAAGCATGTCTTTTTTTATTCTGATGTTATCTGAGGCCTTACTGGTCTTACCGGGAGACTCCAGCCCACAGGGCAAGCCAGATAGATAGATAGATAGATAGATAGTTAGATAGATAGATTTTTTTTTTTGATACAGACAGGGTCTCACTCTGTCTCCTAAGCTAGACTGCAGTGGCACAATCATTGCTGACTGCAGCCTCAACCTCCTAGGCTGAAGTATACTCCCACCTCAGTGTCCCAAGTAGCTGGGACCACAGGCATAAGCCACCACATCTGTCTAGTTTTTAAAAAATTTTGTGTAGAGACAGGGTCTCACTATGTTGCCCAGGCTGATCTTGAACTAGCCTCAAGCGATCCTCCTGCCTTGGCCTCCCAAACTCTAGGATTACAGGTGTGAGCTACCTCCCTTGGCCTTCTTAGGGATAGTAAATTGTTGGTCTGTGGATGTGCCTTTCATGTGCAAACCTATCAATCCACAGCTTACACTCAACCACATCCTCTATATGGCTCTTAACACTCCAGGCCAATACTTCCTTATCTTAATTATCACAGGGCCAGGTGCCAACCCCTACACCCCAGGCATGGTGGTGCATACCTGTAGTCCAAGCTACTTGGAAGGCTGTGGCAGGAGGACCTTGAGCCCAGGAGTTAAGGCTACAGAGAGCTATGATTGCACTACCACATTTCAGCCTGGGCGACAGAGAAAGACCCTGTCCAAAAAAAGAAATCTGGACACAGACACAGACACACACACACACACAGAGGGAAGATAATATAAAGACACAGAGAGAAGATGAACATCTACATGTCAAGTAGAGAGGCCTCAGAAGAAACGAAGAGACCAACCCTGTTGACATCTTGATCTCAGACTTCTAGCCCCCAGAATTGTGAGAAAATTAATTTCTATTAGGTAATCCCCTCAGTTCATGGTACTTTGTTACAGAAATCCAAGCTAACAAACACAGATGCTATTCTTCTTTCTCACCAAGGCTTATTTTGAGAAAGTGAAGAAAGGTCTCTATAGCACAGTAGAAGGCATTTTCCTCTCTTTTTTTAAAAGTCCACACTGCCAATAAACATGCTTATAGCCTCAAATTAGATGTAGGTAGCAGTGGCAAATGAAGTCACCGCATCAAAACATGGAAATGAATAGTGCATGTTTGGAATTCTAGCCCACAGAAATTCTTATCTCTCCCAATACCCACATCCCTTGCCCAAAATACTGCCACCATCAAAGATGTTTTTGAAATATAGAAACCCTGAATTATCCAAAAATCCAAAACTTCAATTGACGCTGTCATGCTGTGGCTGTGTTGGCTGATCAGGTGGTTAAAAGGGTTAGTCAAAGCTTTTTAGGTACATGCAAATAAGGCTATCAGACTTGCAGAAATTGTGGGGTTCTTTCAAATGCAATATCAGGATGAAAGAAGGCTTATAGCCTCACCCTTTCTGATGATTGCAAAGTTGTTGGGAAGCAAAACTCTGTGCATGAGTCTGATTGGATTTGTGGCATCCTGAAGCAAGGTTAAAGCCAGATGCTTTGGGATATACTTAGTAAAGAGTAATAGCTGGATTTCAAATCCAAGATGGCGACTCCTTCCTGGCTAGAAAATATGGACAGAGAGGGATCCTGGCAAGCTGCCTGGCTTAGCAAGAACACAGAACGTGAAACCAGGAAATCTGGACTCCATGAATAAATCGTTCACTCTCCCTAAACATCTGTTTCCCAATCTAAAAATATTAGCATCCACTCCATACACCACTCACACTGCTGAGAGGTTCAAATGGGAAGATCACTGTGGAAATTCGTGGAGAATTCTAAGCATCAGGCTGAGGTGGGGACACCTTACTCTTTAAACAGACATGCCTTCAGCTGCAGCATAACAGCACTGAAGCATTTACAGTCATGCAGAGAAATTACCGACACTACCTTCCTGCTCTATTTTAGCTTTCACTTTTTATTTGAAGATAGTTGTGGACTTACAGGACAGTTCAAGGATAGCCTTCGTGCAATGTCTTTCATTGTTAACACTCTGCATAACTGTTACAGGAAAGGGGCCCCAATCTCGACCCCAAGAGAGGGTTCTTTTTATTATTATTATTATTATTATTATTATTATGCTTCAAGTTCTGGGGTACATGTGCGTTTCATGCAGGTTTGTCACATAGGTATACAGGTGCCATGGTGGTTTGCTGCACCCATCAACCCGTCATCTACATTAGGTATTTCTCCTAATGCTCTCCCTCCCCTAACCCTCCACCCCCTAACAGGCCCCGGTGTGTGATATTCCCCTCCCTGTGTCCATGTGTTCTCATTGTTCAACTCCCACTTATGAGTGAGAACATGCGGTGTTTGGTTTCTGTTCTTGTGTTAGTTTGCTAAGAATGATGGCTTCCAGCTTCATCCATGTCCCTGCAAAGGACATGAACGCATCCTCTTTTATGGCTGCATAGTATTCCATGGTGTATACGTGCCACATTGTTCTTGGATCTTGTGCAAGAAAGAATTCAGGGCAAGTTTACAGAGTAAAGTGAAAGCAAGTTTATTAAGAAAGCAGAGGAATATAAGAATGGCTACTCAACAGACAGCCCATTTTTACGGTTATTTTCCGATGATACGCTAAACAAAGGATGGATTATTCATGCTTCCCCTTTTTAGATCATCTGGGTAACTTCCTGACATTGCCATGGCATTTGTACACTGTCATGGCTCTGGTGGGAGTGTAGCTATGAGGACGGCCAGAGGTCACTCTTGTTGCCATCTTGGTTTTGGTGGGTTTTAGCCAACTTCGTTACTGTAAACTGTTTTATCAGCAAGGTCTTTACAACCTGTATCTTCTGCAGACCTTCTGTCTCATCCGGTGACTTAGAATGCCTCAACAGTCTGGGAACGCAGCCCAGTAAGTCCCAGCCTCATTTTACCCAGCTCCTATTCAAGATGGAGTTGCTCTGGTTCACAAGCCTCTGGCATAACCATAGTAAAATTGTCCAAAATGAAGAAATTGACATTAGGTACAATACTACTCACTAAGTTACTGACTTTATTCATAGTTCTCTGGTTTTTGCACTAATTTTTTTCTCTCCTCCAGAATTCACACTACATTTACTTATTATGTCTCCTTCATCTCCTTCAATTTGTGACAAGCATCTACTTGTCTTTCATGACTGAACACTCAGTTATTTTGTAGACAGTTCCTTAATATAGATTTGTCTGATGTTTTCTTATGATTAGATTGAGGTTGCCCATTATCAGGAAAAAATATCAGTAAGGTGACGTGCTTTTCTCAGTGCATGATATCTTGGAGTATCTGATGTTACTACCTTTTATAGCAATAAGGCATTTGCAGTGACCTGGATGATATTGGAGACTGTTATTCTAAGTGAAGTAACTCAAGAATGGAAAACCAAACATCATGTGTTCTCACTGATATGTGGGAACTAAGCTATGAGGATGCAAAGGCATAAGAATGGTACAGTGGACTTTGGGGACTTGGGGGGAAGAGTAAGAGGGGGGTGAGGGATGAAAGACCACAAATATGGTGCAGTGTATACTGCTCAGGTGATGGGTGCACCAAAATCTTGCAGATCACCACTAGAGAACTTACTCATGTAACCAAACACCACCTGTGTCCCAATAACTTATGGAGGAAGGAAGGAAGGAAGGAAGGAAGGAAGGAAGGAAGGAGAGAGAGAGAAAAAGAAAGAAGGAAAGAAAGAAAGAAAGAAAGAAAGAAAGAAAGAAAGAAAGAAAGAAAGAAAGAAAGAAAGAAAAAAAGGAGGGAGGGAGGGAGGGAAGAAGGAAGGAAGGAAGGAAGGAAGGAAGGAAGGAAGGAAGGAAGGAAGGAAGGAAGGAAGGAAGGAAGGAAGGAAAGGAAATGATCACTTATGTAGTATCTGGAGGATTTCTCTACTGTAAAGTTACTATTTTTTCTTTTTTAATTCATAATATTTAGTTTTGGACAAACACTTTTAGATTATGTAAAATATGCTTATCCTTAAACTTTTACCAACTGATTTTAGCCTCCTTTAGTGAATCTTGCCTGCAGCAATCATTACTGTGGTGTTCTAAGTGATTTTCTATTTCCCTTGTTCTATTTCCTTCTACATTTATGGCTTGGAATTCTTTTGCAGTGAAGAGTTGTCTCTTGTTCCCTCATTTATTCATTCCATTATGTATGTATGTCAGCGTGAACTCATGGATATTTATTTTGTAGCTTGGGTTTTTATCTAATGCCAGTTCTGGACACTAGGAGCTCCTTCAGCATTGGTTCTCATACCCCAGTTTTCTTTGTTGTTGTTGTGTACTTGATTGGTTGCTTGGTTTTGTTTTGTATTGTTTTCAGCTCCCCTGTTTTTTTGTTTGTTTGTCTGTTTTAGACAGGGTCTCGATCTGTCACCCAGGCTGGAGTGCAATGGCGTGGTCTCAGTTCACTGCAACCTCTCCCCACTCTGGGTTCAAGTGATTCTCCTGCCTCAGCATCCTGAGTAGTGGGGATTATAGGTGTGCATCACCACTGCCCAACTAATTTTTGTATTTTTAATAGATACAGGGTTTCGCCATGTCGGCCAGGCTGGTCTTGACTCCTGACCTCAAGTGATCCACCCACCTTGGCTGCCCAAAGTGCTGGGATTACAGGTGTGAGCCACCGCGCCTGGCCAGCACTTCCTAACTTTCTGGTACCACAAGATGCTCTGGGGTCTTGTGCATTTTGCCTGCTTTAGCTCTGCCATCAGTCACTTCCCCCACATGCTCTACATTGTATCAAGAAACATGTAAACATTAAAAAGAAAAAAAAAATTGGAAAGAGAAAATAAAACAATTTATGCTGTGAAAGAGAAAATGCTAGTTTAATTTATTTTCTGGATTTCTAGCTTCCCTGACCATCACCACTTCCTCCCATACAGAAAGGGCCATATAGTCTCATTAAGAAGGAGTTACTGGGGGCTGGGTGCATTGGCTCATGCCTGTAATCCCAACACTTTGTGAAGCCAAAGGCAGGTGGATCACCTGAGGTCAGGAGTTCGAGACCAAACTGGCCGGCATGGTGAAACCCTGTCTTTACTAGAAATACAAAAATTAGGTAGGCATGGTGGTGGGTGCCTGTAATCCCAGCTACTCAGGAGGCTGAGGCAGGAGAATTGCTTGAACCCAGGAGGTGGAGGTTTCAGTGAACCAAGTTCATGCCACTGCATTCCAGCCTGGGCAACAGGGTGAGACTCTGTCTCAAAAAAAAAAAAGTAATTACAGGGTACCTGGTATGTGGGACACCATGAGTCCACTAAGAGTGCCATCTAACGCCATTCTCATCACTCAAGGAGTTTTTAGTCTATAGAAGAGATGATTTTAGTAGCTGTGCTCCCAATAAATAATTACCAATGCCCAGTAGTAACAATTCTACCAGTCATTTATACTTAAAGCCTACTTGGCCCATGGAGATCGTAACTTGACTTTAGAGACTTTAGATGATGTACCCTGAGACAATGGCTTGGCATACGTAGTAGGCTGAAGGGTTGTCCCCATCAAAGATCTCCGTGGATTAATCCCCCAGACCTAATAAACATGTCGCCTTACATGGCAAAACGGACTGCAGATGTGCTTGAGCTAAGGATCTTGAGATGCGGAGGTTCTTCTGGATGATCTTGGTGAGCCCAGTGCAATCTCAGTGGTCCTTGTAAGGATCAGAGTCAGAGAAGGCAATGTGATGATGGGGACGGGGATGAAGGGCTGGGGACCGAAGAAGGTAGGCAGCTTCTTGAAGCTGGAAAAGGCAGGGAAATGGATTCTCTCTTGGGCTTCCAGATGGACTCCATCCCTGCTGACCCATTTACCTTTCTGACCTCCAGAAGTGTGAGAGAATACATGTGTGCTGTTTTAAGCCCCTACATGTGTGATCATTTGTTACGGAAGCAGTAAGAAACTAATACAGCATCTAAGTGTAAGGTTTTGAAGGGAAGGCGAGTGTTAAAGACCTAGAGAGAGAGGGGGAGGCTCTGCAGCAACACAGGTTTATTGCAAATACCTGCGGAGGTGGGGGACCAGCTTAATGCCAGAGCCCACTGCTGCTTACAGGCTGGGGTAACTTACAGGTCTGGGTGGGATGGGTCTGGGCCGTATGGCCCAGGAGGATATTGATAAGATGTCCCTATGATCAGGCAGTCTGGCCCATTTTTCCGGTGGGATGTGACAGGATGTACCTTGAACCTTTGCCCAGCGGGATATGACAGGGTTGTTCCTTCAGATGGGCCTTTTCCCACCAGGGCATAATAAGGATGTTCTTGTGCCTTGTGGTCAGGTGGTGAGGCAGATGTTTTCCACGGCCCATACCCCTGTGGAATGTTTCACTCTGACCAGAGTCTGCAAAATGGTGGGGGGCTTACAAAATGGTGCAGCTTGGACTAACGATAAGCTCCATAACTGCTGAAGGCTAACATTCTTTTTTTTTTTTTTTTTCAAGATGGATTCTTCCTGTCACCCCAGCCATGTTGGAGTGCAGTAGCCTGATCTTGACTCACTGCAACCTCCGCCTCCCGGGTTCAAGCAATTCTCCTGCCTCAGCCTCCCGAGAAGTTGGGACTACAGGCACATGCCACCACACCAGGCTAATTTTTGTATTTTTAGTAGAGACGGAGTTTTGCCATGTTGGCCAGGCTGGTCTCAAACTCCTGACCTCAGGTGATCCACCCGCCTCGGCCTCCCAAAGTGCTGGGATTACAGGCGTGAAGGACTAATATTCTTTGGTCACCTATGATTGTGAATCATCAGGAAGATTTACAATTTTGATTGTGCGTGACCAGGTGATATTAGAGGTGACATCAGTACGTGGAAGCCAGTCTCCTTCATCATGTCATCCAGTGGAAAGGGACCAGACAATCTCAAAGTGGGGCAGGGACATAACCAGGAGAATATCTAAGTGTTTTGAAAACAGAAAGCCCTGGTCTGTCATGACATTTTGAGGCAGGAGGCTGGATTCAACTCCAGAGGCGGGGCTTGGACTCCAGACTAGACTGAAGACTAGCTGAAACAGGAAATGAGGCACACCAACGAGTGTCATGTCAGTTTACCATTGTCATGGCAACACCGGAAGTTACCACTCCTTTCTATGGCAACCACCTGAGGACTCAGAAGTTATCACCCTTTTTCTAGACATCTTTGCATAATCCACCCCTTAATTTGTGTATAGTTAAAAGTGGGTATAAGTATGACTGCAGCCCTGCCTCTGAGCTGCTACTCTGGGCACACCGCCTATGGGGTAGCCCTGCTCTGCAAGGACCAGGACCTCAGCTGCTGCTGTGCCCTGCTGCCTCAGAAGTTGCTGCCTAGCACTACCGGCTCCTCCTTGAATTTTTGTCTGAGCAAAGCCAAGAACTCTCCCAGGCTAAACCCCAAATTTGAGGCTCTCTTGCCCTGCATCAATTTCATTCCTAATAACTTGCCCCTTGCAGCACACACAGGGCCCTGTGCTGCTTCAAAAGGGTTACCTTTAATTGAACATCAGCCAAGACTGGAAGGTGAAACATCCATTTTTTTCCCCCATCACCATGATGGCCTCTTTTAACCCTTCCCGGGGCAAAGAATATAAAACCCTGCATGTGGCTAAACTAATAGAAGACGGCTTTGGAGGTCCCCTATTCTTTAACCCAGTCTCCTAACAGCCATTCAACACGTTGGCAGGGAGGGAAAAGGAAAAAAAAAAAAGAGTCTTTTCAACACCTTTCTACATTTCTGATATCCAGACTTCTGTGAAAGACCAACTTCCCTCTTGGAGTGCCTGCTGTCTCTCAGCTCGGTGTTTTCTTTTGGTTAAAGACATGTTTTTTAAAATCAGGATATATAAATTCCCCATTTCAAGCCTACAACATCACAACATTCATCACATAAGCAAATAAAATAAATAGATCTATGAGGACTCGCCTCCCATCCCCGAGACTAAATCTGTACGCAAGAAATTCCTCAGGGAAGGAAACATGCCTGCCTTGGTTTTTGTCTTCCTGTTATAGAATTTCTGCTGCTTTTCTAAAGACCAGGGGTTGTTCACTGTTAAAGATCAGATCATTGGTTAAATATGGCTCAACTATGTGTGTGCCATCTAGGCTGATACCCTTTGCCTATTTCAAAAACGGAGCATGAGAAGCTCTAATTCCCATTTTCACACCAAGAGATCAAATATGAATTCTTCCCGAGGAAATGAGAATAAAATAGGCATCCCAGAGATGCTTCTCTGCCCCAATTATACCCCATTTTCAGGTTGTGTGTTCTACTTCGTAAAATGATAGAAAATTGTGGAGTGCTTCTAATCTGTGCCGTTTGGATTGAATCCATCTTCCCTGAATTGTTTTAAAGTGGGCTTGCACTAAGAAGGGCTTTCGAAACAGCCAAGTAGCTGGTCTGGTTGGTTGGACACCTGGTCAATTGGAAAATATTTTATGTCTCTAAAATGTCACCCAATCAAGTCAAAAGCAAAATGCATCAGGTGTGAGTTCTACAGATTTATTTTTATTTCTTTTCTACCAAGTGAGAGAGGGAACCAACATTTATTAAATACATAAAGTATCCCAGGCACAGTGTTGGTATTTTACATATTTCATCTCATTTTATTCATCACAAGTATAAGGCAGCTCTGCTTCTCCTCCTTTTAATTGTAAGAAAACGAGGATGCTCTTTGTCTAAAAAACTGCTGACATCCGCCTGTAATCCCAGCACTTTGGGAGGCCGAGACGGGTGAATCACAAGGTCAGGAGATGGAGACCATCCTGGCTAACACGGTGAAACCCCATCTCTACGAAAAATACAAAAAATTAGCCTGGCGAGGTGGCGGGCGCCTGTAGTTCCAGCTACTGGGGAGGCTGAGGCAGGAGAATGGCGTGAACCCGGGAGGCGGAGCTTGCAGTGAGCCGAGATCGCGCCACTGCACTCCAGCCTGGGCGACAGAGCAAGACTCCATTTCAAAAAACAAACAAACAAACAAAGAAAAAAACTTGACATCTTTCAGGTGAGCCAGGACTTAAGTCCAGACGTGATAGAGGCAATGTGGTGTGATGGAAACAACAGATATTTGGGAATCTGATTATAATCCTTGTACAACTATGTATTATCTCTATGGTTCATGCAAGTTATATGACCTTTCTGAATTGTTTATTAATCAAATGAAGTAACGTTTAACTTGTGGGGCCATTGTAGTGTGTGTATGTGTGTGCGCATCCGTAGGTGGCAGGCATTAGCTACTGTTCCAAATAATTAATATTATTCAATCAATAAGTAATTATTGGCCACTACTTAATTGGCAGGAATTATGTCAGGCACTGGTTCTCATGGTACACATTAATTGTGTTTTCTCACCTAAAGTGATAGAATGGATTCTTCCACTGCAACTAATATTTGTAGAGAACCTCCTATGTGCAAAGATAAAGTTTAAGTGCCATCGGAGATTTAAGGGTAATATTACAAAACCGTAAACAAAAAGATCATGATCTATATTTTGGTGAGGCAGATATTCCAGGGAAAACAATTGGCCCATCACCTGGTAACTCTTCAAGATTAGTGACAGGTAGTTCTGAAGATACGTTGGACTTTTCAAGGGGTATTCGGTATGGATGGCTTTAGGGAATCTAGCTCCAGTGTGGATGTTCCATTTGTGTTCTTCGTAAAATTATTTTAACTAAGAACCCTCTGATAGTTGAGGGGATATGGATTCTCAGTGTCTACTTTCCCTTAAACAATCTCCTTTCTCCCTCTTTACAAAAACAGACAAAATCCCACTAATCTCCCCTTATTTCCTAGCAGGTAACTGGACTGCGGAGGAAGAAGGGAGGGGCTTCTGGGATTTTTGAACATTGGAGAATTCGAAATATTGCTCTTGTGGTTGAGGAAAATACAAGGTCTGTCACTGAAAAACAAATCCTTTTGCAAGTCAGTTACTTTCTGATTCTTTGTTTTCAATTTGAGGACTCAATTGCTTTGTAAACAGGGAGATCACTAAAATATGTTTTTGATACTGTGTCTAAATGAGTATTTTTCAAATACCTGAAAAAAAATTGAGTCTCCTTGTTTTCTTTCTTTTTTCCCTTCCTTCCTTCCTTCCTTCGTTTTGTTCTTTCTTTCTCTTTCTTTCTCTCTCTCTCTCTTTCTCTCTCTCTCTCTTTCTCTTTCTTTCTTCCTTTCTTTCTTTCTTTCTTTCTTTCTTTCTTTCTTTCTTTCTTTCTTTCTTTCTTTCTTTCTTTCTTTCTTTCTTTCTTTCTTTCTTTCTCTTTCTTTCTTTTCCTTCCTTCCTTCCTTCTTTCCTTCCTTCCCTCCTTCCTTCCTTCCTTTCTTCTTTCTTTCCTTTTTTTCTTTCTTTCTTCTTTCCTTCTTTCTCCCCTCCCTCCTTCCTTCCCTCCCTCCCTCCCTCCCTTTCTTCCTTCCTTCCTTCCTGTCTCTCTTTCTCTCTTTCTATCGATGGAGTCTAGCTCTGTAGCCCAGGCTAGAGTGCAGTGGTGCAATCTCAGCTCACTGCAACCTCTGCCTCCTGAGTTCAAGCAATTCTCGTGCCTCAGGCGCCTGCCATCACGCCTGGCTAATTTTTGTATTTTTAGTAGAGATGGCATTTTGCCATGTTGGCCAGGCTGGTCTCCAACTCCTGACCTCAGGTGATCCGCCCACCTTGGCTTCCCAAAGTGCTGGGATAACAGGCATAAGCCACCGTGTCCAGCCTAATTCTGCTTTCTTTTACTCATTTAGCATGAGTTTTCTCAGTATTTACATGAATAAAACCAAAGTAGGAATAAAATTTATACCAACTCTTTTGCTTTAAGGAATAAGCAATATTTATTTGTAGATGCATGACCTACCTGAATATTTTCCTTTCTATCTCATCAGGAGACATAATTTCTAATAAAATTTTTATGTTTAATCATGATCACAGTATGCTGTACATTTGTATTGTTTGGGTAAATTGGATATAACAATTATTATATTGTTTGCGGCTCAGTGAATATTTTTAAAAAGTAAATCTTACATCACAGAAAATGAAAAACAATTTTAATTTACGTATTGAGAAAGAGAAGAAGGGTTTCTGATGTCCTGAGACTGGCCTGCCACTTACAACGAGATGCTGGAGGTCTTAGGAGCTGGCCTGGTATTCACAGCAAGACCTTGGGGGCCTCCTGTTAGATATCAACCGTCCCACAGAGCACCCATATCAGCCTGGGGTCTGCTGTTCTGTGACTGTGATGCTATGAGAACAAACAACAATAAACAAAGGAAAACAATTTCAGGATCTTATCTAAGCACAGATAAAAACAAAGTTATTGTGAAAACCATGAAAGCCCCAAAAGTCACCCTCTCCCAGCTAATAGGAGGGGCCATTGCTTCCTTGTCAATTGTACCTTTACCTGTGCACTCCTTACTCCTTCCAAATAAGATTGGCTTGCTTCCTGACAGCATTTAATCCAGAAGAAAACCCTCATCATTAAACTCTCCCCAAAATTACCTAACCCAAGTCCAAATCCAATAATAAGGGGATATGGATTGCCTATGTCCCCACCCAAATCTCATCTTGAATTGTAGCTCCAACAATTCCCATGTGTTGTGGGAGGGATGTGGTGGGAGGTGATTGAAACATGGAGGTGGGTCTTTCCCATGTTGTTTTTCTGGTAGTGAATAAGTCTCCTGAGATCTGATGGTTTTACAGGGTGTTTCCCCTTTTGCTGGGCTCTCATTCTCTCTTGCCCGCCGCCATGTAAGACATGCCTTTCTCCTTCCACCATGATTGTGAGGCCTCCCCAGCCATGTGGAACTGTGAGTCCATTAAATATCTTTTTCTTTATTAGTTACTGTCTCGTGTATTTTTTTATCAGTGCATGAAAATGGACTATTACAGCATCTAAACTTTGTGTCCTCACTTTGTAGAGAAAACATAATTAGACTTTTATAATGATAACTTCATATTTTCCTGAAGCTGCCTACCTTTCATTATTTTCTGTTCCTCTCTCTCTCTTCTTCCCTCTCTTGGGGAAAGAGGTTAAATTTTTTTTTCTTTTAATGTTCATTTGTTATATTGGCACAGTAGCACTATCTAGTCCTGATAAATAGTCAACAGTGCCTCAAAGAAAATGTTATGAAGCAGTGTTTCTTTTTGCAGACACTGAAGAGTATATTGATATAACAGCCATTGTTACTATAGCACCAAAGTAAGAAAAAACGGAATTAGGCCGGGCGCGGTGGCTCAAGCCTGTAATCCCAGCACTTTGGGAGGCCGAGACGGGCGGATCACGAGGTCAGGAGATCGAGACCATCCTGGCTGACACGGTGAAACCCCGTCTCTACTAAAAAAAGACAGCAAACTAGCCGGGCGAGGTGGCGGGCGCCTGTAGTCCCAGCTGCTCGGGAGGCTGAGGCAGGAGAATGGCGTGAACCCGGGAGGCGGAGCTTGCAGTGAGCTGAGATCCGGCCACTGCACTCCAGCCTGGGCGGCAGAGCGAGACTCCGCCTCAAAAAAAAAAAAAAAAAAAAAAAAAAAAAAACAAAAAAAAAAACAACAAAAAAAAAGAAAAAACGGCATTAGCTCCAAGATAAAACAAGAGGTTGGGACATGATTCAGTCTTTAAAAATTAGTTCACCGTAGAAAAATACTGACAGCACAAAATTTTATTTGTGTAAATACAGAGTTTAATGTCTCATATTTAAACTTTCTAAATTGCCTACCCTGCTTTTATGAATTACTTAATTTACCATTGTCCCCATAACTTGTTTAAAATAAAAAATTTATATGTATAAAATAATATTCACCTAAATGAAGTGATAATACTAGATGTTTCTTTAAAGGTTTACTGTTATGAAATTCTTATACTGCTACAAATGAAAAGGATTTAACATCCAAATTACAGTTTTCGGAACCATAACTTATTTTAATACCTTAGATAATTGTTTAATTAATAAATGATCTTTGGATGCCTGGACAGTTTCTAAATAAGAAATAGATTTGGAACACTAGTCAACAAACATAATTTATCTTCACTTCTTAAAATGGCAATAGATTAGCAAATTATACAACTATCTTGGATATTCTATATTTATATTTATGTACTTAATTTTTCCTCATCAAAATAATTAAAATGATATGCGTGTTCATGGAAAAAAGACTAAACAGTTCTTGGTTTTCTATAATCTAATTTTCTCTTCTGTTCGCAGAAAAGCAACCTCTGTTGGGAAACTATCCATGCCTTTTTGAGACCTGCTAGAAACTTCCTCGAATATCCCTGATTTAATTATATTTACCAATGGCTCGTACTTAAAAAGAAAAAAGCTAAAAATTGCTAAAAAACACTCAGCTATACACAGTTGAATTTACCTTTGAAATTTAAGCTTCTCACAGGAATTAAATCAGTGTAGATGAATACATGAAGTAACCCTTGCCCAGACTTACCAACTCATCAACAATAAAAGAACAAATATTGATATGCTAAAGAGGCAAATAATTTAGGATTAATCCGACTTCTAAACGATTTAAAAACAAAATGATTTCCTGACCACTACAGGAACTCCTATAAAATGCACACAGCCTGAGCTCACACCTGTCATGATAAATGATCCTTATATTTCCAATAGAGCCTGTGCCCACCACTAAAATTCTCGTTCTTTTTTTTTTCCTTTTTTAAAATAAGTATTTAAACTTTAATTTTAGGTTCAGGGGTGCATGTACAGGTTTGTTTTATAGGTAAACTCATGACTTGGGGGTTCTAGTTCTTAGGTTAATAATCAGGCTGATGCCTGCCGGCTTTACGCTAACCTATCCTGCATTTTAGGGGGTAAATATTAGAGACTACTAGCTATGCAAAACTACCACCCCTCCCAGGAACCTCTGAAATGAGGCGAGTATGGAATACTCCAGAAGGAATAACTGATGCCCCCTTCATGCAAACTGAGTTGCAATTCCCACCGTGATCTGAAACTTGTCATTGACTCTAACAGACGTCATAAATAATAAACATCTGCTTGGGAAGCCCAGTAAGCTCATTTAAGTTCATTAGCTAGAGTTGCCATGGAAAATCACTTTGCCTTTGATTTCTTCTAAGCTTGCTGCATGCACCTATGCAAATACGGCATGCACCTATACATGCAAATACATGCATCTATGCAAATACTGCATGCACCTATGCAAATACTGCATGCACCTATACATGCGAATACTGCAAACACCTATGCAAATGCTACAGAGCAGGTAAAAATACTCCAAGACTAGAGGAAGAGAAAAAGGCACCTAGAACTCTCAAACAGGCTCAGCTGGATTCAGGGATGTGGTTTTTTTTTTTTTTTTTTTTTTTTTTTTTTTTTTTTTTNGATCTCAAAGGAAGAGGTCTAGATGATAAAACCTAGGCAATAAAACCACGGGCGGATCACGAGGTCAGGAGATCGAGACCATCCTGGCTAACACAGTGAAACCCCGTCTCTACTAAGAAATACAAAAAAACTAGCCGGGTGAGGTGGCAGGCGCCTGTAGTCCCAGCTACTCGGGAGGCTGAGGCAGGAGAATGGCGTGAACCCGGGTAGTTTTTTTGTATTTCTTAGTAGAGACGGGGTTTCACTGTGTTAGCCAGGATGGTCTCGATCTCCTGACCTCGTGATCCGCCCGTGGTTTTATTGCCTAGGTTTTATCATCTAGACCTCTTCCTTTGAGATCTGTTACAAGGACTAATAAACATATGGGTTTCCAGTAATTGCCTGCGTTATAGTTGGGCAATGTATTCAATCCGGAGTCTTAGATGCAACCATGCAGCAATAATCACATTCAGTCACATACGACTAGGTTCAGAGACACTGTTCTGATCTTGAGTGGTAAAATCTCAGCAATCTGCAAGTCATGAATTCGTGTCCTGTGGTCTTATGTCATCCATCCTTCGCTAAAAAGGGAAACCAAGAGGAAGGGATCTGTTGCTGGACAAGGTTAGCTAGGTCTTGGAGACGTCAGGCATTGGCAGAGAGATCAATGCCACATTCTCAACCGATAGAGAAGTTTCTGGTATAAAGGCAGAAATTAGGCCGGGCGCGGTGGCTCATGCCTGTAATCCCAGCACTTTGGGAGGCTGAGGCAGGCAGATCACGGGGTCAGGAGATCAAGACCATCCTGGCTAACATGGCGAAACCCCGTCTCTACTAAAAATACAAAAAATTAGCCGGGCGTGGTGGCGGGCACCTGTAGTCCCAGCTACTCAGGAGGCTGAGGCAGGAGAATGGCATGAACCCGGGAGGCAGAGCTTGCAGTGAACCGAGATTGTGCCACTGCACTCCAGCCTGGGCAACAGAGCGAGACTCTGTCTCAAAAAAAAAAAAAAAAAAAGACAGACATCAATTTTTCTCCAGTTACTGCCCCATTCACTGAGTTCTCCTTCAGCACTGTAACTTTCAGATTAAAACCATTTTCTGTCCTGATGTTACTGGGGAATCCCTGATGAAATAAATGTGAACGTTCCTTTGTGTTACTGTCCCTTTATCTATAGGCAAAGCTACTTAAAGAAACCAGACAGCCTGAGATGGCACCAGAGCTTCTTGATCCCTAACGAGATACTGGAGGAAGATAAAACCCCACAAAACTGGTGCAAACTGGAATAAGTGACCCTTAGTTGCCTTCCGATCATTAACATACCATTATGATGCTAAAACTCTCTCTCTGAAAGAAGATCTCCACCATTTTGTGTATATGTGATGCATGAAGACATGTGTTTATGAATTACGTCTGTGTGTCTGGAGTCCCACAAAACACAGACTCACATTCTTCTCTTGCCCTGAACCTAGTCCTTAAAAATCCCATGCTTTCGGCCAGGCACGGTGGCTCATGCCTGTAATCCCAGTACTTCGGGAGGCCGAGGCGGGCAGATCACCAGAGGTCAGGAGTTTGAGACCAGGCTGACCAACATGGAGAAACTCCGTCTCTATTAAAAATACAAAAAATTAGCCGAGCGTGGTGGCGCATGCCTGTAATCCCAGCTACTTAGGAGGCTGAGGCAGGAGAATCACTTGAACCCAGGAGGCGGAAGTTGCAGTGAGCAGAGATCGTGCCACTGCACTCCAGCCTAGAGACAGAGCAAGACTCCTTTTCAAAAACAAAACAAAACAAATAACAAAAAGACAAAACAAAACAAAACAGAAAGCATGCTTTCTATTATTTGGGGAGAAGGTGCATTTAGGGTGAGAGCTCAATTGCTCCATTCTCTGGCCAATGAATAAAACCCATTTGCCTTTTCCAATTGGATGTTCTTTCTTTGTCACCAATACAAAGTGGAGAATGAACCGTTCACCAGTGACACTAATGATGTTCTCTAGAGAAGGCATTGTTGTTTTTGCCTCACTAGTTCACTTCTTCTTTCTTTGGTGACAGCATCCTGATCTTCCTTTACGGCATGATTTCTCTCTTATCCCTCGTGTATGTGAAAGAGAAATAATGTTCTAGGATTACATGGCATCAGATATTATATCACTATCTTGGTGGAGTTGATCTCTGTCATGCTTTGTCAGCTCAGCATCTACTTTCTTTCTTTCTTTCTTTCCTTTTTTTTTTTTTTTAAGACAGAGTCTCATTCTGTCACAATGCTGGAGTGCAGTGGCACAATCTCAGCTCACTGCAACCTCTGCCTCCTGGTTCAAGCTATTCTCATGCCTTAGCCTCCTGAGTAGCTGGGATTATAGGCTCCTGCCACCACGGTCAGCTAACTTTTGTATTTTTTTGTAAAGACAGGCGCAGTGGCTCTCGCTTGTAATCCCAGCACTTTGGGAAGTGAGTGATCACATCTCTGAGAAACTATTTCTTATGGGAAGGAATTTTTTTTTTTTTTTTCCTCAGAGTCTCATTCTGTCGCCAGGCTGGAGTGCAGTCACGATCTCGGCCCACTGCAGCCTCCGTCTCCCAGGTTCAAGCGATTCTCCTGCCTCAGCCTCCTGAGTAACTGGGACAACAGGCGCCCACCACCACACTCGGCTAATTTTTGTATTTTTAGTAGAGACAGGGCTTCACCATATTGCCAGGTGAATCACAAGGTCAAGGATCATTTTAAATAGTGGTTTATGGGTATGGCACAGTGGCCCACGCCTGTAATCCTGACAGTTTGGGAGGCCGAGGCAGGTGGATCACTTGAGGTCAGCATGAACTTTCCCTTATTCTGACAATAGGTTCTGATTTTTCCTATGGAAACGAATACTCCTGTATTTAGTCACAGGAATTAGTTGGAGCTGACTCCATCTCTGGCTGTAGACAGGACCATCTGATCATTCATTCAGTAAATACCACTGAACCAAGCCAGTCATGAAACACCCCATGAAGCAACCATTTTTCAATGCTTTTAGCTTTTTTTTTTAATTAATTACATTTTTTCCCAATAAAATCTACCTACCACAATCTGTTCATTCCTTTCAAGGTGTAATGTGGTAACTTCCAGTTCTGGTAATACTACATGCCAGGCGCTATATGAAGACATAGAAATAAAGAGCAAAGATAGAAACCCCAGTTCGTGGGAGGATTCAGGCAATGTGCGTGCGTGTGTGTGTGTGTGTGTGTGTGTGTGTGTGTGTGTGTCTGTATTTTCCCCCTTAGAGAAGAGCCTTCCTGGAATTGGGTCCACACGTAAGAAGACACAGGTGAGATTTGCAGGGAGGCAAATTATTTTCAGCACCTGATTGATCCCAGTGAGAGGTGAAACTTGCTGGGCTTCTGGGTTGGGTGGGGACTTGGAGAACTTTTCTGTCTAGCTAAAGGATTGTAAATGCACCAATCAGTGCTCTGTGTCTAGCTAAAGGTTTGTAAACGCACCAATCAGCGTGCTGTCAAAATGGACCAATCAGCCCTCTGTAAAATGGACCAATCAGCAGGATGTGGGTGCGGCCAAATAAAGGACTAAAAGCAGGCCACAGGTGCTGGCAGCTGGGGTCACCTTCCAAGCTGTGGGAACTTTGTTCTTTTGCTCTTCCAGTAAATCTTGCTGCTGGTCACTCTTTGGGTCCACACCACCTTTGTGAGCTATAACACTCACCACAAAGATCTGCAGCTGTGATCACTCCTGAAGTCAGCGAGACCATGAACCCACCAGAAGGAAGAAACTCCAGACATGTCCAAACATCAGAAGGAATAAACTCCAGACACGCCATCTTTAAGAACTGTAACACCCACCGTGAGGGCCTGCGGCTTCATTCTTGAAGTCAGCGAGACCAAGAACTCACCAATTCCAGACACACCAGCAAGTATAAAGCTAGATATACCTCTAGACTTCCTCACTTTGGGAGTCATAAATGCCTTTTTTTCTCTCTCTCTCTCAAATCAATTTGTGTTGGGTTTTGTCTCTTGCAGTAAAAAAAATCCTGCCCCTGCACTGAATATTGGGGATGACATAGAATGACATGCAGCAGTGTCTATAAAGCAGACCGTATATGTTGGCTACAGTGCTAGTACTCACTTTCATATCAGCACAAATCCAAGGAAATTAAATGAAAACTGTTCTCACTAAATATGATCAGGGGAAGCAGGAACAGAACCACGTTTTGAATTTCAACTAAACACCTCCAAACAATGCCAGCCCCACCATTTTACAGAATGACAAGAGAGACCTCAGTTACCTCCAAGATAGAACACAGAATTGGGGGTATAAGTATCACAAAATAGAGATGGCTTCTTTTATTGCAAAAAGCTGGCTAGTCAATTATGTTGCAGAGCAATTCTTAAGTGGTTTCATGCCTAAAGAGGGCTCATCATGCCTAGGAATATGAGTAAGATGCTTTAAAATACTTGCCAAGGATATTAATTTGTATCTTGAAGACAATCATGGAGATGGACTAAACATTTTATCCACACACTCAATTATTTATCAACCCATCTTTTCTTTTTAAGTTCAAGGGTACAAGTGCAGGCTTGTTACATGGGTAAACTTGTGTCATAAGGGTTTGTCATACAGATTATTCCATCACCCAGGTATTAAGCCTAGTGCTCATTAGTTATTTTCCTGATTCCCTCCTTCCTCCCACCCTCCACCCTCTGAAAGGCCCCAGAGTGACTTTTTCCCCTCTATGTGTCCATGTGTTCTCATCAGAATGGACAGTATTTGGTTTTCTCTTCCTGCGTTAGTTTGCTAAACATAATGGTCTCCAGTTCAATCTATGTTCTTGCAAAGGACATAATCCTGTTCTTTTTTATGGCTATATAGTATTCCACGGTGTACATGTGCCACATTTTCTTTATCCAGTCTATCATTGATGGGCACTCAGGTTGATTCCATGTCTTTGCTATTGTGAACAGTGCTGCAATGAACATGTATGTGCATGTGTCTTTGTAATAGAACAATTTATATTCCTTTGGGTATACACTCAGTAATGGGATTTCTGGGTTGAGTGGTATTTCTTTCTTTAGGTCTTTGAGGAAAGATCACACTGTCTTCCACAATGGCTGAACTAATTTACACTCCCACCAACTGTGTAAGCATCCCTTTTTCTCCACAACCTCACCAGCATTTGTTATTTTTTGACTTTTTATTAATAGCCATTCTGACCAGTGTGAGATGGAATCTCATAGTGGATTTGATTTGCATTTCTCTAATGATCAGTGATGCTGAGCTTTTTGTTCCATATGATTGTTGGACGCATGTAAGACTTCTTTTGAAAAGTGTCTGTTTATGTCCTTTGCTCACTTTTTTATAACTCACTTTTTTTTTAAGGCTTCAGAACATCTTAGCAGACATCAGGTAAGAAAGGAAATTCATGAGGATACGCATAAACTGCAGTTATGCTTGGAATTCTCTTGCTAAAGTTATTTGTGGAGATAGTCCTTGAATCTTAACTAAAGCACTTAATTAAAATATTCACAGCTACCACAAGAATTAATATTATTTCTCAGAATAACTCTTGGGAAATACATTCTCAACAAAAAGTTGCATTTTGGTAACCCAATATCAATACACCACAAAGAAACACAATTTAAATACTTATCCAGTTCTTGTCGAACTCTCTCTCTATTAAATAGAAGTACTTCATATATTACAGAGAACCGTACCGTCACATTCACAGTAGACAAAAATGGATGTCTATGGTCTCTGTTCTCTTTTGCCAAGGTAAATTTAGCTGTAGCTAAATTTATTTGAATCCAGGCCATGCAGTTAACATGATATCTACACCCGGACTGGATAATCAACCATAACTGTCCACATGAAATCCTGGATAAAGGGGACATTAAAACATGTTAGCATTGAAGAATGTAACAGTGAATTCTAAATGACAATTCAATAGTAAATTCTGAAGGACAAAGAAATCTAAAAGGAATAGATGAGGGGAGGGGGCAGGAGTTATGAGAAAATGGAGAATGGATGAGGCAGTGATTTGGAGGTGCCCTGCAAACGTGAATGAGCAATTGCTCAGAAAAAGGCACACCTGAAAGCGTGGGAAACCCAGAGTTTCTCCTAGGTGTAATTATAAACATGCTAAAATGCAAGGTTAGGTACCAGTGAGCTGGTCATCATACCTCATCACAAAGAAAAATGAGTTTTGCCATGTTGCCTTCCCAGTGCCCGGCAAAGGATGGCTGTAGTGACACCTTTCATGGTCCATGTGGGCCCCCATAATTAAAAGGTTGAATTAGTCATGTAAACAAATTATCTCACACAAAGGGGTTTACAAATGCTTGCTAATTAGTTTAAATTCCCCAAAGCTTTCCACTGTTTTTAATTCAATAACACAGTGTAAATTCTCCAGTTAGAAAAACTCTAATAGGAATTGGCTGAAAACTAAATAATTGATATTGTCAGCAATTGCAGCAAGCAAGTACTTCAGTGTTATTGTTTGCCAGTGATTTCCAGAGAGAATAAAGCATGAAGTTTAATGAATTAACAATATAAGCCATAGACAGCTGGTGCTCAACAGCCTCACCATAGGCTCAGCCTCTGGCTGAGAAAAATTCTGAAGTACATATAAATAGACATACCTCTGACTTGGATTATAATAATGTATATCATAGCAACCAGAGCTTTAATGAACGGCTTGGAAATGGTAATGAGCTAGCTGTGTGACATCAGCAAATTACTTGCCATCCCTGAGCCTAGCTTTTCATGATCAGTACAAACAAGTGTCCTGAACTAAATTAACAGTGACAACTCTAGAACCTCCAGATTCTTAGGAGCTACAGATGGCAAGAGGAAGAAGCTACAGTTACTTTCCCTGTTTCTTAAGTATCACCAACACTGCATATTTACCCATCCTGAAAAAGAGTAGGCAGAGTTCTTTAAATATAGCTTGATCAGCTCAGCTTTTCTTTAGGATTTAGAACACCTTAGTGGATATCAGGTAAGGAAGAAAATTCATGAGGATATGCATGAACTGCAGTTATGCAGTTATGCTTAGAATTTTCTTGCTAAAGTTATTTGTGAAGATAGCCCATAAATCTTTTTTTTTTTTTTTTTTTTGAGACAGAGTCTCGCTCTGTCGCCCAGGCTGGAGTGCAGTGGCACGATCTTGGCTCACTGCAAGCTCCGCCTCCTGGGTTCACGCCATTCTCCTGCCTCAGCCTCCCCAGCAGCTGGGACTACAGGCGCACGCCGCCACACCTGGCTACTTTTTTGTGTTTTTAGTAGAGATAGGGTTTCACCGTGTTAGCCAGGATGGTCTCGATCTCCTGACCTTGTGATCCACCCGCCTTGGCCTCCCAAAGTGCTGGGATTACAGGCGTGAGGCACCACGCCCAGCCCATAAATCTTAACTAAGTACCCAATTAATTAAAATATGTACTGCTCATCCAGGCACGATGGCTCATGCCTCTAATTCCAGTGCTTTAGGAGGCCGTTCGAGACCAGCCTGGGGAATATGATGAGACCTCATCGCTATAGAAAATAAAAGAATTAGCCCGGTGTGGGTGCAAGCACCTGTAATCCCAGATACTTAGCTGACGGGGAGGAGGATAGCTTGGGCCCAGGAGTTTGAGGCTGCACTGAGCCATGATCATGCCACTGCCAGCCTGGGCAACAGAGCATGACTGAAGAATAAACAACAACAACAACAAAAACCAAAATGTCCAGCTATCGTAAGAATTAATATCAATTTTCAGAATCACCTTCAGTGTACCTGACCCCCAAGTGTCTCTGGTCCTGTGTCAGGAAGGATGAAGTTACAGAATGACACAGTAGTATTACCGGGGCATCGGTTTTACCTGACAATTTAAATACGTACTTGCTAGTATTCATTCTAAAGTAATAAGCAAAGCATGCTCTAAGAAGTCACCTACAACTAAAAGGTTTGGGTAAAAATCAGCACATTTCTGCCCAACATTGCTCCTGTTCCACTCCGTAGAAGTAACCACTTTCAACGCTTTTAGCTACCTTTTCATTAATTACATTTTTTTTTCTAAATAAGATACATGTACCACTACCTGTTCATTTCTTTCTTGAACCCCTCAAATATTTCATCTCCTGAATTAACTCTCTCATTTTCTTATATTTTTTCCTATTTTCCATCCTTTTATCTTTTTCTTTTCTCTTTTCTGGAATTCTCTGTATTGCATTGTTCAACTCTTTTTTCTAAATGAATGTTTAAATCTGATTATATTTTTCATTTCTTAGAGCTCATTCTTCATTCTTTTTTTTTTTTTCCTTTTAGAGCATCCTTGTATAGTTTCAGGTATATCGTATCTTGTCACCTCATTGATGATATAAGGTATAATATTTTTAGAATCTTCTTCTGCTCCGTAATTTTTTTTTCTGATTCTTTTTTTTTTTTTTTTCCAGTTTGTTCTTTTGGTCATAGGAAACTTTCCCTAAAAGTCCGTCAATCCTTGACCATCTGTTCTAATTAAATGATGAGAACCTGAATAGCAGATTCAAGTTCTGAGTGCATGGACAAGGTTTTTCAACTGATTGACTTTATCATTGAGAGGCAGCTGAACTTTTTGCTGGAAACCTTCACCTCCACCCCCATAATGGAATTTGTATGTCTTTTCTCCGAGGTAATTTAATTTATCTGGAGAAAGAACTCTAATTCTGCCTTTTGGGGGGTTATATGCCTGACTGCGAGCATCCTCAAGACAGTTGGGAGAAAATGATTGGATTTATTTGGAGAGGTTTTACTTAATTCTCCAGATGCCCTCGTTTGTAACAGATGCTTCCAATCCTCAAGCATCTCTAGTTTAATTGCTCCAGAGAAGATGGTTCTCCTGTCCTGCGGTGTGTGTTGGGGGGCGGGGTTGTGTGTGCGTGTGGAGTATGTGTCCCTCCTAGAACACTGGGGAGCTCTGGAGGCTCCTGGTGACTTTAAATTCCAAGTCTTTGTGGGGTTCATCAGAAAGAATACTTGCTTTTGGCCGGGCGCAGTGGCTCATGCCTGTAATCCTAGCACTTTAGGAGGCTGAGGTGGGCAGATCACTTGAGGTCAGGAGTTCGAGACCAGCTTGGCCTATATGGTGAAACCCCATCTCTACTAAAAATACAAAAACTAGCCAGGCATGGTGACATGCACCTGTAGTCCAAGCTACTCGGGAGGCTGAGGCAGAAGAATCGCTTGAATTCAGGAGGCAGAGGTTGCAGTGAGCTGAGATCACACCGCAGCACTACAGCCTGGGCAACAAAGTGAGACTCCATCTCCAAAGAGAAGAAGAAGAAAAAAAAAAAGAATACCTGCTTTTATAGGTATCTCCCTCTTTTTAACATCCCCTCCCCCTCCCCTCCCCCCTCCCCATCCTCTTCCCCCTTCCTCCTCCTCCTCCTCCTTCTTCTTCCTCCTCCTCTTCCTCATAGACAGGGTCTCACTCCATTGCCTAGGCTGGTCTCAGACTTCTGAGTTCAAGTCATTCTCCCCACTTGGCCTCCTAAAGTGTTGGAATTGCAGGCATGAGCCACCCTACCAGCTGGAATCTCCCTCTTGATTCTCATAAATGTTTCCTTCTGCAGGAACATACATTTAACTTCCCTCCACCTGCTAATCACCCTTACTCTCTCCACTTTCCCATCTTTATATTTGTTGACCATAGAACTTATATGTCTTTTTGGCCTGTCTACCATTTATACACACAACAAATTGTGTGGAGACACACAATTTGGCCAAGCATTTGGCCAAGATATTGGTTAAATGGATGAAACAAGACTGTGATATTTGAGATAAGAAAGGAAATTTAAGTTTGGAGAAATTTTGCAAAAATGTGTGTCCATAAATTTGAATAGACTTGGGAGCACTATGCGATTATTAAATCCTATCGAAATATTCTGAAAAGAAATATTACTTTGGAATTTCCTCTATTGTATCACTTTTCGTTGTCAGAGCAAAATTTAAAGGAGAGAGGACTTGCTATTAAATCTGTAAGCACTGTGACTTTGGGAGGCTGAAGCGGGCGGATCACGAGGTCAGGAGATGGAAACCATCCTGGCTAACATGGTGAAACCCCGTCTCTTCTAAAAAACACAAAAAATTAGCTGGGTGTGGTGGTGGGCACCTGTAGTCCCAGCTACTCGGGAGGCTGAGGCAGGAGAATGGTGTGAACCCGGGAGGCAGAGGTTGCAGTGAGCCGAGATCACGCCAATGCACTCCAGCCTGGGCGACAGAGGGAGAGGAGACTCCGTCTCAAAAAAAAAATCTATAAGCACTGTGATGACATTAGACATTATCTGAATGTATATGAATGTATAGATGATGTATGCTTATTTGAATCTTATCTCCTTTTTTCTTGTTTTTTTTGTTTGTTTGTTTTTTTCTTTCTTGGTCTAGTTAGTGGTCTATCACTTTTGTTTACCTTTTCAAAGATCCAACTTTTCATTTCATTAATCCTTTATATTGTTTTTTGGGGGGGTTCTCAGTCACATTTAGTTCCGTTCTGATTTTTTTTTTTTTTTTTTTTTCCTGCTAGCTTTGGATTTGGTTCTTGTTTTTATTATTCCTTGAGGTGTTATGTGAGGTTGTTGATTTAAGATTTCTTTTTTTTGTTTGTTTGAGACGGAACTTCACTCTTGTAGACCAGGCTGGAGTGCAATGGTGCAATCTCAGCTTACTGAAACCTCCGCTGCCTGGGTTCAAGTGATTCTCTTGCCTCAGCCTCCCAGGTAGCTGGGATTACAGGCATGCACTACCGTGCCCAGCTAATTTTGTGTTTTTAGCAGAGACAGCGTTTCACCATGTTGGTCAGGCTGGTCTCGAACACCTGACCTCAAGTGATCCACCTGCCTCAGCCTCCCAAGGTGCTGGGATTACAGGCATGAGCCACCACGCCCAGCTCTTTCTATTTTTTGATGTAGGATTTTATGCAGTTCACTGGGTCTGTTTTCCTTGTCTTTAAAACAATGCTTGGGCCATCATTAAGGTTGCCTTCATCCGTAGACTAGGCTTATAGAAACAAGGCAGAAAAGAGCTACCATCGGTTGGTGGATCCACAGAATAGGAACGAGCTCAATCAACAACCAGGTGCTAATAATCAATTTGATGTGTTTGAATTCAATCAGCAGTTTTGCAGATAGCAGGCAGATTGACAGAGCTTAATTATTCCGCCCCGGCTCTCTCTCCAAAGCCTTTTCGTGTGTTGACTCAGGCAGGAAATGGCATGGTTCTGTTTTATAGGGAAAAAATTTAAGAAGAAAGAGTTAAAGGAAGCCTCCATGTTTAAACACTCATTTTAGCTTAAATGTCTAATTAAGATTGTGGTGTCTTGATGATTGAACAGATCCAAAAGCGGCATTTTCTTGCCGCAATTGATCACAGTTCAAGGCCTGCCAACCAAGCATGAAGTTTTGTTAATGAGAAATATAAGCATATAGTCAGGCCTCTGGATACTGCCATTAAAATGTACCTAATCATGTTCTTTAAGCAGAATTGGCTAATCACAATGAACTGCCTTTTCACCCAGGCTATGAGCTTTTCCATTTGATAGATTTGTTCATAAGCGATTTAACTCCGAGTTAATTGATACAAACCATCACTGTCACCAAACTTTACAATAAAAAATAAACTCTAAGCATTAAATATTTTTCCTTTGCAATTGACTCTGTGCGAATTTTAGGGGCTTTTTGTTTTTCCTCATTCTGTCGTAGACTTTTATTGCCTCTGGAGAGCTAAATATATAATGTTCCTGGGAAAGGTGGCTCAGGCTGTTCTAGGTAGAGTGATTTTGATTCTCACTCTTCTTTGCAGCCTGTTCTGGCTTCCATGGGAGAGTTCACCCAGCTCCGACTTCCCTAGATAAATAACGTGCTCGTGTTATAAGTAAGACAAACACTATTGTGAAATTTGAGAGGGCATCACCAGCCACAGATGACAGTGACATATGAGAGAAACCCGATCAGTTAATCAGGAAGAAAGAAAATATAGATTACCAAGTCTATAGTCTGTGGACTGTCAATCCCTCACCAGGACACATGCCTGCAGGAATCTGATGTATTTAACCCAGGTTCAATATAAGAGTTCGGATATGGGAATGTAGCGGGGTAGGAAGGGCAATAATTTGGGTTTTGCCTTCAAGAATCACGGGCTTGGACTCCATTAAAAATGTTCTGTAACTTGCCGGGCGCGGTGGCTCACGCCTGTAATCCCAGCACGTTGGGAGGCCGAGACGGGCGGATCACGAGGTCAGGAGATCGAGACCATCCTGGCTGACACGGTGAAACCCCGTCTCTACTAAAAAATACAAAAATCTAGCCAGGCGAGGTGGCGGGCACCTGTAGTCCCAGCTACTCGGGAGGCTGAGGCAGGAGAATGGCGTAAACCCGGGAGGCGGAGCTTGCAGTGAGCTGAGATCTGGCCACTGCACTCCAGCCTGGGCAACAGAGCGAGACTCCGTCTCAAAAAAAAAAAAAAAAAGTTCTGTAACTTAGAAGGTATTTTTTGACACCTAATAAGTAAAGTAAGATCATATGATCTATAATGAGATAGATATTAGAAGTATCTGCAATATTGATTATCAATCAAAATTGTATAATTATTTGTGGGTGGCATGTATTACATTTACCTATACAGTATATTTTACTCTATAAAAAGGGTAAAGTTTTGTGTAAGGCCTCTTTCCTAACCAAACTGTGGTTTCATTGGTCAGTTATGCAAGCATTTATCAAAAATTTATTCTGTGGCAGTTGCTGTGTGCAGACTGAAAATGCAAAGATGTAGCCAGAGGCGGTGGCTCACGCCTGTAATCCCAGCACTTTGGGAGGCCAAGGAGGACAGATCCCCTGAGGTCAGGAGTTCGAGACCAACCTGGCCAACATGGCAAAACCCCATCTCTACTAAAAATACTAAAATTAGCTGGGTGTCACAGTGCATGCCTGTAGTCCCAGCTACTCGAGAGGCTGAGGCAGGAGAATCACTTGAACCAGGGAGGTGGGGGTTACAGTGAGCCGAGATTGGGCTTTCTTCCAAGGAATCTAAAGTTCCAGCCCCTGGAAACCTTGTACTTACCTGGACCTATTTATTTCCTCTGTATTGGTTTCTTCTGATTCCTGTTCATTGGAGCATCATTTAAATGAGTTCTACTCCTTGGTAAATGTGTTAGTTTAGTGCAAAAGTAATAGCAGTTTTTTTGCCATTGAAAGTAATGACAGAACTGAAATTTCTTTTGCACCAACCTAATAGTAACGTTGCTTATTGTTCTAGCCCAGGCCTCTCTGAGGTGGGGTGGGTGCTTTCCATCCTGGGGCATACAAGACATTCCACTGGGATGTGCTAATAAAATATTAAACCTTTTACTTATCCTTATGTTTATTTTTAGCCCATCCTTTCTTAATCTATTTTGTGTGTGTTTGGAAACGTACATGGATATTAATACAATAAGATATGTGTATGTATGATACATACCCAATTTTTTAGAAGGGGATTACAATCTGAGGGATTTGTAAAAGACTGTGATAGCTTAAAAATATGTAGCTTCACAGCTTTTGCATATTCATTCACTCATGTATGCAATCCAATCTTTCATTGATTCATTCACTCTAGGCACGCATCTCTGGTGCCTTGTATGTAGTCTGCATTTCCTGGGCACTAAGATTACATAGATAAACCGAGCACTCTATTAGCCCTTGAATAGCTCACTATCTGGTGGAAGAGGCAGAAAATCAAACGAATAAATACAGTGAAAAATGATACAAGCGCTAGTACCAAGAGTTGGTACCTGGTGCTCTATGACAAAAGAGGAAGGAACAATTAATGCAGAATTGGGCAACCTCAGGAAAGCATCAGTTGCAGTGACATGTTGGGGATGAGGTCCTTTCAAGCAGAATGAGTGGGATAAAGGCATACATGCATGACAGCACGTGACATGGTGGGGTAACAACACAACAGCACAAGTGGTTTAAAGTATATAAATTACAAAGCACCTGAATGGAATAAGATGAGGTAGAAATGGCAGGTGATACATGGTAGAAGCTGGAAGCTGGCCTGCATCACCTGAATCCAAGTATACAAATATGAGTTTGCATCTCACCTCCTAGGACCCTGCTCCTTATAATGTGACCTACGGGTCGGCACCATCAACATCATCCAGAGCTTGTCAGAAACACAGAATCTCAGTGCACACACACACACATAGGTACAGGCATGCACATGTGGATCCACATTGTAACAAGCATCAAAATCAAAATTGGCACTTTCACAAGCTCTCCAGGTAGTTGATGTTCACATTAAGTTTGAGAAGTGAACTGCACGTATAGTAAATAAAAATCACAAGCTTAAGAATGAACGTATCTGAGTTTAAATCTGGCAGCATCAGCTGTGTGATCTTTGGCAAGTTTCTTAACCTCTTTGTACCATACTTTCCTCATTGATAAAATCATTCTAATAGAATATTCACTGTGGGCTAGGTGCGGTGGTTCATGCCTGTAATCTCAGAACTTTGGGAGGCTGGGGCGGGTGGATCACTTAAAGCCAGGAGGTCAAGACCAGCCTGGGCAATATAGTGAGACCCTGTCTTTTAAAAAAGGTAAAAATTAGCCAGGTGTGGTGGTACAGGCCTGTGGTCCCAGCTACTCTGTAGGAAGCTAAGGCAGGACGATCACTTGAGCCCAGGAGTTCAACACTGTAGTGAGTTATAATCATACCACTCACTACTGCACTCCACTACTGCAATAGAGTGAGACCCCATCTCTACAAACAAAAACAACAGAAAAAGAATGTCCACTGTAGTAAAGATTAAATGAACAATTATTTAAAACAAACAAGCCAGGGACAGTGGCTCACGCCTGTAATCCCAGCACTTAGGGAGGTCAAGTTGGGCAGATCACTTGAGGTCAGAAATTCGAGACCAGCCTGGCCAACATGGTGAATCCCCGTCTCTACGAAAAATACAAAAATTAGCTGGGCATGGTGGTGCGTGCCTGTAATGTCAGCTACTCGGGAGTCTGAGGCAGGAGAATCTCTTGAACCCAGGAGGCAGAGGTTGCAGTGAGCCGAGATCGCACCATTGCACTCCAGCCTGAGCGACAAGAGTGAGACTCCATCTCAAAAATAATAATAATGAATAATAGTAATAATTCTTGGTACAGAAGCTGGCTTGTAGTAAATGATCAGGGAGTGTTAAATATGACTTTGTTTATTGCTCAACTGCAGAGACCTCTTGTTTTTGTGCTTGATAGAGATCTACCATTTTCTGCCTATTCAAAGAGCAAAGAAGAAGGAAATCTCCTGAACGTAATAAATAATTAAGCTAATGCTGACTACCACCCAGTCCACTTTCAGAGAATGTATTATTAATGACTAAAAGCCTTTTGCAATTTTTGAGCACCTGTGGTGAGATGTTTGGTTGGGCGTTTTACAAACACATTGATCTTTACAAGGGAAATATGATTATCCCCATTTTCCTGCTGAGGAAATTGAGTTTCTAGAGAGAAAGTAAACTGTCCACAGCCATGCAGACATAAATAGCAGACCTGGGATTCTACCAGATGTGCCTCACTCCAAAACCCGTAATCTTTCAAAGCCAATAAGCTTTAGAACAGAAAAGTACTCCCATCCCCCCGCAAAAACACCTAGTGGCGGCCAGGCGCAGTGGCTCATGCCTGTAATCCCAGCACTTTGGGAGGCCGAGGCGGGTGGATCATGAGGTCAGGAGATTGAGACCATCCTGGCTAACACGGTGAAACCCCGTCTCTATTAAACATACAAAAAATTAGCCGGGCGTGCTGGCATGCGCCTGTAGTCCCAGCTACTCGGAGGCTGAGGCAGGAGAATTGCTTGAACCCAGGAGGTGTAGGTGCAGTGAGCCGAGATTGAGCCACTGTACTCCAGCCTGGGCAACAGAGTGAGACTCTGTCAAAACAAACAAACAAACAAACAAACAAAAACTGTACAATGAATACCTGAATCGTGAATACCCTTCACTGAGATCCACCAATTATTTTTTTCTTTTCTTTTCTTTCCTTTTTATTCTTTTCAATTTTTTTTTCTGTTTTTGAGATGGAGTCTCGCTCTGTTTCCCAGGATAGAGTGCAGTGGCACGATCTCGATTCACTGCAGCCTCCACCTCCTGGGTTCAAGTGATTCTCCTGCCTCAGCCTCCTAAGTAGCTGGCATTACAGGCATGTGCCACCATGCCCAGCTAATTTTTGTAGTTTTAGTAGAGATGGAATTTCACTATGTTGGCCAGGCTGGCCTTGAACTCCTGACTTCAAGTGATCTGCCTTCCTTGGCCTCTCTTACAATTGCTGAAAATTGTACAAAATCTACAAAAAAAAAAATTGTTTGTAGACATCATGTCCTTTTAATCCTATATACAAGAGTCAGAATTTCTTAAGAACAAAAATATTACTTACATAACCACATACAGTAATCCAAATCAGGAAATTTAACATTGATGCAATACTATCATCTAATCGATAGATATTATTGAAATGCTGCCTATTGTCCCATTGGTGTATTTTTAAATTTTATTTATTATTTTTATTTTTGTAGAGACAGGGTCTCACTATGTTGTCCAAGCTGGTCTTGAACTCCTGGCTTCAAGCAATCCTCCTGCCTCAGCCTCCCAAAGCACTGGGATTATAAGTATAAGCCACCAAGCCCAGCCTTCACTGATATCTTTTATAATGATTTTTTGTCTAGTTCAGAATCCACAGTTGAATTAACTTTCATATATTACATTTTTCTCCCTGTAGAAATTATACATGCTCTTGCCGGGTGCCGTGGCTCATGCTTGTAATCCCAGCACTTTGGGAGGCTGAGGTGGGCAGATCACCTGAGGTCAGGAGTTTGAGACCAGCCTGGCCAACACGCTGAAACTCTGTCTCTACTAAAAATACAAAAATTAGCCAGGCGTGGAGGCTCATGCCTGTAGTCCCAGCTACTTGAGAGGCTGAGGCAGGAGAATCACTTGAACCTGGGAGGTGGAGGTTGCAGTGAGCCGAGATTGTGCCATTGCACTCCAGTCCCGCTGACAGTGCAAGACTGTGTCTCAAAAAAAAAAAAAACAAACAAACAAGCAAACAAAAAAATTATACATGCGTTTATGGAATTCTTAGAAACACAAAATTATTGTAAAAAAACAGTAACTGCAATCATCTATTTCCTTCTAGAATTTTATGTGCATGTACACATGTGCATTTGCACAATTAAAAATCACTCTATGCAACTTTATCTATGTTTCTCCATTTAAGATCATAACCCAAGTATTTTCCTAAAGCATTAAAAGGTCTTTGTAAAAATAGGATGTTTAGGCTGGGCACTTTGTAAAAATAGGATGCCTGTAATCCCAGAATTTTGGGAGGCCAAGGCTGGTGGATCACGAGACCAGCCTGGCCAATATAGTGAAACCTCATATCTACTAAAAATACAAAAAATTAGCCGGGCGTGGTGGCATGTGCCTGTAATCCCAGCTACTTGGGAGGGTGAGGGAGGAGAATTGCTTGAACCTGGGAGGCGGAGGTTGCAGTGGGCCAAGATCGCACCACTACACTCCAGCCCACGTGACAGTGTGAGACTCTGTCTCAAAAACAAAAACAAACAAACAAAAAAAAACAAAACAAATGGATGTTTAATGAATTAATGAATTCATAATATTCCATCATATTTACCTCATCTTTTCTCTGTGGCTTGACATCGAGTTTCTATCCAATTTTTCTCTTATATATAGCGCTGCAACGAACATCTTTTTACCACATTATATATTAAATAATAACATAAATTATGTAATTTTCAGCAATTGTAAGAGAGACACTTCTCCATTTTAGATGCTTTAAGTCTAACTAAATCTTTATGTATTAAAACTCAGGCTTTACACAAAACCTACTGAAATAAACTTGATACAAAAACAACCCCAGTCATTTAAATAAAAACATACACGAAAGCTACATAGCTAATCTGACATTTTTTCCCCTTCCTCCATTTGTTTTAGGAGCTCAGGAATGAAATCACGACTCTAGAGGATCTGGTAATGCAAACTCAACCTCATTTATAATCGGTTCATCTAACTAACCCGTCACAATCTCTTAGCTGCCTCCTGATCAACACCAACAGGACTCGTTCTATGTTTTCCTTTGACTTTATACCTGATGTAAAAATAATCACAGGCTGGGGGTGGTGGCTCACGCCTGTAATCCCAGCACTTTGGGAGGCTGAGGTGGGTGGATCACCTGAGGTCAGGAGTTTGAGACCAGCCTGGTCAACATGATGAAACTCCATCTCTACTAAAAATACAAAAATTAGCCAGGCATGGCAGCAGACGCCTGTAATCCCAGCTACTCAGAGGCTGAGGCGAGAGAATTGCTTGAACCCAGGAAGCGGAGGTTGCAGTGAGCCAAGATCGTGCCACTGCACTCTAGCCTGGGCGACAGAGTGAGACTTTGTCTCAAAAACAAACAAACAAACAAAAGAAACCTGAATCACATGGACTTGCAATGGCCTAACTCTTTATCTGCTTTTGGTTTCTTGGCTGCAAATAATGGAAACAATGCTGGATCACTTACATAGAAAATGAATTTATTGGGGCACCAAGCTCAGGAGATAGGAACACAGAAGCAGGCCACACCATAGCCTGGCAGTTTCATTAGGTGATACTGGTGTCTCCACTACTAAATTTGCCATGACAGTACAACTTTACTCTGTCCCGTCACTGGGACCAGGAAACTCTTTTTCCTATGTATTTATTTGTATCACTCCTTCAAGAGTCAAAGTATTGGGCCTTATTATCTAAACATGCTAGCATGGGGCACATTTCATGCCCTAGTTTCTGGAAAGTGGGGAGAGAAAATGGCTGCATTCTTTGATTTTCACAATGAGGAACATCCTAAATGAAGGAAATTTGGAACTGAATGGCCAGAAATCTCATCAGAGACCACCAACTCATTGATATAATGCCTATTAATATATAGCCGTCCTTTCTATTATCAGGTATCCATTATAAATTGTTCTGGGCTGGGCTCACTAGCTCATGCCTATAATCCTAGCACTTCGGGAGGTCAAGCTGGGAAAACTGCTTGAGCCCAGGAGTTTATGAGACCAGCCTGGGCAACATAGTAAGACCCTGACTTTACAAAAAGCAAACAAAATTAGCTGGGTGTGGTGGTGTGTGCCTGTAGTCTCAGCTACTAGGGAGGCTGAGGCTGGAGGATCCCTTGAGTACAGGAAGTCTAGGCTGCAGTGAGCCAAGATTGCACCACTGCAATTCAGCCTGGGAGACAGAGCAAGACGCTGTCTTAAAAAAAATTGTTTTGTGTAACAACTGCAATTCTTTTCTTCGTGTATTAAAAATACATTCACATCTGCACTCTAACCCCATGAAGGAAATCAGTTTCATTGGTGATATTATTTAGCTTTGTTATGGAAGACCTGAGGTCAAATTCCCCTTGACGGGCAAAACAATCACTTAGTCCTTATAACACTCAGACTTTCATCACATTTGCAAAGTGGATGAAATTGTACAGTTGTAAGTTTCTGTACTTGAAGAGAATCTAAAGCCTCATTCCTGAGATCCCTGGGTCCTTGGTGGCCCTCCCTACAGGGAGACGCTGTAGATATACTAGTATGAATAGCATGCAAAGTTTGTTTGTTCGTTTGAGACAGTGTCTCGCTCTGTTGCCCAGGCTGGAGTGCAGTGGCGTGATATCTGCTTACTGCAACCTCTGCCTCCCAGGTTCAAGCAATTCTCCTGCCTCAGCCTCCCCAGTATCTGGGACTACAGGCACGTGCCACCACGCCTGGCTAATTTTTTGTATTTTTAGTAGAGATGGGGTTTCACCATGTTAGCCAGGATGGTCTCCATCTCCTGACCTTGTGATCTGCCCACCTCGGCTTCCCAAAGTGCTGGGATTACTGGCATGAGCCACTACGCCTGGCTGCATGCAAGGCTTTAACCACCTCCCGCACTCTCCTCAGCAGCAGCAATCTTATTTCTCCTGGATAAACAGATTCAATCACCTTGCTGTTGCTCAAGATGGTTTCTCACTTAGTGTCATTGCTAAATCTTTGACAGGCCTTTCCACTGTTCTATAGAGCTTGTTACTTTAGAGTAGCTGATAAGACCAATGACTACCATGGCTCTCAGCCCATTATCTTGTTTCTTTCACTACAGAGTTACCTGTGCAGGAGCAAATGTTGATTGTGCAGTCATGTCAGTGTAGAAGACATTTAGGAAGCCCACAGATGCTATTACTGACAAAAGAATAATGGACAAGAAAAAAGTCTAGATCCAATGTAAGTGTCTATTCAGTGAAGAAAGATTGCATCCCACTTTAGGAAAAAAAATAAGAAGTCTAATAAAAAATCAACAAATCACCATGTTATTGGCCGCTGTCCACCACTAGGTCTGTTGCCATCCTGGATCTCACTGTTGATTACCGGTTGCACACACATTGGCCACACAGCAGTGGCAGAAGCCAAGTCAAACTTGAACAGGTTAAGTCCAAGTTCTTCAGCAATGCACAGCCTATACTGTTGCCCCTGTAGACATTACACACCTGAGCTCATTAAGCAAACACGAAGGCAGGAGATGACTGACATCTTCCTAATTATTGAAAGCTTTTCAGTAAAGGTCTTTTGTGAGCCTTCACGTGAGACACACATATTCTTTACATTCTGAGTCAATTCAGGGAAATTCACTCACATAACTTCCCCCGAACGCCTGACATCGATATTCCACTCTTGTTCTCATCAACTGCTAAATCACCTTGACTTTTCAAAGTGGGTAAGAAATATTGCTTGATGTTTTACTCTTTAGGGAGATTTCCCTTCTCTACAAGAAGGGGTGGGAACAGCCATAGACTCAGACACAGATCCAGGTCATGGGATCATGTGAGCCCTGCTGAAATTGGTCATTGTCATGCCAGCTGCAACAAAGCAAAGAGCTGAAACCATGTGATCGCAAGAGAACCTGAAGAAGTGCTTCACACGGCAGCGGTCTTCTGCTCTGAAAGTCGTGGTTTTCTCTCAGAACTCTAAGGGTCTATGCTGATACCTCCCTTTGGGGGCTGTCAGGGGCTCCTCCCAGGGTCCTTACCTAATGAGGGTATCTTCAACATTATTGCATCAACTGGATTGCACGGCCATATGGCATGTCAGCTTGGACTGCAATCCTAAACTTAGTGCAGCATCTTTTGTTACTCTGTGTCCCACTCAAAACTGGCAATATGTGAGGTGACATGGTGAATAGGTTAGAACAGTATTCACAAGGGCAATACATGCTGCCTCCAATGTCCAGAAGCCTGCCAAGAGCTGTGCCTTTTCCTTTACAAGGAAGAGATGAGGAACAGTAGCTTATCTCTTAATCTTAGAAAGAATAATCTTTATGCCCTGAGTATCTAAATCTACAGAGATGTTACAGGTACCTTAGTGGGGATGATTTCCTCACTCTAGAATGCATACACCTTGTCAAAATATCCATAATACTTTCCACTAACTACTTAATTGGGTTAACATGGTGCAATGTCCAAAATATATGGGGCCAGTGTCTATGGAATGTTAAGATGATCAAAATCTCTACAGCTTGCATTATAACAGTGTATTAGTTTGTTCCCATGCTGCTAATAAAGACGTATCTGAGACTGAGCAATTTATAAAGGAAAGAGCGTTAATGGACTCACAGATCCATGTGGCTGGGGAGGCCTCGCAATCATGGCAGAAGGCAAAGGAGGAGCAAAGACACGTCTTACATGGCAGAAGGCAAGAGAACTTGTGCAGGGAAACTCCCATGTATAAAATGATCAGATCTCATGAGACTTATTCACTACCATGAGAACAGTATGGGGGAAACCACCTCCATGATTCAATTATCTCCACCTGGCCCCACCTGTGACACGTGGGAATTATTATAATTCAAGGTGAGATTTGGGTAGGGACACAGCCAAACCATATCAGACAGCAAACAGGAAGGTTGCATAGCCTTGATATACAAACGAGAAGGTATACTGCTGTCCTTGCCATCTATATGTAAATTGACTTTGGTCCTCTTACTAATGGGTATCAAGAAAAAAGCATTCACTAAATTGACAACTGCCTGACAAAATGCAGAGGCTGTATTGATCTGTTCAGTAAACACACCCCATGTGGCACAGCAGCTGTATTTGGGGTTATCACCTTATTAAGTTTATAGTCTATCGTCATCTGTCAAGATTTATCTGGTTTTTCAGAGGCCAGAATAGCTCATAGAAAGGAAGTATGATAAGAACTACTATCATCACTGCATCATTTAAATACTGTTGTTGGCACTAATCTCTGCAATTCCTCTAGGAATTAAGTGTTGCTTTAGAATATGTCACAGAGGCTCCCATTTGGCCCTTTCTAATATAGTGACCCTAATGCACACATAAGACAATAAAATGGAGAATTTTATCATTTCCTAAATATATCAATTCCAATTATACTTTGGGGAACTGATGAAATAATCACAGGTAGATCTGAGGACCTAATAAACTCAATTTATTAGGGGCAAAAATTCTAACTATGAGATCAGGAGGACATATCAGGTCCCCTGGTATCAATTTCACATTGTATCTAACAGAACTGAAAAAGTGTAGGCATTCTCCTTTTCCCAGTGTATAGTTACCTTGACAAAGAAATAAAGATTAGCTAGGTGTAGTGTCTCATGCCTGTAACTCCAGCACTTTGGGAGGCCGAGGTGGGCAGATCACCTGAGGCCAGGAGTTTGAGACCAGCCTGGCCAACATGGCAAAACCCCGTCTCTACTAAAAATACAAAAAATGGCCAGGCCTGGTGGCAGCTGCCTGTAATTCCCACTACTCGGGAGGCTGAGGCAGGAAAATCGCTTCAACCTGGGAGGCAGAGGTGGCAGTAAGCTGAGATTGTGCCACTGTATTTCAGCCTTGGCAACAGAATGAGAATTTGTTTAAAAAAAAAAATCAAAGATCAATTTATCAATTTCAAGACAGATTTAAAGATGGAGATAGACATAGATATTGATCGATTAGATAGTCACAGATAAATGGATAGATAGAAGACAGATATATAGAGGGAGATGATAGATGATTAGATACATAGATGATAAATTAAATAGATAGGAGAGATGGAGAGATAGATAGATATAGAGATGTTAGAGGGAGATGATAGATGGATAGAAATAGACAGATATAGATTGATAGCAGATAGATAGATAGATAGATGATAGATTCACAGACAGATAGATTGATAGATTCATAGTGATTTTGTAGATACTTGCCTCACAGACACCCTGCCTCCCCTTCAATCAGTAGGCTCTGGGTTTATGACCTGACTTAGATCTGGAAACTGTTGTGAACCTTCCACTCACCAAATCTAGTTTTCTCCAGATTACACAAATTCAGCAACACCTTAGCCAGATTCCCATCTGTTTTACCCTTAGGATCACCATGATTAACCATTATAAATAGATACCTGCAGGTCTGAGTACCTTGACTGTCATGTCAGCCTTCCTGCCCAGCACAGCCACTATATCAACCTGGCCTCTGATGGTTAAGTGTGGCCGGCCGTTTCTGCTTCCTCACAATCTCATCATCCCTCTTTATAATAGGAAGTGAAGTTCCTCTATCATCAACCCTGGTCTACAGAAGATAGTCACTGTCGAGCATCTCAAAGATACTAGAACCCCTACCAATGGATTTTCTATTGCCTTAGCGAATGAAGTGTCCTTGTCTTCAGCTTTTATCAATCTTAACATATCAGAGCAGCAAACCTGTTCGTAAGATAATTAATGTCTCTGTAGAATAAATTGCAGAGCACAGATTCGGGAGCAAGATTATGAAGATGTGCTGATGACCCTAACAGGAGGAAGAAAGCTGCTTTTGATGTGCTTAATTACATAGAAATAAAACATTCTTCAGACCAGTAACCAACTGACTAAGAAAACGACATCAGAACCAGCAACAGCGACTGAAGTGACCATCTGCTTCAATTTACGATAATCTATTATCATTCTTTGAAACACATCCATCCCTGGCATACGCCAAGCCTCTACTGTTTCATGTCATTGTCAGTGACACTATTCTTTTTTATTTTTTTCAGAAATGATTTGCCATTTGGCTAAGAAAGAGAAACTTCAGGGACATCTATTTGGCCCATTCTTCTAATTGCCAAAGATAATTATATCAATGCGTGGGGATCACGATTTCAACACACACAAATTGGAAAAATAACTGCCGCAACGTTTTAGGAACCCAGTGGACATTTGTGCAATGGACCTGGGTTAAAACTCCACTCCAACTGCTGGAATATAATGATAGTCTATATCCCCAGGATTAGTACTAATGCAGAGCCAGTGTTTAATAATATCGAGACAGCCAATACGTTCAGCCTGGTAAATTGTTACAGGTCTCTTTATAGAAAGCCAAGAGTAAGATTTCTCTTGTTCGTGATTTTGTTAGAGTTACTTAGAAAACACATGGTAAGTTCACTGCAAAATTCCTATGACCCAAAGTATTTTATTATATCAAGTGTTTTCTCATATCTAAAGCTCACTCAGAGTGGGCAAATATTGAGTCCACATTTCAATCAACCAACAAAAGGAACCACAAGTTAGAACTACTACTAGGCTTTGAACTAGAAAATGAAATCCAGAATTTCTGATGAGTTCCTTCATATCAGCAAATTAAGATTGATCTAGTATTGTGGGATATGTTTCTGGTTCAAGCTCTTATGATATCCATTTGCATGTCTATTTCTATTTTTTTATTTTGTAAAGTTGTCAATTCCTGTCATTCTTTTGTTGTATTTTCATTCTTCTTACAGTTCTGACATTGTAATTGACACTGTAGGGGATGATAGCATTGGACTCTAAAGTTCTGAAAACTCTGGTCAACGGGGTCATTAAAAAAGGGATAAAGAGCCTCTTCAACATAGAGGAAGATACCTCTCTGGCTGGAAGGGGATACTGAGCAAGGGTTTGGCATTTGTCTATCACCAGAGTCCTCTGATTCCTCCCATTAATCTATAGTTTAGCTTTTGGCATGCCAGTCTTTCTTGATCAATGCCTCAACGTTCATCTTTAACCTCTACCTCCTGGGTTCCAGCGATCCTCCCACCTCAGCCTCCTGAGTAGCTGGGACCACCACGCCTGGCTATCTTTTTTGCATTTTTAGGAGAGGCAAGGGTCTCGCCACATTGCCCAGGCTGGTCTCAAACTCCTGAGCTCAAGTGATCCACCCACCTTGGCCTCCCAAAGTGCTGGGATTACAGGTGTGAGCCTCCATGCCCTGCCCATATTTCTTTTTGTATACAACATAAAGCAAGCTAACGTATCCATCATCTCACAGTTGCTCTTTTTTTTTTTTTTTTTTTTTTTGGTCATTGTTATGGCAAGAGCAGCTAAAATCCTCCTCATTTATTAGGTTGGGACAAAAGTAATTGCGATTTTTGCCATTAAAAGTTAGGGCAAAACCCACAGTTACTTTTGCACCAATCTAATAGCATGAATCCCAATAAAGTGCAATGTTATTACCTATAGTCCTCATGTGTGCATCGTATCGCTAGACTTGTTTAGCCTGCATACCTGCTACCTTCTATCCTCAGACCTACACCTCCCCATTTCCTCCTACCATGTGCTCTCCAGCCCCGCTCCACTGCGTAATGACTCTTTTGTTCTCTATGTCTGTATATCTAAGTTTTTTTTTTTTCAGATTCCACATATAAGTGAGATTATGCAATGTTTTTTTTTCCCGTGATTGGCTTATTTCATTCAGCATAATGTCCTCTAAGCTCATCCCTGCTGTGACACATGGCAAAATCCTGTTCCTTTTTCAGGGCTGATTAATATCCCCACAGGATCTTGGTGAACCTTGGCTGAACTCAGGGCTGCTGGCCTCCTTTCATCTCTGCTGATTTTGTTATTCAGTCTTCTCATAATTCTCTGAGCTATCTCTGTTCACAATCTCTGATCACAATTTTTTCTCTTTCTTCTTAGGTTATCCAGAGTCAGTTCCTGTACTGTGCAATCAAAAATACTCACTGAGGCCGGGTTCATGGCTCACACCTGTAGTCCCAGCACTTTGCAAGGCCAAGGCAGGAGGTATCGCTTGAGCCCAGGAGTTCGAGGCTGCAGTGAGCTATGATTGCACCACTGCACTCCAGCCTGGGTGACAGAATGACACCCTGTTTCAAAAAAAAAACAAAAAACAAAAAACTACCTTTTATACATATAAATACACAATTCCTGGATCAATTCAATCAAGCCACCTTAGGTGGCGTTATGCGAGCAAGAATGTGAAACCATTCCTTACCTTCCAGCTCTAATATTGATAATCCCACCATTGATGTTTCCCAGCCAGACTCAATCACTTTAAAATTTGCTCTGCTGCTCAGCAAAGTGCCCTGAGCCAAGCATAAAAGGAACATTTATAAGTATTTTTTCCTAGTTCTCCCTCTTTGAATGGAGTTCTTCACTCTGTGAAGTGGAACTTCTTTCTGTGGTCCTAAACTTTCCACACTGCAATTTCAAAGGCATGTCCCTTGCTCTTGTATTTTCTGAGTCCTGTTTGCGGGGCTCTGGCAAGCACAGTGGGAACACAGCCCATTGAAGCAAGGTAGGAGTGACCCACAGGGTCAGACTAGATGATATGATATTCTCAAAAGGGCTATACAAGGGACTGGGGACTTGGTGAAGGCTTTATTCATCCAGTCCTCTCCATGGGACATATATATATATAAAAATTATATTTCCTCTCACCTTTCATTATCTTCCCAGCTTCTCTGTTTGTTCACCACGAGTTACCAAAACACCACTAAGGAAAGGGTCCATAGGCCGGGCACGGTGGCTTATGCCTGTAATCCCAGCACTTTGGAGGCTGAGGAGGGAGGATTGCTTGAGTCCAGGTGCTGAAGCCCAGCCTGGGCAATATAGCAAGACCCTGTCTCTCCAAACAAATAAAAATAAAAATTAGCCAGGCATGGTGATGTGCACCTGTAGTCCTAGCTACTTGAGAGGTTGAGGCTGGAAGATTGCTGGAATCCAGGAGGTAGAGGCTGCAGTGAGCTGTGATCACACTACTGCACCCCAGCCTGGGCAACAGGGCAAAATCCTATCTCAAATCAAAAAAAAAGAAAGAAAAGAAAAGAAAAGAAAGAAAGAAAGAAAGAAAGAAAGAAAGAAAGAAAGAAAGAAAATGGTCCATAGCCTGCCCAGTGCTATTGAAAACTATTTTTTTTAAGTCATCTATGATCTATCTTTCTCCCTTTCTGAAAGAATTCATTTGACTGAAGGATTGCAGGACAACCTTTGCAATTCAGTCATTTCTAATTTAGAATTGGAAAAGTGATTAACTATGACGTGTTATCCTCTCACAATAAGAGACGGAGTTTTATTCAGCTGCAAAGACAATATGAACCTATTTAGAAAGTTGGACAGAAAGTAGGCCTTTTACCACAAGTTGAGTCTTTATCCAAATAATTTCCACACTGAAAATATTACATTGTCACACTTGATTTGATATGTAACATTACACTTTGGCTATTTCCAATGCAAAGGTAAAATGTCAATAAAAGAAGGAAAGAATGTTCCTGGGTTATATATTCAGGAAGAAGAAATACACTTTGGACCTAATGAATGATCTCCAGATCTATTTACCTTCTTCAAAAGATAAATGTCTGTTCTCTGAGGATGGAGCATTTCTTCCCTTCAATACTTCGAGCAAAAAACTTCCAAGCAGATGTTCTTCATATAAAGTGTTGGTTGGAAGGATATGTGTTAGCATTTCAATCATTCAACATTTTTTACACAATATTAAAATGGATTGAATTTCCCTCCGAGAGAGAGAGGACATTAAATCATATATTTGGAAGAACATCAAGGATAGAATGAGATTTGCTTCGCTCCAAAAGCCAAGACACCAAGTCTGCTGGTCGAGACTTTCCCCAAATACTTTTCCAACTCAGCATAAAAAGGCAGGGAGACAGGAAAATATTAGGTATACTTAATATGAGCTGAAGTGCAGCCAAATAGCATAGTTTCAAGGTACACTCTCACACGCTGACACGCTGAAAGATGCAATTTCTCCATTTCCAAAACTCAACAATTTTTCAGCTGCACAGCACCATTCCAATAAAACACTGGTATTTTATTCATCTCTTCCTGAAGTACCATACTTTTATTTTGTAGGCGTCTCTAAATCACATCAATTCACAAAAGACCAAGTGCTCGCTGCTATAGTCAAATCAGATGTTCTACACACATACACGCATGCCAGGTTTCTTTCTTTCATTCTTTTGCTAGTTAGTCGGAGATGAGAGATTCGTAGTCTGAGTCACAAAGCTCCCCTTACGTAGCAAACAAGGCTAATGAATGCATGGTGTACATCCAGGAGCTCCACGGCCTCAGAATTCTCCCTTAACACTACTTCCCATCTCTCAGCTGAACCTGTGTCTTCTCCAGGGAATTTTGCCTTTGTGATGGAAACATCTTTATAGCTCCTTTTTATAATTATTATTTGTTAGAGCTTATACATGTGTGAGGGTGCTGATATCATCAAAACAAACACTTCCCATATAATAATCTTTTAGATTTCATGTAAAATCTTAGAACTGAAGGGACCTTGTAGTCTAACCAGCTCATTGTACATATAGGGAAACTGAGGGTTCCATACCCTAAGTCAGTGCATAGAGAACCCAAGTCTCCTGCTGTGGGTTTCATGCTCTTTGCTCTACTTTAGGACTTGGCAAATTTTTTCTCTAAAGGGCTGAGTATTAAATATTTTAGGCTTTGTGGCCACAGACAATCTCTGTCATTTTTTTAAAAGGAAAATTATAACCTTTAAAAATATAACAGCTGGTTTTTAGTTTTAGGGCCTCATAAAAACAGTAAGTAGAATGGATTTGTCAATCCTTATTCTATTTCATGATACACACATCAGTCATCAAAAATAAATGGAGTGGGCCAGGTGCGGTGGTCATGCTGTAATCCCAGAATTGTGGGAGGCCAAGGTGGGCAGATCACCTGAGGTCAGGAGTTCCAGACTAGCCTGGACATCATGGTAAAACCCCATCTCTATTACAAATACAAAAATTAGCTGTACATGGTGTGCACCTGTAGTCCCAGCTAGTCAGGAGACTGAGGCAGGAGAATCGCTTAAACCCAGGAGGTGGAGGTTGCAGTGAGCCGAGACTGTGTCACTGCACTCCAGCCTAGGCAACAGAGCGAGACTTCGTCTCAAATAAATAAATAAATAAATAAATAAATGGAGTGTATTCATCAGCAACTACCACAATAATACTGGATAACAAATGGCCCCAAAACTTAATGATATGCAGCAAACACCTCATGTTTTCATGCTTATAGGCCTGGGGATTGGCTGTGATGACTCCATTCCACATGTCTTACTATGGGGCCCCAGCCAGAGGTGCAGTGATTACTTGGGTCACGTTCTTCTCGTTGTGAAGGTCAGAAGCTCCCAAAGGGGTGAGCAAAAACACACAATGTGTGTTAAACTGTCTTAAATGCAAACTTAGAGTCAGAATTGCAAAACTGTCACTTTCACTCACTCTGCCCTGGCTAAAGCAAATCACACAGCCAAGCCAAATGTCAACAGAGAAGGAATGTATGCCTCCCCTTTGAGGGAGAGAGTGACTATTTGCTGGATAATAATTCAATGACTTGGGTGGGATTCTAGAAGACAGTGGTAGTGGCTTAATTTTTCATTCCCCTGAGTCCTCTACAAAAAATAGATAGCACATCTAAGATGGTACGTCAAAGACCTATCAATAAGGTACTGTAAAATACAAGCAATGATAGCCATGACTTAAGCCTCCTTGTGGAAGGAAGCAGGAGAGGACATCCAGGCTTGTCATGGCCACAAGAACAAGGGAAACTCAGAACATTGGTACTCACTGAAAAGTATCACAGACTGAATGTAAATTATTTCAACCATCATGGAAGATAGTGTAGCAATTCCTCAAAGATCTAGAGGCAGAAATACCATTTGACTCAGCAATCCCATTACTAGGTATACACTCAAAGGAATAGAAATCATTCTATTATAAAAACACATGCACTTGTATGTTCATTGCAGCACTAGTCACAGTAGCAAAGACATGGAATTAACCTTAATACTCATCAATGATAGACTGAATAAAGAAACGTGGTACATATACATGTGGAATACCATGCAACCATAAAAAGGAATGAGGTCATGTCCTTTGCAGGACCATGGATGGAACTGGAGGCCATTATCCTTAGCAAACTAACGCAACAACAGAAGACCAAATACCACATGTTCTCACTTACAAGTGGGAGCTAAATGACGAGAACCCATGGACACATGGTGGGAACAATACATACTGGGGTCTGTTAAAGGTTGGGGGTGGGAGGAGGGAGAGGATCAGGAAGAATACCTAATAGATACTGAGCTTAATACCTGGGTGATGGGATGGTCTGTGCAGCAAACCACCATGGCACACGTGTACCTGTGGAACAAACCTGAGCATTCTGTACATGAGCCCCTTCCCCCCGTAGAAACAATCTAACGTAGTGGTTACGAGCACTGATTCTTACCCCAGACAGCCTGAGTGGAAATTCTGACTCTCTTAATGACTCTGTGACATTGAGAAAGGGATTTAATCTCTCTGAGTCTCAGTTTCCTTATGTATAAAGTCAGATGATAATAGTAATACCTATATTGCTGGGTGTGGCGGTTCATGCCTGTAATCCCAGCACTTTGGGAGGCCGAGGCAGGTGGATCATCTGAGGTCAGGAGTTGGAGACCAGCCTGGCCAACACGGTGAAACCCCATCTCTACTACAAATACAAAAATTAGCCAGGCGTGGTGGCGCGTGCCTGTAATCCCAGCTACTTGGGAGGCTGAGGCAGGAGAATCGCTTGAACCTAGGAAACAGAGGTTGCAGTGAACTGAGACTGCACCACTGCCCCCTAGCCAAGGCAACAGAGTGAGACTCTGTCTCAAAAAATAAAAAAAGAAAAAAAGAAAAAGAAAAAGAAAGAAATGCTGTAAAATGCCTAATATAGTGTGTCACCAAGAAACTCCCTCTTCTGCTGAGACATTCATTCCCCCAGCTGGTAGTGTTGGCAGCTGACGGATTTCAGAGGAGTGTCTCTTTGGAACTTGCTGAGTCAAATAGATCAGCATAGTCCAAGTTCATACCCCCTTTCTAAGGCAGTCTGTATATTAGGTTGGTGTGAGTATAATTGCAGTTTTTGCATTGTTGAAATTTGCCATTTGATATTGGAATACATTCTTAAATAAATGTGATTATGTGATACTCATTTTAATGGCATTTCTCACTTTTTTTTGCTAATGACTTATTACTTGCTGTTTATTTTATATTTATGTTAGACTACGGAAATGATGTTAGACAAAAAGCAAATTTGAGCGATTTTCTTATCCGAGTTCAAAATGGGTTGTAAAGCAGCAGAGACAACTCACAACATGGCCCAGGAACGGGTAACAAATGTACAGTACGGTGGTGGTCCAAGAAGTTTTGCAAAGGAGATGAGAGTGAAGATGAGGAGTCTAGTGGTCAGCCATCGGAAGTTGACAACAACCAATTGAGAACACTCTTCCAAGCTGATCCTTTTACAACTACATGAGAAGTTGCTGAAGAATTCAATGTCCACCAATTTAGTCATTCAGCATTTAAAGTGAATTGGACAGGTGAAGAATCTCCTTCAGTGGGTGCCTCATGAGCCGACCAAAAATTTAAAAAATGTCATTTTATAGTGTCTTCTTCTCTTATTCCTATGCAACAACAATGAACCATTTCTTAATCAGATTGTGACGTGCAATAAAAGTGGGTTTTATATGACCACCAGTGATGACCAGCTCAGTGGCTGGACTGAGAAGAAGCTCCAAAGCCAAACTTGTACCAAAAAAAGGTAATGGTCACTGTTTGGTGGTCTGCTGTTGGTCTTATCCACTACAGATTTCTGAATCCTGGCGAAACCATTACATCTGAGAAGTATGCTCAGCAAATTGGTGAGATGTACAGAAAACTGCAATGCCTGCAGCTGGCACTGGTCAACAGAAAGGGCCCAGTTCTTCTCCTTGATGATGTCCCACCACAGGTCACACAACCAATGCTTCAAAAGTTGAACGAATTGGGCTATGCAGTTTTGCCTCATCCACCATATTCACCTGACCTCTCGCCAACCAACTACCACTTCTTCAAGCGTCTTGACAACTTTTTGCAGGGAAAGCACTTCCACAACCAGCAGGATGCAGAAAATGCTTCCCAAGAGTTTGTTGAATCCCGAAGCACAGATTTTTATGCTCCAGGAATAAACAAACTTATTTCTCATTGGCAAAAAACTGTGTTGATTGTATTGGTTCCTATTTTGATTAACAAAATTCACAGTCCAAAACCACAATTACTTTTGCACCAGTCAACCTTGAATGGCTGGTCAAAGTGAGATATAATGATTTATCTCTCTGCCTAAAGCTGGGAAATTCTGAAAATGCTTCCTTCCCTGCATCAGAGATCCCACAGAATAAGCTGAGGCATCTCCTACAACTGCATCACAGCCTAACATCTCCCACTGTCCTATCCTGTACACTTCACTCCCCAAAAGGTCTTGATCCTCAGGGCATTCCCCCCAAAAATTTCCAGCATGCAGCTCTCCATCACAGCCTGTTTTCTGGAGAGTCAGACTTCATAAAGACGTTGTAAGGATTATATGAGTGAAGAGTTATTAGCTAGCACTACATGATGAAGAGGATGATCATGCTGATGGTGATGGTGTGATAAGTGGCATCCTCTGTTGGTCATAAAATGAGTCCTACTGGGTAAGAAACTCTCCCCAACCTATCTTAGAATGGTGCTCCAACTATTCAAGTGTTGACTATTATTTCTTTATCAAGGCCAACCTTTTGGTGATGGCATAAGTAAATACAGCATTCTCCCCTATTAGTATGTCACATCCATCAATTTTAAATAAATTCTCAGATGTGGAGAAAGGGGAACTCCAGTACACTATTGATGGGTAGGTAAGTCAGTATAGCTACTATGAAAAGCTGTATGAGAAGTCCTCAAAAAGCTAAAAATAGAGCTACCATATGATCCAGCAATTCCACTATTGGGTATATATCCAAAGAAAAGGAAATCAGTATGCTCAAAGAAAAGGAAATCAATACACTGAAGAGATATTTGCACTCCCATGGTTATTGTAGCACTATTCGCTATAGCCCAAATACGGAATTAACCTACCTGCCCATCAATGAATGAATGGATAAAGAAATTGTGGTGCATATACACAATGGAATATTATGCAGTCATAAAAAAGAATAAAATCCTATCATTTGCAGCAACATGGATGAAACTGGAGGTTACTACATTAAGTGAAATAAGACAGGCACAGAAAGACAAAGATTGCATGTTCTCACTTGTACACTGGAGCTTAAAAAAGTGGATCTGATGAAGATAGGAAGTAGATTGGTGGTTATCAGGGACCAGAAATGGTCGGGGGAGGGATGAAAAAAGCTTAATTACTAGGTGCAAACATAGTTTGATAGAAGAAATGAGACCTAGTGTTTCACGGACCGATATTTTGAAATATTATATATTTCAAATATTATATATTTCAAAATAGCTAGAAAATAAAAATGTATCCAGCATAAAGAAAAGACACATATTTATAGTGATGGATATCCTAATTCCACTAGTTTGATCTTTACAAATTGTATAAATGTATTAAATTATCCCATATACCCTGAAAATATGTGTGCCTATGATGTATCAATTTAAAAATAAAATTTAAAAAATCCTCTGGAGGAATGACTGGTAGTTCTATATTCATTCTCAATTTTACATTTACTAGCAACAAGTGAAGGATTTATTACATTTCATATCCAACAAAAGTATGTGTGAAAATATGAGAAAATGATATTCTTTTTGCCTCAAAAGGTATTTCCCCATAAGACAAGTGGGAAAAATGACAAAGGGAAAAAATTTTACAATGGAAATATCTGAAAGATAATACTTTAACCAAAAGATCAAAATTAGCTTTACCAGCTGAGATGTGTCAACACTATGTGCCTCCTGAGATGATGCACTGAGAAAGATATAACACCACTTGTATAACTCACTGAAAATGCAGAGCCTGAATAAAAGCCAGAACATTCAACAAATCTAATTGAGGGACATTCTACAAAGTATCTGCCTAAAACTTACCAAAAGTGTCCAGGCCATATAAGACAAAGAAAGCCTGAGGACATGACCTAGGTTATAAGAGGCTCAAGAGCCACAAAAGCTAAATATAGTATGTAATCTTGGTTTGGGCCCCAGACCAGAAAGAGGACATTAGTTGGATAGTTCAAGACATTTTCATAAAGTCTATGGATTAGTTAATAGTTGTGTGATGGTAGGGAGTTTTGGTTTTACTGTGGTGAGGTACTCTACTTATGGCCCATTCTTCCTGCTAATTACAGCTATAAAGTCCAGAACACACACACACACACACACACACACAAAAAAAAAAAAACTCCAGGATTTTGTAAAGCAACCAAAAGCAGGCAGTTTGTGGAGGACAGATGACCTCTACATCTGGGTGAGTCTCCCATCTTTGTGTAGATTTACCTCAAATGTAGGCTCAATCTTGAAAACGGTGTAGCACAGGCTGCTAAAACTTCAATAGAAACTACCATCTAGAAATTCTATTTGTTCAGTTTTTAAATCTTCTCAGCCACCTCTGCAGCTTCTTATTTTATAGCCACAATCCAAATCTCCTTTTTTAAAAAAACATATGAATTACAGTTATTTCATACTCTTGTCTGATGATAATTGTGGTGTTTGAATATTAGGACACCGGATTCTGTGGTTTTGTCTATGGTTTCTACTGACTCAGACTATGGTGCTTCCTTTTATATTTCATACATATTGACTATAAACTCATCGTCCATGGAATGTTATCAATGGATATACTTTGAGACCCTCTTTTAAAGACCACTCTACAAAGTTTTATGTAAGTTTCCACTGGGTATCTAGGAGACGCTACCAACCCAGCATCTCTTTAAAATACATTCTCAGCTTGAAGAATTTTAGGCCAACCAGATAGGGTAAATTGGGGCTGCAAATCTACAGGAAGGCCAATTTGTAATTGCACATTCAAAGAGAAATTTAGACTGCGAGCCATGGTTCACGCCTGTAATCTGAACATTTTGGGAGGCCAAGGCGAGAGGATCACTTGGGTCCAGCAGTTTTAGACAAGCCTGGGCAACATCGCAAGATCCTGTTGATACAAAAAATGAAAAAATTTGCCAGCCATGGTGGCACAGGCCTGTAGTCCTAGCTACTCGGGAAGCAAAGGCAGGAGAGTCTCTTGAGCCCAGGAGTTCGAGGTTACAGTGATCTACGATGATTCCACTGTACTCCAGCCTGGGTAACACGAACAAACGAGAAACAGAAGCAGATTTGTCTATTCCTTCCACTCATAACAAAGGCAGATACAGGAATTTACTTCTTGTTCTCTTATGGGAAGCAAGTTTATTTCTAGTTTATTCTTTTTTTTTTTTTTTTTTGAGAAGGAGTCTCGCTCTATTGCCCAGGCTGGAGTACAGTGGCATGATCTCGGCTCACTGCAACCTCTGCCTCCCAGGTTCATGCCATTTTCCTGCCTCAGCCTCCTGAGTAGCTGGGACTACAGGCACCCGCCACCACACCTGGCTAATTTTGTTTTGTTTTGTTTTTAGTAGAGACGGGGTTTCACTGTGTTAGCCAGATGGTCTCGATCTGCTGACCTCATGATCCACCCGCCTCAGCCTCCCAAAGTGCTGGGATTACAGGCGTGAGTCACTGCGCCCAGCCTCTAGTTTATTCTTAAAATGATAGCGTAGTCTTTTGAGACCACAATTCTATGTGTGTTTGGGGGTGGGGGGTGGTGGTTCCTATTAACCTCTACATTAAGCCAGATGCTAAGCCAAGTCATTAGGTCCCTATAACTACCTAAAAATCACAGGGGTTTCTGGTAGATGTTTCCAATGCCAAAGCCACAAAACAAGCTATTTTATTCTCTAATTACACCTTTCCCTTTGTGTTTAGCCTCTGAGGTTTCCTTAACTGCTTGTCAGCTCAGAAATTATTTTAAAAATACTTCTAATAAAATATTTCTGGCTATTTTAAACAAGAGGGTTATAAAATCTGCCATGCTGCTAGAAACAGATATGTCTTTATCACTGTTGACTGTAGACTATATTTTTCTGAACATCCTATGCTGACTTCAAGAATAGCCAGATCGGATGGCTAGTGTAGGTCAGATATTCTATTACCCTCATGAAACCTGTAATTTTGATTTATTTTTTAGCCCTTGCCTAACCCATAACTCTAGCCAAAGACTGACTGAATCTTGAACACAGAGAGACTTCTAATCATTTCCTGGCCTCTGAGTCCTACTACTCATTTGTAGCATCCTGATGTCCCTCCTGAGCCACCCACCTTCAAGACATCGCCACTTGGAGTTCAGTATTATTGTGGCAGGTGCAAAGTAGCTATTCCCGTTCAGTAAGGAAGATGTTGGTGCTGCAGCAGACTCACAGTCCCCAAAGAAAGGCTCCAACTGTGGTAGTTCATTAATATTAAAGAAGATAATCACTGTGATAAGAAAGAAGGCTGTCACATTCAATAGTGAAAACTTTCTAGAGAATGACGTATTGCAGACAAATCCAAACTAGGAAAATGAATAGAACTTCCCCAAACAATTCTACGAAGTTAATATTTCAAGCCACACTGTTAGCTACAAATCTTGAATGCTGATGAGCTACCGTGTACAGAGGCTCTGTGACACCTGCAACTCACCTGTCCCCAGGGAGGTGAGATGAAAGTTTCAGACCACAATTTCATCGGTTGCCCAGTAGTGACAAAAAAGCCTCAGGCTTTGCACCTGGCAGGTGCGGTCCAGCAGGGGAGTGAGACACCAACTCCAGGGGAGGGACAGACAGAGAATGGGAGGATATTTTGGGCACTTCCTGCATATTCGGGAAGAAGGAAAGAAGGTTGGTTTTCTCCTTTGGGGATAGAGCTGTTCCAGCTTTTTATTTGTTTTGATAGCAAAGTGATGCATAAAATAAATGTGCAAAATGGGTGCCACATAAACAAATTGTAGCGGCACTAAGCTCACCAAGTGCGAGGCATGTTGAGTTAGCCAAACAGCACACACATTCCCATGGGGCTAAAGCAAGCCGAGTAAGATACCTTGCAACTGTGGCCCCTGTGTGAAAGTGTGAGCGTGTTTAGGTCATGCTTAACACTCATTCCACAGCATTTATTTTATACTTGTTCTGGAGCAAGCATTATGCAAGTGCTGAGGATGGAAAGAAAGAAAATAAAAGGGACAGATTCTGCTCTGGTGAGCTCATTTTCTTGCTGGTGAGGAAGAAAAATGTGTAAACAGGTCATTGTAATACAAAGCATTATCTTGTGTGTGTCTATTTTTTTTGGTCTATGAAAGCTTCTGTGTTCATCTGAGCAGTCTCCTTCCTTATAAACATGCTTGGAAGGGCCTCATGGTTCCAAAGCCACCCTTGCAACCCAATCAGTAAACTTGAAAGGGTGTCCAAGGGGATCATGAACAATGCAAGCCAGGCTGCTTCTTAGTTTTGGGTTTTTGTTGCTTTTCTTTTTTTTTTTTTTTTTTTTTTTTGAGACAGAGTCTTGCTCTGTCGCCCAGGTTGGAGTACAGTGGTATGATCTCAGCTCACTGCCACCTCTGCCTCCTTAGTTCAAGCGATTCTCCTGCCTCAATTCCCCCGAGTTGCTGGGATTACAGGCAGGGGGCACTTCGCCTAGCTAATTTTTGTATTTTTAGTAGAGACGAGGTTTCACCATGTTGGCCAGGCTGGTCTTAAACTCCTGAGGTCAGGTGATCCACCCGCCTTGGCCTCCCAAAGTGCTGGGATTATAGGCATGAGCCACCACACCTGGCCTTTTCTTGCTTTTTGAGATACGGGGGCAGGTTCTCTCTGTTGTCCAGGCTGGAGTGCAGTCACACAGTCATGGCTCACTGCATCTTCAAACTCCTGTACTGGAGCAATCCCAGTGCCTCAGCCTCCCAGGTAGCTGGGACTACAGGCATGCACCACCATGCCCAGCTCATTTTTAATTTATTGTTTTGTAGAGATAGGGTCTCACTATGTTGGCTAGGCTGGTCTCCAATTCCTGGGCTCAAGCGGTATCCCCTCTTCCGCCTCCCAGAAATGCTGGGATTACAGGCATGTGAGCCACCACGCCCGTCCTCTCTTCTCTTTTTATAAAGACACCACTCATATTGAATTAGGGCTTGACCTCATAACCTCATCTTAATATTACATCTGAAAAGACTTGGTTTCCAGATGAGGTCCCATGCACAGATGTTAAGGCTTAGGAGTTAAAATATGTTCTCCCAAAATACATATTTAAGGAGGTGGAGGGACATGCAGAGGAAACGAAAAAGAAAAGATAAATAATAAAGAAGGCCAGATGCGGTGGCTCACGCCTGGAATCCCAGCACTTTGGGAGGCCAAGGCAGGCGGATATCTTGAGGTCAGGAGTTTGAGACCAGCCTGGCCAACATGGCAAAACCCCATCTCTTCTAAAAATACAAAAATTTGGGCTTGGTGGTGCATGCCTGTAATCCCAGCTAGCTGGGAGGCTTCAGGAGATGAATTCCTTCATCTCCTTAAACATGTATTTTGGGAGGACACATTTTAAATGGTAACAGTACCCCAAAGACGGAAGGGTCAGTTGATCTGTGATATACTACTTTGTCTTGAAAACTGAGAAGGAGTTTGACAGACAAGGGATAAAGAGAAAATATGAACAAGAAGGACTGAATTGTTCTGTAGTTTATAAACGTGAAACAGAATTGTGTGTTCAAGGAACCACTGTTGGTTCAGTATGGCAGTATTGCAATACTTTAATGCAGAGGCTGTGGTTGCTTGTCTCCCAGATGGACTTCCCTAATTACTTCTCCAACTGTTTGTACTTGCCATTCTTCCATCAAGAAATGAAGTCTGTTTGCTACGGTCTGATTGTTTATGTCCCACCAAAATTCTTATGTTGAAACCTAATTCCCATTACAGTGGTATTAAGAGATGGAGTCTTTAGGAGAGGATTAGATCAGGAGAGCTCCACCTTTGTGAATGGGATTACTGCCTTTTTAAAGGAAGCCAGATGGCCGGGTGCGGTGGCTCCCGCCTGTAATCCCAGCACTTTGGGAGGCTAATGTGGGCAGATCATGAGGTCAAGAGATCGAAACCATCCTGGCCAACATGGTGAAACCCTGTCTCTACTAAAAGTACAAAAATTAGCTGGGTGTGATGGCGCATGCCTGTAGTCCCAGCTACTTGGGAGGCTGAGGCAGTAGAATCACTTGAACCTGGGAGGCAGAGGTTACAGTGAGCCAGGATTGCACCACTGCAATCCATTCTGGCAACAGAGCAAGACTCCGCCAAACAAACAAACCCAGAGGAAACTTGTTTACCTCCTCCACCACATAAGGACACAGCTAGAAGATGCCATCACTGAACCAGCAAGCAAGCCCTCACCAGGGCACTGAATCTGCTGATGCCTTAAGCTTGGACTTTCCAGGCTCTAGAACGGTAAGACATACATTTCTGTTGTTTATAACCCAACCAGTATATAGTATTTTTTTATAACAGCCTGAAAGAACTAATACACTATCCTTCCCCTCCGTTGACTCTATGCTGGATTCGTCACTTGGCTTTCTTGACCAAGAGAATGGGGAAGAAGTGGCATTCTGAGACCTCTGACACTATGTCATAATCTTGCAGCTTCTGCCTGAATCTTGAAACATTTACCCTTGGAAGCCAGACAGTGCTGTTTCCATTGCATCTAGACCAATACCTGCACAAAATAGGTCCTTAATAGATATTTGTTGAAATGATATCTATTGCAGAGACTGGAGAAGGAGAAAAGTAAAACAAGTCTCGATTCAAGTTGGCAGGGTTGTGAATGGCACTAGCCTTGAGGACCAGGAGCCTGGGAGAGAGGAGCTCAAGAAGACGACTTTAAATGATTGATGTCATGGCCCAGGCTGGGTAGAGAAAGAAACAAGTTCTCCAGAGGGACAATGGACTGGCATCAAGTGGAAAGCCCTGGGAATTGTTGGTCTCCATGCAGTCAAAAAATGTACATAGGGAGCCAGGTGCACTGGCTCATGCCTATAATCTCAATACTTTGGGAGGCTGAGGCAGGAGAATTGTTTGAGCCTAGGAGATCGAGAGCCACCTGGGCAGCATAGCAAGACCCAATCTCTAAAATAAATAAATAAATAAAAAAAATAGCTTGGTGCAGTGGCAAGTGCCTTTAGTCCTTGCTACTCAGGAGGCTAAGGCAAGAGAATCACTGGAGCCCCAAGAGATTGAGGCTACAGTGAGCTATGATTGCATCACTGCACTCCAACCTTGGCAATAAAGCAAGTTCCTATCAAGAAGAAGAAGAAGAGGAAGAGGAAGAAGAAGAAGGAGAAGGAGAAGGAGAAGGAGAAGGAGAGGGAGAGGGAGAGGGAGAGGGAGAGGGAGAGGGAGAGGGAGAGGGAGAGGGAGAGGGAGGAGGAGGAGGAGGAGGAGGAGGAGGAGGAGGAGGAGGAGGAGAAGAAGAAGAAGAAGAAGAAGAAGAAGAAGAAGAAGAAGAAGAAGAAGAAGAAGAAGAAGAAGAAGGAGGAGGGGAGGAGGAGGAGGAGGAGGAAGAAGAAGAAGGAGAGGAAACAACAAAGAGAGAGAAGGAAAAATACCTCTGCCTCCCGAGTTAAAGTGATTCTCATGTCTCAGCCTCCCAGCTAGCTTGGATTACCCCTACACCCAGCTAATTTCTGTGTTTTAAGTAGAGAAAGGGTTTCACCATTTTGGCCAGGCTGGTATCAAACTTCTGACCTCAAGGGATCCATCCACCTTGGCCTCCCAAAGTAGTAGGATTAGAGGCAAGAGCCACTGTGTGTGGCCTTCTCTATTATTTATTTTTCCCTCTTTACTTCCTTTTCATGTCCCTTCAATGCCATCGTTTTACTTTTACTAGACACTCTGAGCTTCCTCTTAGATCTTCCACATTAGTTAGGGTTCTCTAAGGAAACAGAACCTGTAAATATATACATCTGGAATTGGCTCACATGGTTATGGGGGCTGAGAAATCTTAGGATCTGCTTGTTATCCTAGGCAACAAGATACAAACCCAAGAGAGCTAGTGGTGTAGTTCCAGTTCATGTCTGACAGCCTAAGAACCAGGAGAGCCAGTGGTGGAAGTTACAGTCCAAGGGCAGGAGAAAACTAATATTCCAGCCCAAGCAGTTGGGCAGAGAGAGAAAATTCCTCCCTATTTTACCTTTTTATTCTCTTCAGTTTCCCAATTGATTTGATGAGGTCCATCCACATGGAGGAGAGTAATCTTCTCTACTTAGTCTACTAACTCAAATGATAGTCTCATCGAGTAACACCCTCAGACACATCCAGAATAATGCTTAACCAAATATCTGGGCACCCAATGGCCCAATCAAGTTGATACAAAAAATGAGCCATCACACACCCCTTCTTTTACTTCCACCACTGCCCCCTCTTAATTGACCAGCAAATGAGATGGAAAGTGTATATTTAATACTTGAAGACTAAAACTCTACATCTCATGTTTTTAATTTTAAAATATAATAAGGCAAACATATTCTATCTTTCTTTCTAGATGATAAAACATCTAAATAAAGTTGCTTTTTTTTAGCAACTTTATCATCTCTGATGATCTTTTTTGGGGGAAATCAGTGCTTCAGATTCTGGAAGATGTTTCCATACTTCTGGTCCATCCAGGTCTTCTGTTCCTCATGTTCCTTCTGTTCCTCACTGCCAATTCTACCTAGGTCTGGACCTCCAGCACTGACCAGAACTCTCTCTCTCTCTCTGTGTGTGTGTGTGTGTGTGTGTCTATGTGTGTGTGTGTGTATCAGTTGAACCTATTGTATTAGCCCATTTTCATGCTGCTAATAAAGACATACCAGAGACTGGGCAATTTACAAAAGAAAGAGAGGTTTAATGGACTTATAGTTCCACGTGGCTGGGTAGGCCTCACAATCAAAATGGAAGACAAGGAGGAGGAAGTCATATCTTACATGGATGGCATCAGACAAAAGGAGAGCTTATGCAGGGAAACTCCCATTTTTAAAACCATCAGATCTCATGAGACTTACTCACTTTCAGGAGAACAGCACAGGAAAGACCCCACCCCCCGACCATGATTCAATTACCTCCCACCAGGTTCTTCCCATGAAACGTGGGAATTGTGAGAGTTACAATTCAAGATGAAATTTGGGTGGGGACACAGGCAAATCATATCACCTATCAAACATAAAATTTTAAAAATTCTATAATTGGTTGCTGTGTTTTTCCTAAAAACACCCAAGCAACTAACTGTTTAGTTACCTTTTCTAAATTGGCAAATTTAAATCCAGCAAATTTTTTCTCTCTTCAAGTATTAACATTTGATCTGTCCACAGGTCAGAAAACTGAAGCAGGTATCTCATGCTTTTCTAACCATCACTCAGCCAATTAATAGTAAAGTCAGGCTAGTGGCTCTTTCTATCTGAGGGGTATAAGTCTATCTGAGGGGTTCATCTTTGCTGGTTTTCCTGCTCCCACTGCCTGCTCTCAATTATTCCCAATACCATACTTTACGTAAATCTACATAATTTTTGACTTTTTAATAATAGCCATGCTTGAAATTGAAATTCAAGGGCCAGGTCCAAGTGGTTCTTGCCTGTAATGCCAGTGCTTTAGGAAGCTGAGGTGGGAAAATCGCTTGAGACCAGAATAAAGAAAGGAGGAAGGAAAGAAGGAAGGAAGGAAGGAAGGAAGGAAGGAAGGAAGGAAGGAAGGAAGGAAGGAAGGAAAAAATGACAGAAAGGGAGAGAAGGAGGAAGGGAGGGAGGACAGGAAGGGAGGAAGGAAAGAGAGAGAGAGAAGGAAAGAAAAATAGAAAAGAAAGAAAAAGTATTATAGTATGGTATGTATATTTTACACATAAATCTAATTGTGCCACTTTCTTAATCAGAATCCCACGATGGCTTTTTATATCACACAGAATAAAATTCAAAACCTTTGCTATGACCTACAAAACCCTACATGATCTGGCTCTGCCTATTTCTTAGACCTCATCTTCTATCTCTTTCCCGCTCACTCATCTCAGTCTAGCCACACCCACCTTTTTGCTGATCTATACACACACTAAGGTCGTTTGTGCCTCAGGGCCACTGCACTTGCTACCCTAAGGAAGCATTCCATTTTAAGAACAAAGTTTTGTTTAAAATTCAGTGCATCACATAGTTAATTACTACAGGTAAAAACTGGAAAAATCTCAGCTGCCAATTCTAGGATAGTACAATAAAATGCTAATGAGTCATTAAATTTAATGTTGTAAAAATGCAGAAATAGCTAAAACCATGAATTTATCCTCAGAATATTCATAGCCTAGTGGATGATAATAGGTTAATAAACAACTAGTGTAGTGTGATAAATATAACTATAAAATAATTTACGGCATGGAAGTTGAGGAGAAGAACTCAAGGAAAGGAGTATAGTATAGCAACATCAAAGTTGGGGTTTCACAGGTTGAATAGGAGTTTGTTACGCAGATAGGAAAGGAGTGCTATCATAACATCAGAGAAAATGGCAAGTGCAAAGAGCTGGAATTTCAAAACAGCGTAATCTTTTGGGGGAGAAATGAGCACTTCATTTGCTACAGCAGGGGGCGCAAGAGGGAGTGAGGAACCAGACCATTGTGTGCCTCTCTCTGGACCCTTCCTGGGGCCTCCTGAAGGTTAAAAAAAAAGCAACCACAGTGGATAAGGGTAAAAATTTGACAAAGAGACAAAGAGGAAAAAGGCATTCCAAAACCAGACCATGTGTGAATTATCAGATATGAGAAGCTCTGCTTGTAGGAAAGGCTCAGGCCCACCAGTAAGTTTTACAAATGCTGGTATGTTTGAGTTCTGGCACTTTTTTTTCTTAAAGCTTCCACCTCTCTGCTGAGATTAACTATCTGAGCTTGCATTTGTCTACTTCTTCATTGAATCTTGAATATATTAATCATGCATATTTTGAATTCCCCATCTTGATAGTTCTAACATCCTTGTCATAGCTGAGTCTGGTTCTGATGATTGCTTGGTCTCTTCGGACTTTTTTTTCTTACTTTTTTTTTTCTTTGAGACAGTCTCAAACGCTTGTCGCCCAGGCTGGAGTGCAGTGGCGCGCTCAGCTCACTGCAACCTCTGCCTCCTGAGTTCAAGTGATTCTCCTGCCTCAGCCTCCTGAGTGGTTGGGATTACAGGTGCTCACCACCACGACTGGCTAATTTTCATATTTTTAGTAAAGATGGGGTTTCACCATGTTGGGCAGGCTGGTCTCGAACTCCTGACCTTAGGTGATCCGCCTTGGCCTCCCAAAGTGCTGGAATTACAGGTGTGATTTCTTACCTTTTTATACACTTTGTAACTGTTGAAAAACAAGCATGTTAGGTAGGACAACAGGTACTGAGATAAATTTTTCTAAATACTTCGAGATGATATCTTTCTTTCTGCTAAGCTTTAGTGTGGGGGTTTATGTTAATCTACTCAGGAGTTGGGCTGAGTTTTAAGTTTACCATTGCTGTGGTTACCTTCAGGGTGCCACACATTTCAGATTCCTCTGGCTATATCTTGTGTATAGGACGTGAGCTAATTTGCCATGTTTTTCTTAGTTTGTGCCCCATGCGCGGCTTCAGATCTCCCAGATAGGCTTTGGATCTTCTTTGCGTGCTGCTCCTCAGAGGCCACTGGTCTCTTGTAGCTCTCCCTGTTTGTACTCCACTGTTATTTTTATTCTACTATAATTTTTTTACTGAATGCTTGTTAGCATGGTGGTGAGTGGCGGAGAACTGGGCATTCTCTGCTAGTCTGATTGAGCCTTATTTGAGGGCAGGAACTGAGTCCTAGGAGTATGGCTTTTATCAATGTTCTTGGGGCCAGTCACAGTGGCTCATGTCTACATGTAATCCCAGCACTTTGGGAGGCCAAGTTGGGTGGATCACCTGAGGTCGGGAGTTCAAGACTAGCCTGACCAACAAGGAGAAACCCCATCTCTACTAAAAATACAAAATTAGCCGGGTGTGGTGGTGCATGCCTGTAACCCCAGCTACTTGGGAAGCTGAGGCAGGAGAATCACTTGAACCCGGGAGGCAGAGGTTGCGGTGAGCCGAGATCGGGCCATTGCACTCCAGCCTGGGCAATAAGAGCGAAACTCCGTCTCAAAATAATAATAATAATAATAATAATAATAAATAAAAATAAATGTCCTTGCCCCTCTCCGGATGGAACCAGCCTAGCATTTATTCCTCTCCTAGGACTGAGATTTTTAACATTTTCCTGTTCCCTGCCCTCAACTAAAATTCGTTGCCATCCATGCCCTTGGGATACAGTTTTTTTCATTCTACTCTACTGCAGATAAGACTTTTTTTCTTTAGAGGAGACTGGGTAGATGGGTCTCAATGGAGTTTCAGCATTGCCTGCTGCTCCTTCTTTCAGCCAGCACACTTGAGAGGCTTCTCAGCATCCTCCTTATCTTCCTCATGAGCAGTGGGATGCCTGGAACAAAGCTGTAACCAGGTGCATACCTCGCTATATCTGCAGCCCCTAGGGATGTCCCACGTGCATGCTAGTCTGCATTTAACAAGTTTTAGCAATGTAGTTTGGCTTTTAGATCCTTCCCTAGACACAAGGCTGGAGTGCAGTGGCTGTGCCGCATTCCATCAGGGCTTACTGCAGCCTCAACCTCTCAGGTTCAAGCAATCCTCTCGCCTCAGCCTCCCAAATAGCTGGGATTGCAAGTGTGAGCCACTGTGACCTTAGTTCTGTCTCTAGCTAGCAGAATCTAGCAGAATCTTCTTACCCACTTATATGGCATCAGGTGACATCTGCTAAGGTAAGCAAATGCTCAGATTCTAGTTTTTTCCTGCAGACATCCATCTCTCTCTAGAGTCCATGTTAGTTCTTTGCCCTGCAATCTTGATTTTCTGATGATCTCAAAGAAAAGCAATTAATTTTCAATTTGTCCAGATTTTTTTTTTTTGTAAACATGGGAGAGATGCTCTTCCCAGTACTTTATACCTCTGAGCTCAGTTGCTGGTATCATTAGATCAGAACCTTCCCTCAATTGCTATCTGTCTGTGTCCAGGGATTTGGCACGGAAACAAATGGCTCTGTGTTCCCTACTTATCTCCTGCCAAAGCTTCTATTGGAATTTCTACCTGCCTCCTTCAAATAGCTAACCCCATGTGATGGCAGAATTTTGCAGAAGGCTACATGCTGTGGATTTATCATAGACACTGCTGAGGCAGAAAAGCAGTGCACTACCAGATTCCTCCGAGCATCTGAAATCAGCTTTCAAAATGTCAAACAGCCTTTTGATGCCCTACAGCTCCCATGTGCAACATTATAATTTTCCTCTGAGGGAGACTGAGGGCATGGAATTGGTGCTAGTCTTTATCCAGATAGGTCAATACGGTATTTATTAAACACCCACTATGCACCTCAGGTGATTATAGGCTCTATGGAGGTCTACAGACCATGACCCTTGTTAAATTGAGATTAGCCTAAAGCTGCCTCCTTACCTATTTGAAGTCTGGTCTAAAGGTTTCTCTGTCCATAGTAAACTGTAACCTGCATGGGTGTGTAAACAGACTCTGTAACCTACTCTTGTGCCAGTCACTGAGTTTCAGCCAATCAAAAGCGGCCAACTGTTCAAACCCTGTTCAAATAAGGCAAAAGCTGAGCTGTAACCAATCCAGCGATTTCTGTACCTCACTTCCGTTTTCTCTACATCGCTTTCCTTTTTCTGTCCATAAATCTTCTTCTGTCACATTGCTGCACTGGAGCCTCTCTGAATCTGTTTGGGTTCAGGGGTTGCCAGATTCAAGAATTGTTTTTTACCCAATTAAACTTTGTTCAATTTAATTTGTCTAAGGTGTTTTTATTTAACACTCTGTTCTCAAACTTTTGGGTGAGAAAAGGCAGTAATCCAGGCCCTTAGTTATGGGGGTTCAAGTGTTCATAGATTATAGCTGCCAGGATAGTCTCTAAAACTATCAAGCTCATGAGTGAGAAGACTCTTAGCCCTGTAAATGTAGCCCAAGCAAGATCTCAGATATTCACCAGCAGTAGGTAGGCTACAGTTCATTTATTTCTGGTAGATCCCCTGACTTCCCTGTTACTAATCTATTCCTATTTCATGGCAATGACAACTTGGCTTTTAGTCAACGTGGCTGCACTGCACTCCATCACAGCTACCTGCAGCCTCAATCTCTCAGGCTCAAGCAATCCTCTTGCCTCAGCCTCCCAAATAGCTGGGATTACAAGCGTGAGCCACCATGACCTTAATTCTGTCTCTTTCTTCCAAGACAGAATGGAACACCTGCACTTCTCCAATGATGACTTCTCAGTGATGAACTCCATACACTCAGTTTCATGTTTGATATAGTCTCCATTTCCCTTTTCCATTGACTTTTGTAATTGCATTATCCTGATATAGCTGTCTGTCATAGGATAACCTTGCATCACCTCTCAGTGTTCCATAGATGGCTGGCACCACTGAATACCAAGATGCCTCCCTTTCTTGTGTCTCTCTTTCTGATGACAGCTATAGAGTGGCATTTAGAGGCCCAGGAAGCAAAACAAGAGGAGGAGTCATGGGAATTGGTCATATAAAAATGAGACACTGTTGTGGAGGGATAGGAAGATAATCTCTGGAGAACTGGGCTCCTGGGTTGATACTCTAAGAAGACAAACCCCGTCTCTACTAAAAATACAAAAAAATTAGCCGGGCGTGGTGGCCTGTAGTCCCAGCTACTCGGGAGGCTGAGGCAGGAGAATGTCTTGAACTCAGGAGGCGGAGCTTGCAGTGAGCTGAGATCGTGCCACTGCACTCCAGCCTGGGCGACAGAGCAAGCCTCTGTCTAAAAAAAAAAAAAAAAAAAAAAAAGACTGTAACCCACTTACTATAATCCTCATTTTAGAGATGAATATGTGAATAGGAACATAAAATGACTCGCTCAAATGTCTGCAAAGCTAGTAAGTGATCAAGCCAGAATTCAAAACCAGGTAGGGAGGTTCCTAAAGCCTGTTAAGTTCAAGTGGAGACTTCTGTTAGACACAGCCAGCCCTCTTCGTTTCCCTAAAAATGTATTGCTTTTAACCTCTGCTGAGATCTAAATGTCATTCTACATTTTTCTCAATGCCTGTTCAGCTACCTCTCTTATTCTCCACATTGGATGCACAATTTCTCTACCTTTGTCTTCAAAACATTTGCAGGGTGCTTGGAGTGCATGAATACAGGGCTAAGGGATTAGAAGATATTGTAAAGAGAGTGTTTAAAGTAATGGGTCCTTGAGTCTAGGGAGAAGAGGGAAAGAGAAATAGCCATAAGTATGCAAAGGCGGTGATATCACTTGCATGTCACACTGATCAAGGCTTCTTAGAGGAGAAGGTAATAAATTGGACCTTGAAGTACAGGGAGGAGATTGAGTCGCTCTTGGCACTGGAGGGAATGCTTTTGGCAATGGTGTAAGGTTATTCAACCCTAACCTGGTCCTTGAATTGTGTATAAAACCATTGCAGTTGCTCCTCCGGCTGCAGTGGCTCATGCCTGTAATCCCAGCACTTTGGGAAGCCGAGGCGGGCGGATCGCCTGAGGTCAGGAGTTTGAGACCAGCCTGGCTAACGCAGTGAAACCCTGTCTCTACTAAAAATACAAAAATTACCTGGGAGTGGTGGCTGCACCTGTAATCCCAGCTACTCAGGAGGCTGAAGCAGGAGAATCGCTTGAACCCAGGAGGCGGAGGTGGCAGTGAGCTGAGACTGTGTCACTGCACTCTGGCCTGGGTGACAGAGCAAGACTCTGTCTAAAAAAAGAAGAAGAAAAAACACACGTTTTCAGTTGCTTATATCCTATTTTTTTCCACACTTATCTTCCATTCACCTGTTTGGCTTCACTTCCATCTTGGCATCTTTGATTTCCTTTTTATCCTTTATTTGGAGTCTGCACCTTGTCTCTCACTCTCACCCTAGCCCCACAGCATTAAATATGAGAAGACTCTCATTTGTGGCTCCCAGGTTCAGTAAAAAATCAGTAAGAGACGTCACTCAGAGTCCACAGGAATAGGTGCTCCAAGCTCATCTCTCATTTTCTCCTACTGCATCCCAAATGCAAATATAACATCCATTCATTTAGACTCCATCTAAGTACATTTTCCTTTATCCTGATGGGAAAGCATTACAAAAATCCCCATTTGCCTAATTAAAATAAGCAGTAATGGGAATTCCTTCCTTCCTTCCCTTCCTTCTTTCCTTCCTTCCTTCCTTCCTTCCTTCCTTCCTTCCTTCCTTCCTTCCTTCCTTCCTTCCTTCCTTCCTTCCTTCCTTCCCTCTCTCTCTTTCTCTCTTTCTTTCTTGAGGGAGTCTCGCTCTTGTCGTCCAGTCTGGGGTGCAGTGGTGCGATCTCACCTTACTGCAACTTTCGCCTCCTGGGTTCAAGCGATTCTCCTGCCTCAGCCTCCCAAGTAACTGGGATTACTGGGATTACAGGTGCCCACCACCAGGCCCAGCTAATTTTTGTATTTTTAGTAGAGATGGGATTTCACCATGTTGGCCAGGCTGGTCTGGAACTCTTGACCTCAGGTGATCCGTTCGTTTTGACTTTCCAAAGTGCTGGGATTACAGGCACGAGCCACCGCGCACAGCTGGAATTCTCTTTTTTCTGACTTTATGTTATTATTTGTTTTAAAAATATTCTTAATTGATCAGTTTTAAATAATGCAATTTGATGCCCAATTCTAAAAGATGAATAAACCAGGGTAACAATATTACCTTTTGATGAATTTCTTCTTTTTGCTTTTATTTTCAGTTAATTATCTAATTTCCAAGTTGTCATTGTTTAAAACAGCTTTGATTGTTTAATACTTGGCCTGATTTTGTTCTTTGTAAAAGAAAGTAGATATTTTTTGCTTGGCCATGCTTTCACTTCTTTATCTTTGAAGGCTTATAACTTTATTGCCTTGGTGATATTGATTTGATATCAAGTTTTTCCAGGGAAATCGTGTGTCCAGAAGGCAGGACATAGAGTCAAAGAAGATTATTCTCAAGCCTCAAGATTTGATGTTGTTTGCCTTGTTGGGATTTGGATGTACTTTGGACCTATTATCTCTTTCTTCTTTTCTCTTGTTTCCTTTTAAAATGGGAATGTCTACCCTATGCCTGTCCTGCCAGCATATTTTGGAAGTACATACATTTTTAATCTCACAGGTTCACAGCTAGACAGTTATTTGGCTTAGGAGAGTCCTTGCGCTGTTAAAACAAAAGACTTGAGACTGGGTATTTGCTTTGGAATCTTACCTTGAGTATTACTCATACCTGATTTTGATAAAATTGTGGTGTGGTGGTGAATATTGAGTGTCAATTTGATTGGATGGAAAGATGCAAAGTATTGTTCCTGGGTGTGTCTGTGACGGTGTTGCCAAAGGAAATTAACATTTGGGTCAGCGGACTAGGAAAGGCAGATCCACCCTCAATCTGGGCGGGCACCATCTAATCAGCTGCTAGTGCAGTCAAAATAAAAACAGGCAGAGGAACGTGGAAGGACTAGACTGGCTTTATCTCCCATCCTCCACCTTTCTCTTGTGCTGGACACTTCCTGCCCTCAAACATCTGACTCCAAGTTCTTCACCTTTGGGACTTGGACTAACTTTCTTGCTCCTCAACTTGCAGATGGCCTTTTGTGAGACCTTGTGATCTTGTGAGTCAATACTCCTTAATAAATTTCCCTTTATATATATCTATCCTATTAGCTCTGTCCCTCCAGAGAACCCTAGTACATATGGACTTTGAACTTTTGAATTACTACTGGAATTAGTTGACTTTGGGGACTATTGGAATTGAAGGAATGGATTTTGCATGTAAGAAGAACGTGAATTTGGGGGGCCAGGGGTGGAAAGCTATGATCTGAATGTGTCCCCTCAGATTTTTACATGTTGAAACTCAATGTGATTTGAGAGTTGGGGCCTTTGGGAGGTGATTAAGTCATAAAAGTAGAAGACTTATGAATGGGATTAAAGCTGTTATGAAAGGGTTTGAGGGAGCAGGTTCCTTTCTTCCACTCTCCTTCCATGTGAGGACACAGCCCCCAGATACCATCTTGGAAGCAGACAGTGAGCCCTCATCAGACATTAAATCTCCAGGCTCTTGATCTTGAACTTCACAGCCCCTAGAACTGTGAGAAAGAAATTCCCCTTCTTTACTCAGTCTCAGGTATTTTGTTATAACAGCACAAATGGACTAACACACCACTTCATAACTCCATGATCTTAGGCAAGTTGCCTAACCTCTCAGCCCCTTATTTCTTCATTTTAAAAAATGGAGTGATAAACCTCCGAAGTTTGCTGTATAGATTACATAAGTTACTAAATGTGAAGTGTCCCGAACTGTCCCTGACAGGTATCATGCACTGAGTGTAAGCTCTTATTCTTCTTATCTACTCTTCCTGACTTCCCAATTGATCATTGCTTCTCTCCTTTATTGGTAAACACTTCGAACCTCAGTCCAAATCCAGAGGGTGATCAACAGGCTACCCATCCTTGGTGGTCCCTGAACTAAACACCAATTGATACCCAGATTAATTCTTTGTTTGGTTCAACATTTATTACTAGAAAGTTATTTTTATATGACTCCCAGATGAAATCCTGTAATTGCCAAACATTACTCCTAGTTCAATCAAAAGAGTTTGTTGAGCACCCACTGTGGGCTGACATTTATATTAGGTATTAAAGAGAAGAAACATTGTGAGATGTAATCCTTGTTCTCAAGAAATTTTAAGTCTTGTGAGGAAATATAACAGAATTATAAATTATTAACTTAGGTCTTGTTGTTACTATAATAAAACAAGAGCTCCCAGCACTCTGGGAGGCCGAGGTGGGTGGATCATGAGGTCAGGAGTTCAAGACCAGCCTGGCCAACATGGTGAAACCTCGTCTCTACTAAAAATACAAAAATTAGCCGGGCATGCTGGTGGCACATGCCTGTAGTCCCAGCTACTTGGGAGGCTGAGGCAGGAGAATTGCTTGAACCTGGGGAGCAGAGGTTGCAGTGAGCCGAGACTGTGCCACTGCACTCCAGCCTGGGCAACAAGAGCAAAACTCCGTCTCAAAACAACACAAACAAACAAAGAGCTTGGGGTGAGGGTAGTTTTATAAAAGAGGCAAATTGGAATTGGAACAGGGAGTTTGGGCAACATCTGAATGAATGAAAGGAAAGACAAAGAATATTTCCAGTAAGTCATGGTAACGACAATGAAAATATGTATTGTACTAATTCAGAATTTGCATATAGTAAGGATAGCAGCAGAAAATTGGGTTGGCTGAGAGCACCAGAACATCCTATGGGAAACCTTACAAATGGCACAAAACAGGTAGGCAACGGGTGCCTGATCTTTACTTGAGGAACCAGAGCTGAAGAAAAGCTTTGGGGAAGTTGCACTTGAAATAAATGAATGATAGAAAGTTCTAGATACTCCATTCATCAGGTAGGAGTGGATCCTCAAGCAGCTACGATAATTACAAGCAGTAAATGAGTGAGAAGAACCCTGATTATAGCTAGGAAAAGTGAGCTAAGTGCTTTGTCTTTGCATTGAGGTCCTAAGGAAGTGGAGAAATAGCGGGAAGGAACCAGAAGTCAGACACAGGGAATAGCTTTGGGCAGAGTGGTTCACAAGTTAGAGATGATATTGCCTCTCTAAGTTTTGTAAGATTGGAAAGGGTTTTCTTTGATAACCTAGGGATGTGTGTGCAAGGGCCAATACACAGGGCTGAGTAAAAGACAGGGCTGGAAAATCCACAGCTCAGTCAGGAGAGATCCAACTTATCTCTCTTGTGGGATCACCAGGAAGCCTTAGTTTTTCACATTACCCGCTGATTGTCTGAGCTGCTTTGCAATCAGAGAATTGTTTCATCTGCTGGAATGGTATAAGTAAATTAATTGTGCTTATTAATGAACCATTCCATCGGCTTTTATTTTCCCCACATGCTTTTGTGCATGCGTATTCCTGGATGTTTTACCCTAGGGGATTTAAGCATGCTTTCTCTGGCTCAGTTTTTATGCTAAGATCCATTGAGGAGTCAGGGATGAGACAAGGTAGAGTTTGAGCATAGGCCAGGAGCAGCGGCTCACGCCTGTAATCCCAGCACTTTGGGAGGCTGAGGCGGGCAGATCACTTGAGGTCAGGAGTTCAAGACCAGCCTGGCCAACATGGTGAAACCCCGTCTCCACTAAAAACATAAAAAGTAACTGAGCGTAGTGGTGGGCACCTGTAATCCCAGCTACTCAGGAGGCTGAGACAGGAGAATCGCTTGAACCCAGGAGGCGGAGGTTGCAGTGAGCCAAGACACGCCATTGCACTCCAGCCTGGATGACAGAGTGAGACTCAGTCTCAAAAAATAAATAAAATAAAATAAAATAGAATTTGAGTATTATCCTTGTCTTGCTGATGTTTGCTCAACAGATGCTGAAGAGCAATTCCTGTGGACAGGTAGAAGGAAAGGAAACCAGGGCTAGGAATGAACAGCACTTGTCATTTTAAGTTTGCATTCGTAAGGATTGTTTTTGAGATGAGGAGCTGGAGCTGACGACTTGAAGTAATTGAGGCAATATTTCAAGTGATATACACGTGTTCCTACTTGATAGATCTTCCCCTCTAACTAGCCATCATCCTATTTTATAATGTTATCATAGTTTTAATTATATTGTACATACTTGTTTACAGCTATTTGCTATATATCCAGGGTGACATTACAGTAAATTAGTTTTTCCCCATTGCCTCTGACTGTTCTTTGCTTCAAACTCAACCATAAATATTGCACCTGAGAAAGCTTGTTGAGATTATTTATCATTCCGGTGTGTGACCACAATAGCAATCCCCTAAGGCAGAATGTCCTGGGAGCTGACTTACAGGAAGGCTTTGAGGGAGTGAATGTCTACATCCACCCAGCAGGATTCTCACATTAATACACGCTCAGTGAGTAGTGTAGACGACTTGCTTGAATGAGTGTTCAGAAAGGAGTTTATGATACCAGTGCCCCGGCCTCTTCATTGACTGCTATGGAGGCTCGGACAATAGAGTGCAAGGCAAGTGATAAACAAAGAATGTAAGCAAAAGTTATCTAGCATGGTGGCTGGTGCATAAGAGGCTTTAGGAAATATTAATATCTTTCCTTCCTTCTGCATCAGCAAAGGAAGATGAACCAGAAGCAGAAGAACATGAGGTTATTGAAATGTCTCACCTGGGCTACATCGTAGTTTAACCAGAAGTCTATGTGAAGCATTCAGCTGGGCAGAAATTTAATCTTTTTTCTCTTATTTTTCCAACTGTGGCTTCACTGTGTTAGCAACTGGACTCTTTCCTTTGCCATTTGCCATTTGCCTTTGCCATTCCAAAGCCCACTTACAGTATCAGTTAAAATTATAAAAGCTATTTAAATTTATTGAGTATGTTTTATGGGCTAGATGGTGTGCCAAGTGCTTTAACTCAAACATACAGTGTGATCCTCATTTATAGTAATGAGGTTGACACTCAGTGGTGTTGAGTCATTTTCTCAAAGTCACCCAGTTAGCAATGGGTGGAGCTTGCGTTGGAATCCACATTGGTATGACTCCAAATCTCATGCCTCTAACCATCTTGTCACTCCTCTTGTTATGGTTTGTTTTCTTTTTCTTTTCTTTTCTTTTGCTTTTTCTTTTTTTTCTCTTTTTCTTTTTCTTTTTTTTTTTTTGAGATGGAGTCTTACTCTGTTGCCAGGCTGGAGTGCAGTGGCGCGATCTTGGCTCACTGCAACCTCCGCCTCCTGGGCTCAAGTGATTCTCCTGCCTCAGCCTCCCAAGTAGCTGGGATTACAAGCACGCACCACCACGCCCAGCTAATTTTTGTATCTTTAGTAGAGGCGAGGTTTCACCATGTGGGCCAAGCTAGTCTGGAACTCCTGACCTCGTGATCCACCAGCTTCAGCCTCCCAAAGTGCTAGGATTGCTGGCCATGGCCGGTCAGTCTTTTTTATCTGAAATACAAATTGTTCTGTGACCTTGCATCTCTCTCCAGCCAGCCCAATATCTCTTCTTTCCCTATCATCCAGTTTTTGAAACAGCACTTTATACTTTCTGCTTTTGTTTCTCTATCTCTTATTTGCTCTGTAAACAGCTACAACCTAAGATCACTAATAGTCTGCTCAAATGTCACCTTCTCAGTAAGACCCCTCTTAACCCCTCAATTTATAATGCCAACTGGCTCCAATTTAAAATAGCTTCACTCCTGGGCACACTTCATCCTTCTTTTCTCAATTATTTGTCTTCATGGCAGTTACCAACTTCTAAAATACCATGCAATTCATTTATCTATTTTGTCTATTATCTGCAATCCCCATGAGAATATAAACTCTATGAGGGCTGGAGGTTTGTCTATTCTGGTCAGTGCCAACAGCATCATTGATGTGAATAAGTATTTGCCAAATGAACATGTGTCCATCAGTCCTTAAGTTACTGAACCTCTGAAACATTCAATGCTATGTGTGCTTCTGTTAACCTCTCTCTACTGTCTTCTCTTTTAGATTCTGACACCATTTCCCAGGTTTTCACCATCACTTTGATGGCCACTTGCTCCCAATCTAGGCTGTCCCTTTCTCCACTCACATGTGAAAAATCAAGATGCCCCCAGGGTTGCATGGTTGCTCCCTTGCTCTTTATTTTTTTTCCTTTAGTCTGATTCATTCCACTGCAGTAGTCCCCAAAGTCAACTAATTACAGTAGTAATTCAAAACTACAAAGTCCATAGGTATTAGTCCTGCTATGTTCAGGGCTGTTATGTTCAGGTCTGTTCTAGGAGCTTTCTTTTTCTCTCTCTCTCTCTCTTTTTTTTTTTTTTTGTTTGCTTTTGAGACGGAGTC
>NC_037670.1:6199460-6320101 GCF_003255815.1 Theropithecus gelada | reverse complement strand
TTTTTTTTTTTTTTTTTTTTTTTTTTGAGACAGAGTCTCACTCTGTCACCCAAGCTGGAGTGCAATGGTGAAATTGCAACCTCTGTCTCCTGGGTTCAAGCGATTCTCCTGCCTCAGCCTCCCAAGTAGCTGGGATTACAGGTGCCTGCCACTATGCCCGGCTAATTTTTGTAGTTTTAGTAGAGACAGGGTTTTGCCATGTTAGTCAGGCTGGTCTCGAACTCCTGACCTCAGGTGATCCACCTGGCTTGGCCTCCCAAAGTGCTGGGATTACAGGTGTGAACCACTGTGCGTGGCCCCTTTTTTCCTTTTCAAAACAGCTGCAGATCCTGAAAATCTCACTTATACTTTGGGTTAAAGCCTGGGCACACCCTGGGACTGGTTTTTACTAGGGGTGTAATCTAGGCAAGTTATTTAAATTCTCTAGATCCCAATTTCCACATGTAAAATGGGAGTTAGAACAGCTACCTTTATTAAATTATAAAATGGCATGAAATAGAATAAATACAGACCTGGCACTCAATAATCTTCAATAAATATAATGTCATTATTCTTAGTCCCCTGCCTCTCTCTCCACTTCGAAAATTCAATTGACATCTGGGAGAGGTAAAACCCAGGCTTCATTTTTTTGTTTAATAAATGTCTTATTGCCAGATAAGTGCACACATCGCTCATTTTAATGGATGATCATTTAGAAAGAAAATGCACCCTGCAACCATCAAGCATATCAAGAAAGAAACAGCCATAGACCCCCCAGAAAGCTTTTATATAGGCTGCGTCCTCAAAGGTAGCCCGTATACTGGCTTTTATCACATAACGTCTGTCTTGGCCACTTTTGAACCTCATACAATGCCTACACTTCTGCGTCTGGCTGCTTCTGCTCTACATTAGATGTGTGAGATTAATCCGTTTGATCGTATGTGACAATAGTTCATTCTCATTGGCTGGAAGATTTTATTACATCAGTATGTCACGACTGGTTTGTTATTGGGTCACTCCAACAAGAAAGAAACCACGACCCGCTGAGGTGCTTGCTAAAGACAAAAGGAATGCAGAGTGGGTAGTAGAAGAAGGTAGTCATCAATATCAGTTACAACCACGTGACCAGCTGCAAAAACAAGGACTGTAATTGTAATAAGTATTTCCTCCTTCTTTTGCTAAAAACATGTTCGTGCATGTATACACTTGTACTTAGAAAACATCTTCAGTTTATTTCCTTTCTCTTTTATCATGTGGCATAAGATTTATTGACTTCACATCAACATTTAAGTATTGTTAACTTTATGTAATAGAATTTGGGTTGGGGATTGGCGCGTTTCTGGTTGTACAAAGGATAGTTGTATTATGTTAGATGTAATTATGACCTTATTATTGTCTTTATTTGAAGATTATGTATGATCTTAGGAGATGTGTATGGGTTCAAGTTGACAAGGGGTAGACTTGTGATGGTTATTACTGAGTGTCTACTTGATTGGATTGAAGGATACAGAGTATTGATCCTGGGTGTGTCTGCGAGGATGCAGACAAAGAAGATTAACATTTGAGTCAGAGGAATTGGGAAAGGCAGATCCCCTTAAGCTGGGTGGGCACAATCTAATCAGCTGCCAGTGTGGCTAAAATATAAGCAGGCAGAAAATGAAAAGAGAGACTGGCCTAGCTTCCCAGCTTACATCCTTCTCCTGTGCTGGATGCTTCCTGACCTTGAACATCGAACTCCATGTTCTTCAGTTTTGGAACTTGGACTGGCTCACCTTGCTCCTCAGCTTGCAGGCAGCCTATTGTGGGACCTTGTGATAGTGTGAGTTAATACCTAATAAGTTCCCCGACTAATACCATATGTCATGACCGATTTGTTAATTCTCTTGATGAACATGTAGGGTGTTTCTAGTTTTGGCTATTTTGAAAAATGCTACTATGGACATGCTTTTCCTTTTGGGGTACTGAGTACACATTTCTCTTGAGTATGCATTTAGGATTGGCATTGCTGGGCCATAGGGTTACCGTTTTCAGCTTTAACAGGTTTGTCAAAGAGTTTTCCAGTGGGATTAACAATTTACACTTTTGAATGTGTGAATTTACTTTCCACAATACCAATACTTGGGGCTGTTGGTTATTAGTGTGTTATTAGTTTGTTGATTTGTGGTGCATGTGTATGTGTGTGTGTTTGTATACTATTTTATTTATGTATAGTAATAATTATATGTATAATATAAATAAAATATATAAATATGTTATGTGTGTGTTATAAATATGTGTGTGTTATAAATATGTGTGTGTTATAAATGTGTTATATATGTTATATATGCATATATATAATTTCTGTCACTCTCATGGGCTTATGGACATCTCATTTTAGTTACAGTTTGCATTTTACTGATGATCCATAAATTTGAGCATTTTTAATACATTTATTAGTCATTTGTATGCACTTCATTATATGCACACAAACATGCAACAAAGTGAATACAAATGGCCAATAAACGTGTAAATGTGCATGCAACATAGTGCATACAAATGGCCAATAAACATATAAAAAGTGCACAATTCAATTTACCTGTTCAAGGCTTCTGCCCATTTTTGTGAGGTTTCATTTGATTGATTCATAGGCAGTCTTTATATATTCTGCACACGAATCCTTTGTCAACTATGGGTGTTACAGAAGTCTTCTCCCACTCTGTGCCTTACCTTTTCATAGACTCAATTATGTCTCTTGATAAAGAGAAGTTTATAATTTTATGTAATTCTTGTATCCATTTACCCATTACACTTGGTATGTTTTTGGCTTAAAAAAAAAACCTTTACCTATATCTAGGTAAGAGACAGAGTCTGGCTATACCTTTATTTTAATCTATACCTTTACTATTTTAAAAAATAAACATGATATACCCCTCAGAATACCATGAAGGTATTCTCCTCTGTGTTCTCCTAACAGCTTTTCTGTTTGCCTTTACCATTTAGTCGAAATTCTGTTTGAAAGTTTTTAGTATGATGTGAGGTGGTGTCAAGATTACTTTTGTTTTTCCATATAGAGAAACAGTTGACTGAGTCCCAGGAGATAAAAAGACCTTGTTTTCTCCATATTAATCACTGCAGAGTCACAGTTTTCACAGATCAGATGTCTACTTATATGCAAGCTTTTTTTCTGGTTTCTTTTGCCTTTCCTTTCTTCTATTTATTTTGCCCTGGACCAAAACCATATTGTGTTCATTACAGGAGCTTTGTAATAGGCATTAGTATCTAGTGCTGTTGTCTTTCTAATTTGCTCTTTAACATCAGTTTTGCTGTTCTTGGCCCTATGCATCTGATATAACTATTATAGAAAACTTTTCAAATTCCATATAATAGGCCTCTTGAGATTTTGATTGAAATAGTAGTGAAATGTAGATAAATTTTAGGAGAATCTTGACCATGCACAGTGGCTCACACCTGTAATCCCAGCACTTTGGGAGGCCAAAGCAGGCAGAACACTTGAGGTCAAGAGTTTGAGACAAGGCTGGCCAACATGATGAAAACCCGTCTCTACAAAAAATACAAACATTAGCTGGGCATGGTGGCGCCCACTTATAATCCCAGCTATTCAGGAGGCTGAGGCACGAGAATCACTTGAATCCAGGGACCTGAGGTTGCAGTGAGCCGAGATCATGCCACTGCATTACAGTATAGCCAACAGAGCTAGACCATGTCCCAAAAAAAAAAAAAAAAAATTTTAGGAGAATCTATACCTTTACTGTTTCAATAAATAAACATGATATATCCCTCAGTTTACTTAAGTCTTCTTTAATTTCTTTCAGTGATATTTAGTATTTTTCTACATAGCAGTCCTGCATTACTTTTTGTCAGATTTTTTCTCCAATCATTTTATATTTTTTATGCTATTGTGATCATTATTTTAAATTTTATTTTCTTGTTGTTTGCTGTTAGTACAAAAAAGAAATGCTTTTTACACAGTGTTCTTATATCTAGTGACCTTGCTAAATTCATTTACTAATTTTGTTTATCTTCATAGGCTTTTGAATTTAAAACCAATTAGGTTGTTCATAAACAATGCCATTTCATTCTTTCTTTCTGGTCTTTATTATTTATTTTTCTTACCATATTACAATGGCTAGGAACCACAGTACAACATTGAATAAAAATAGAGATAATACATAGTCTTACCTCCTTCCTGATCTCAGAAGGGACATTTTTAATAGTTCTGATACAGGAGACAGAAATAAATTATTTAGGCAGATAGTAAGGGCAATGGAGTCCTCAGTGGAATTTTCCTTTTAACTAAAAGCAGAATTTCCCTTTTAACAAAAATTATTTCCTTTCTAACAAAGAGCAGCCTGAAAAATCAATCTGCAGACATAGATAGGCAAATTGGAAACTTGAACAGGTGAAAGCCGGCAGCTGTGCCAATAGAAAAAGACTACCTGGAAGTCAGGTATGTTCAACATGGAGGCTCCATCTTTCCTTTTCTTTATCACCACGTGTGCAGTAAAGGAACAGGCAACATGGCACCAGTTAGACAGAGAGCCCATCTCCATAATAAAAGATTAGGGTGTGGCAGCCAGCTTTTTCACAAATGACACACCTAGTCCTAACCAGTTTTTCATGCCTTATGCAAATGGCATACATGGTTCAACCAATCTTTTGTCCCTTAGGTAAATCAGACACTACCTCCTCAAGCTCATCTATAAAACTCTTTGCATTTCACTGTGGAACTGGCAACCCATTTCTCCAGGACCCCTCAGTCTTCAGCAGAGAGTGCTCTTCTCTTTCTTTTGCCTATTAAACTTCTGCTCTGAACCTCAATCTTTGTGGGTCCGCATCCTAGTTTTCCATGGCCATGAGACAACAAATTTGGGTATTTACCCCAGAAAACAATGCTGCTTCAGTTCCACATCAAGTATTGTATTCATTATAGCTTTTTTTGTCATGCCCTTTTTCAGAATACACTTACATTTCTTATTTGTTAAGAAATTCTAACTTCCATTTCTAATATCTTCTTTCTACTTCTTATTTATTAAGGAATTTTTCTTTTCATGGCAGGTGCTAAATTTTATCAGTTACTAAATTACATCAAATGCTTTTTCTATGCCCATTGAAAATAATCAGATTTTCCTCATTTACTCTGTTAATGTGGTGAATTGATCAATTTTCCAATATTAAACTAACCTTGCATTCCTGCAAATAATCCCAATTTGGGCTGTTGTACTATCTTTTTTAATAGATTGTTATATTTGATTTCCTGGTTTTTTTAAAGCTTTTAAATTTTATGTTCAGTAAAATGACTGTACACTATTCTTTTCTTTTAATATATTAAAGTGACTGACACTGATTTGCCTTTGTTTCATTAGCAAGATACTGCTGACCTCATAATAAGTTAGGATATGTTCTCAGTTTTTCTATTTCCTGAAAAAGTTAGTTTAATAATGGCATTGTTTCTTTCTCAAATATTTGGAAGACTTCACTGGTGACATCACATAAACCAGGAATTTTCTTTGTGGGGATATTTTTATTTGAAAATATTACTTGTTTATTAGATCTGGGTATCTTCACATTTCTATTTGGTTTTAGCTTTTGTAAGTTGCTTTAAGAAAACTGTCCCTTTCATCAAAGTTGTCAAATTTATTTGCAAATTGTCCAGTATATTTTCTAACTAATATTTAATGTCTAAAAGATTTTTTCATTCCTAATATTAATAATTTTTGTCATCTGTCTTTGATTCATGAACAATAGGGAATTTACTATGTGGGGGTTTACCCATTTTATCTATCTTTTTCAAAAATACACTTCTGGAGATGCTTATTTTCTCTACATTTTTAATGACTTTTGTTTTTTATCTTTATTATTTCCTTTCTTCTACTTTTGTGGCTTTAATTTGCTACTTTTCTAGATGCATACAAGAATAATTTATTTTCAGTATTTCTTGTTTTCTAACATATGCAAGCAAAGATTTGATTTCCCTCTAAGCATGATTTTAGCTACATTCCACAATTTTGTGATATTTTACATTCAGTATTTTTTCATCCAAAAAATATATATTTTTTTGAGACAGGGTCTCACTCTGTCACCCAGACTGGAGTGCAATGGTGTGGTCTTGGGTAACTGTACCCTCAACCTCCCCAGTTCAAGCAATCTTCCCACCTCAGCCTCCTGAATAGCTGGGACCCAAAGTGATATCACATGTCAAAGGGATATGGAAGCCAACAGATCTCATTAAATAATAGGAATAATAGATTGTAACACAATGAATACAAAGGAATTTATTAATCTATACTGAGACTAAAAATATAAATAGAGGAATGAATGAATACATGAATGCACAATTGAATGAATAAAAGGAAGAAATAAAAAGCTCAAAAATAGCATATCAACTAATGTAAACACCATCAATGCCTGGCTAATTTTGTTTATTGAGGCTGGTCTCAAACTCTTGGGCTCAAGGCATCTTCCTGCCTTGGCCTCCCAAAGTGTTGGGATTATAGGCATAAGCCACCATACTAAGCCCAAAATTCTTCTAACCAAGTAGATATAACACAGAATAGAAATAGTCTTTATGAAGTTATATGATACAATTTGCAGTATATATTGGCAAGCTACAAAAGCAAAATGTAAAGGAGAATATACAGTGATACTTTTGATATGAGAAAGAAGAGCAAATGTAAACCTAGTTATAGATGTGTATATTATTTTTACAAAAGAAACAACTCAGGGCAAACAAAAGCTAACAAAATTTCTTATGTACAGAAGATGGATTGATATGCTGTGAACATGACAGAGGAAGAAGTAAGCCTTCTTTAAGTGTACTTTTGTTAATAGATTTTGCTTTTGGAAACATGGTAATGTTTTAAATATTTAAAAATAACATTAAGCCAACAAGAGTGGAAAAGTAAACATCTTTCAACAGAACTATTTGTTAACCATACTGAAGGGAAAAAGGACTAATGCTGTATTAGTCTACTTGAGCTTCCCTAACAAAATACCCACAGACTAGGTGTCTTAAACAACAGAAATGTATGGCTTACAGCTCTGGAGGCCGGAAAGTCCAAGATCAATCTGCTAACTCTGTCTATTTCATTCTCAGCCCTCTTTTCTTGGCTTGCAGACCATTGCCTTCTCACTGTGTGCCCACAGGATCTCTACTTTGTGCACACTTACAGTGAGTTCTATGGCATCTCTTCTTATAGGGACACTAACTCTATTGTATCAGGGCCCCACCCTTATGATTTCATTTAACTCTAATTATACCCTAAAGGCCCTATCTTCAAGTACAGTCATGTTGGGGATTAGGGATTCAACATGTGGATTTTAGGATGATACAATTCAGTTCATGGCAAATATAAAAACTTTTGAAAACAGTAGAGAACTTTATACCGTCAGGCTAATGAAAACAAGAACTACAAAAAAAATCAGGATCTCTGCTTTGCAGGTTTATTGTTGGGTTGGGTTTCAATGCCTCAGTTCTGAAATTATTTTTTATGCATTTTAGGATTGAGCCTTTGAATAAATACATCGATGCTGTTGGGAGCTGGGGTTTTCACTGATAGAGAAGAAAGGTACAAACATGGAATGCAGAAAGGCAATCCTTTGGGTAGGTTAGAATGAAAGATATCAGTATGAAATCATCAAAGGGCCCAGAATCTATAATATTGCAGTAACAATAAGCCCACATGGCATCCAGATTTTGGTTGCTAAATGCCTTTCCCCCAAAGAAAAAACCAGGGATTTCTGAATAAACTGGCTGATTCTAGGGCTGGAACCATGCAAAGTCCAAGATGTGCCTGGAATTTGTGTTATGCATGTGTACCAGAAAATAATTAAATGCACTCCCAAAGTGAAGTCACATGTCAAAGGGATACAGAGGCCAACACACCTCAATAAATAGTGGAAATAATAGATGATAACATAATGAATAAAAAGGAATTTATGAATCTATACTGAGACGAAAAATATAAATATAAAAAATGCATAATAGGATGAATAAAAGGAAAGAATAAAAAGCTTAACTATAGTATACCAACTAATAAATGTAAAAGGGATAATAGAAAAATCACTGTTTTGCAACCGTCATTGAAATAACAGGTTCAGGCAAAATCATCATCAATGGATTCAGAATTATCAATGGACTCACATTGGGTAAAAGTATGTGAAGGCACAAGGCATTTATTCACATAGTCTCAAGTTATCTCCCAGCAGATTACTTAACTACAAAAGAAAAAGGAGTATTTTTACAGTGGAGAAATCTGGCAGATGCCAACTTAACAAAGTGATAAAAGTTATATCACCGATAAGGCACAAGCTGACATCACATGCCTCCTGATGTGATATTGAAAATAAGATCAATGGTGTGGTATGCCTGCCAAGAACTCATGGGGAAACACTCTGATTAAACTTAAATTGAGAAAGACTCTACAAGCAACTGGCCCGTATGCTTCAAAATGATAATGTCAAAAAGACAAGGAAAAACAGAAAAATTGTTCCAGACTAAAGGAAATTAAAGGAATGAACAACTAAATATAGTACATGATCCCAAATTGATCCTTGCATGAGAAAAAAGAAAACTGCTATAAAGGACAACATTGGCACAATTGGTAAATTCACATATGGACTATATGTTACAAAATAATGTTGAATCAATGATAAATTTTCTAGATTTTATCACAGTTATTCAAAATAATGACCTTACTCTTAAGGGATGAATCCTGGATTATGCAGGGATGACAGGTCATGATATCTTCAATTTATCCGTAAATGTTGCTGCAAAAATGAGAATTGTAATAGAAAAATAAAAGAAATGTAATGCAGTAGTCATACACTGTGACCAGAGAAACAGAACCAGTAGGATGTGTGCATGTGTAAATACATATACACAGAGATACAGATATACATGTATACACATACAGAGAGAGAGAGAGAGATTTATTACAAGGAATTGGCTCACGCCATTATGGAGGCTGATAAGTCCAAAATCTGCAATATGGGTTGGCAGGCTATTATTGCATATGGAGAGCCAATTATTATACATGAAGTTCAGTCAGGCTGCTGGAAAATACCCTCTTGCATGCGGAGGTTAGACTTTTTGTTCTGTGCAGGCTTTCAACTAATTGGTAAGCCTCATCCACATTATGGAGGGCAATCTGCTTTACTAAATTGACTTGTTTGAATGTTAATCTCATCCCAAAACACCCACCAAGTGGACGTATAAAATTGACCATCACATGTAGCAAAATCTTTACAATCGGTGAATGTAGGTGAAGAGTCTGTGAGAGTCCATTGCATCACTCTTGCAACTTTTCTCTAGGTTTGATTCTTTATTCAAAATTTAAAAATTACCTTCTATTTTTCATTGTATGATATGGTTTGGCTGTGTACCCATCCAAATCTCATCTTGACTTGCAGCTCCCACAATTCTCACGTGTTGTGGGAGGGACCCCGTGAGAGGTAATTGAATCACAGGGGCAGGTCTTTTCCATGCATTCTCGTGACAGTGAGTAAGTCTCACGAGATCTGATGGTTTTATAAATGGGAGTTCCCCTGCACAAGCTCTCTTGCCTGTCACCATATAAGATGTGACTTTGCTCCTCATTCACCTTCTGCATGATTGTGAGGCCTCCCCAGCCATGTGGAACTGTGAGTCCATTAAACCTCCTTCCTTTATAAATTACCCAGTCTCGGGTATGTCTTTATTAGCAGCATGAGGAGGAACTAATACATCGTGTGTATGCTTTGATTCATGGGTTATTTAGAAATTACATTGCTAATTTTCCAAACATGACTCTTATCTAGCTCTCTTTTTGTTGTTAATTTCCAGCCACTCACAAATTGGAAAATGCCTCAAAGATAGAAACAGCAGGAAATGACTGGCTTGTCTAATTGTGTCTGATTTCCCCCACCCACTTTGGGGTCTTGACCCTTAGAATCATGGCTTTTTCTTGGTTTTCTCCAATGCCTTCAAACAGCTTTTGGGGCTTTTGTTTGTTTGTTTCTTTGGGGATACTTTATCCAACTGTTATACTTATTTTTGGCAGGAGAAATGGTCTGATATAAGCTTCTTCATTCTAACAGAACATGAAAGTTGGGCCAGGCCACATTTTAACACTAGATGTTCCACTGAGATGAACCAGCAGAAAGCAACTGCCACGGGAAAAGGAATTAGTTATCCAGAATGTATCCTTGAGATCCTTGAACTAAAAAGACTCTTCTTATCTCTCTACATCCCCAGGGGCTAGCATAGTATGGGCTCTCAATAAATGTTTGCTAAATTTATTGGTGAAGGAAAGAGTAATGTCAGCTTGACCTGCCACACCAAGAGGGCAGGTGTGGCTTGTTGCACACTAGTAAGTCTTTCCAATCTGGGAAAACTCTAGCAGTCGACAGTCAGCTAACATGTGGGCAGGAGGTCACCTGCTATCAGGAATGATAGATTTTATAAGGGTGACCCAACATTGGATAGAAATGTGGCCTCATCAGACTGACTTCAACGTGTAAGTTCTTTCCAATAAAGAACAAATCTCTCCTGACAAAGTGTTGCTACCAGGAGTCTACAATTCAGTTTGGGAGGAAAACAACCAGATGCTCTTTTATTCTGCAGCAAAATTTGAAACTCTGGAAACAAACTAAATGCTCTACAACAGAGGACCAGGCAGGCAAATCAGATAACAGCCATACAATAAAGTATTTTTCCCTTACTTTACATAACAATTGGGAATAATATCTAAGGTTATGAAAAGTTATCCATATATACCATTAAGTGAAATAAGCCATTTACAAATAAGTAAAGTGTGACTGTATTTTTAAATGCTACGTAGGTACAGAAAAAGGTCTGAATCGATATCAAAATATAAATGTGGTTATCTTTGGATCATGAGACTACAGCTAATGAAAGTTTTCTTCTTTGGTTTATCTGCAATGTATACTTTTTAAATAAAAATATTTCTACTTATGAATAGTAATTTTTAAAAGTTACCTTTAAAGACACTGCTCTGGGCTTTTCATTGGAAAGGAAATATTCATTGTTGAACGTTTCAAGGAAAATGTTCATTGTCACAACTCTCCAAGGACAAATTCCTCTGCCTGTGGTTTTAGAATTGGGCAGTTTCCGTAGAGTGGCCTGGAGTTGAAGGTTTTACAAGTGCTAATTAATGATGAATGATGCCACCCTTTGCTGGCCACATTTCAACAAAATAGATGCAAAGTGCAAGAAACAAGGAGGAGGAGAAGCCCAGCCAGAGTAGCCTGCCCTGCTGAGCCCAGCCTGGAGGAAGAAACAGGGCGCCCTGCTCCCTGAGAATAGAAAAGACCAGCTCCTCTGTTGTGTCTCAAGCTAATTACCTGCAGATGCCATTAGCAATTACCCGAGCCATCAGCGGGGCGGGAAACAGGGTTCAGTTCGTGGACTGAAGCAGTTTGCTCCCTGTCACAATTGCTTAATGGGCTGCCCTATGGAATTGGCTTTCCCTGGCTCTCGGCAGACATATTGCATCATTATTATTGTAACCACAGAGCTGTGAGGCATTGCATGAACTGTTCCGTTCTGCACAAGCTCTCTTCCAAGGAGATGTGCTCTGAAACTGAGGGATGAACATCTTGACAGACTGTAGGGCAGCTTCAAAAGTACTCTATTAGGGAACCTGGAGTGCCCCACTTTTGCCAGCACACACCATCTCCAGCCCGCCCCGCCAAAGATCTTCCTTCACCAAGTTCCCAACATTCCCTGAGCAGCCTGCCTTAGGTTCACATGGACCAGGTTGAATTCTGATTCTGCTTCATGCAAGCTGTGTGATCTTGGAGAAGTCAACTAACTTCTCTGAGCTACACCTTGGCAATCTGTAAAATATTAATGGTAATAGCTAACACAGTAAATTTTGTTTTTGTTTTTGTTTTTCTGGTTTTTGTTTTTGTTTTTGTTTTTGTTTGAGACGGAGTCTCGCTCTGTTGCCCAGGCTGGAGTGCAGTGGTGCCATCTCGGCTCACTGCAAGCTCCACCTCTCGGGTTCACACCATTCTCCAGCCTCAGCCTCCCGAGTAGCTGAGACTACAGGGGCCCACCACCACACACGGCTAGCAAACACAGTAAATATTAGCATGCATTCATTTGTTTAACCCTCACCCAGCCCCATGAGGTGGTTGGCATAGAGTTTGTTCCACATATTATGATAAAAAAAAACTGAAACACTGATGGTTATGAACAATTTCTCCTATCCATACCTATTCATTGACACATGGTGTGTAAGTTTAACACTATGCTGAACTACCTTTCTTTTTTTTTGTTTATTTTATTTATTTATTTTGGAGATGTGGTCTCACTCTGTTGCCCAGGCTGGAGTGCAGTGGTGTGATTATAGCTCACTGCAGCCTCCAACTACTGGGCTCAGCCTTCTTTCCACCTTCACCTCCTGAGTATCTGGGACTACAGGCATGCACCACCACATTCAGCTTATTTTTTAAATGTTTTGTGGAGATGGGATTGTGCTGTGTTGCCCAGGCTTGTCTGAAACTCCTGGCCTCAAGCCATCCTCTCTCCTTGGCCTTCCAAAGTGCTGGGATTATGGGCGTGAGCCACCACATCTGGCCCAAACTATCTTTCTTAATAAAAATAACGCTTACCTTGCACCATTATTGCAAAGATTAAGTAACATTTAAGGAAGTATCTGACAGAGCTTTACAGAACATAATTGCTCTGTAAATGTTTGCTAATGCATTCGTTAGTTAATTAAAATGTAGTCATCTATGCAACAGGAGGGAAAATCCTAGAACCATCCAGATGCTAGCTTCTAATGACATTGTCAAGGCAAGGTGTCACTCCATGGCAGCATCTTTGGAATTGCGTCCACCCCTCAGGACTCCTTGTCATGGCACTGATTCTTAGACCAGCAGTTCTCAACATGCCACCTGAAGTCTCAACAAGCAATTGTTTAAATTATGTATTAGTTGTGGTTGGGACAGAAACAAAATAAACTGTTAAAATTATTTTTGGAGTCTGGATACATTGGCTTACACCTGTAATCCTAGTACTTTGGAAGGCTGAGGTGGGAGGATCACTTGAGGCCAGGAGTTCAAGACCAGCCTGGGCAACATAGCAAGACCTTACCTCTACAAAAAATTTTTAAGTTAGCTGGATACGATGGTGGATGCCTGTAGTCCCAGCAACTGAGGAAGCTGAGTTGGGAGGATCACTTAAGCCCAGGAGTTAGAGGTTGCAGTGAGCTATAGTCATGCCACTGCACTCTAGCCTGGGTGACAGAGCAATATCTAAATTTATTTATCTAAATAAATAAATTAATCAAATAAATTAATTTGTGTAGCCTACACATAAGGTCTAAGAACCAGGAGAGCTCAAAACTCCCAAGGATGCGTCTACTGGTTGGTGTTTGTCTTGCTGGGACTCCAGGTTTCTCCAAATGACCTTTATGATGGAGTCACAGTCTTTCCTCCTTCCCAATCATCCTCTTGCGCCAAGCTGGGGAGAAGCAGACATGGAGAGGGCCAGAAATGCAACAACCGGTCCCTGGCAGGTAAGGCCTGCAGGAAAGAGCATATCTAAAACCGTTACTGTCTAGAATGGGTCACCTGGAGAAATACTCATTGTTTTAGGTTTGGTACTTGCTGTCAATAGATCACAGCAGAATAATCTAGAAAAAAGCATCAACAGGAGTCAGCACATCACATTTACAATAAATGTCTTAGTCTGTTTTGTGTTGCTATAAAGGAATATCTAAGGCTGGGTAATTTATAAAGAAACGAGGTTTCTTTGGCTCACAGTTATGCAAGCTGTACAAGAAGCATAGCACTAGGATCTGCTGCTGGCAAGGACCTATGGAAGCTTTAACCCATGACAGAAGGTGAAGGGGGAAAAAAACATCACATGAAAAGAGATGGAGCAAGAGTGAGAGAGGGGTGCCAGGACCTTTTAAGCAAGTTCTCAGCCAGGTGTGGTGGCTCACACCTGTAACCACAGCACCTTTGGAAGGTCAAGGTAGGAGGATCACTTGAGGCCAGGAGTTCAAGATAATCCTGGGCAACATAGTGAGATGCTTGTCTCTACAAAATATGTTTTTTTAATTAGCCAGGCATGGTGGCATGCACCTGTTGTCTCCGCTACTCAGGAGGCTGAAGTGGGAGGATGGTTGAGCCCAGGAGGTTGAGGCTGCCATGAGCTATGATTGCACCACTGCACTCCAGCCTGGGTGACAGAGCAAGACTCTGTCTCAAAAAAAACTAAAAATTAAACAACCAGCTCTGTTGTGAACTAATAGAGCAAGACCTCACTTATTACCATGAGGATGGCACCAAGGCACCGAGCCATTTATGAAAGGTCTGATCCCCGTGACTCAAACACCTCCCACCAAGCCCCACCTCCACTGGGGATCACATTTCGACATGAGATTTGTAGGGGACACACATCCAAACTTAACTATGGGAAATGAGGAAGCTGATGCTCTGTAACTGTGACAAAACCTTATCTTGAGACTAAACAGTTCTTCATCCCACCAAGGATACTCAATCCCACACATACCCCACTGGTTAAGAGCTGCTGCCTGTGCTATGCTTGTGGACAGTGGCTCATCAAGGTAATCAAAGTTGCAAGTGAGTGAGTCATAGCCATTTTCAGTTCCACCCAGTTGACTGTGCCTTAGGATCCCTTTGAAAGAGCACATTACCTTTCATGCATGTGTCTGATCTTTGTTCTCCTCTCAGTGAAAGCTCTAAAGGGAGATCTGTCCTTTTTTTTTTCTTTCACAGCCCTCTCCTGTCCCACGGTGATGACTACTCAACAACAATGACAAATTGGAAGCCCAGCTCTTTTGACTTGTCTCCTTCCATAAGAGCTAAGTCAACCTCAGAAGTCCCTCATGGTTCAAACTGACTCCATATCCCATGAAAAAAACAGAGGGCATCAGGCTGTTTGATTATCTAGAGAAGTGGGAAACACTACAAAGATAAGAACAGGGGCAGAAACATGTCCAAAACCCAAAAGAAAACAGGCAATGTTCAAAACAGGCTAATTATAAAACCTACTCCTTGTTTAATATTTTTTTTTTAGATGGAGTTTCACTCTTGTTGCCCAGGCTGCAGTGCAGTGGCATGATCTCAACTCACCGCAACCTCTGCCTCCCAGATTCAAGTGATTCTCCTGCCTCAGCCTCCTGAGTAGCTGGGATTACACGGGTGAGCCACCACACTGGCTAATTTTTGTATTTTTAGTGGAGACGGGATTTTGCCATGTTGACCAGGCTGGTCTTGAACTCATGACTTCAGGTGATTTGCCTGCCTTGGCCTCCCAGAGTGCTGGGATTAGAGGCATAAGCCACTGCACTTGGCCCCTTGTTTAATATTCTGTATCAGGTACTTGACATAAAATTTTACAATTATCTCTACAAGGTAGTTATGATCACCCCGTTTTACAGATGAGCAAACTGAGACCCAGGGAGCTTAAATAACTTCAGCAATTCCACAGACCTAAAAGTTCAACACTGAAATTTGAATTTCTCCTAATGCCATGCCTAGTGTGTTCAATGTTAAATTATTGTTCAGTGAATCTGTGCTACTTCAAATTCATGCTCATTCTGTGATACCATGTGACCTCTTAGTGATCTTTCCTCCACTACCTTGTCCCAGGAGTGAGGGCAAGGAGGCTGAAGGCAAGAGATAAAGCAAGAATTTGGGAAGCAAGAGACGGCAGGAAGAGGTTAGAAAGCTAAATGAAAGGGGAACTGACACCAGCTTCAGACCTTCACTCATAAGCGGTGCTGGAATGGCTTAAACAGATGCTGTCCTTGGCAGTGACCACATGACCACAGGTTGTGAATGAATAAGCAGAAGAAGTGCAAAATGCAGGCTTGGGAAGGATCACACTGCCCGAGAGACAATTACATTGCAATTGTCTCTATGTCCTCCTGCTATTTGTCTTCTACTGAACTCAGGGACAGCACAGAGAAGGGTCATGTCTAATAAATTAAAATGGTAAAGATCCATTTGAAGCCACCCCAAAGCCAACAATTTCAGGTAGTTGCATTCATTGTATTCTGTCATTCTGTTCATCAGAATCATTTATGCTCCAACTAGCAGGTAACCTAGTAAATCCCATGACCAGCTTCTCCATGCAATCCTGTTCAAAGAGATGCAGTCCAGCCGCTCAAGGTATTAATTAGATTCCAGTTTCTATATGCTTCCCTTAAGGGATCCTAGGGAGTTTCTAGTATGTAACTAATCATCACCTCATACCTTACAACTGCTCATGAACTTCATTCTGGAAACTACCCCGATAAAGCAACAGCAAAGTTTTTTCCAAAACCCAGAAAGAGTGACATTTGTGCATTTCTCTCACCTCTTGTCTACTTTCAGCTCCACTTGTTGTTTTTTGTTTTTTTTTTTCTTTTGAGATGGAGTTTTGCTCCTATTGCCCAGGCTGGAGTGCAATGGCATAATCACAGCTCACTGCAACCTCTGCCTCCTGGGTTCAAGTGATTCTATTGCCTCAGCCTCCCAAGTAGCTGGGATTGCAGGTGTAAGCCCCCACACCTGGCTAATTTTTTGCATTTAGTAGAGACAAGGTTTCACCATGTTGGTCAGGCTGGTCTGAAACTCCTGACCTCAGGTGATCCACTCGCTTCAGCCTCCCAAAGTGCTGGGATTACAGGCGTGAGCCATCGCGCCCAGCCCTCTACCTTCTTTTCCTGTTCTCTGCTTCTCTGATTTGTCCTCAACACCAGATGTGCCCTCAGGATATCCCAGGCACCACCCACATCAGATGCTATGATCTGAAATGTTTGTGTCTCCCTGCAAAATTCGTACACTGAAATTCCACCCTGCAAGATGGCGGTCTTAGGAAGGGGGGGATCTTTGGAAACTGATAAGGTCATGAGAGCAGAGCTCTTATGAATGGGAGTAGTAATCTACTCGTATAAAAGAGACTCAAATGAACCTCCCTCTTCCTCCCTGTGAGGACACAGCATACAGCAGAAAGACTGCCATCTGTGAGGAAGCAGACACCAAATCCGCCAGCGCCTTGATCTTGAATTTCCAGCCCCCAAAACTGTGAGAAGTACATTAAGCGACTCACGCAATAGTATTTTGTTACAGCAACTCAAATGGTCTAAGACACCAGGCTTGGTCTTCTTCTCTCCCTCTCCCTCTCTCCCTTCCTCTCTTTCTCCATCTCTGTCTCTTTGTATCTTCCTCTCTCTCTCTCTCTCCCTCTCTCCTCCTTCCCTACCCTCCTTCTTTCTCCTTTCTTCTTCCCCTCTCCCCATGTCTCCTCACTACCCTCATATGGTCCCAGTAACTGTCTACCTACCATATCATTGCAGCTTTGTGCCCGAAGAGCCCTGGAGCTTCACGTCCCGGGACAGTTTTCTTCCCCCAGGGAATGTTTTGAGTCAGTCTGATCTGGATCATGTGCTCTCAACTTGAACTAATGACTGTGACAAGAGGGATAAAATATTAGGATTGACCCAATGTGGGTCATATACACAACTCACCACAAAACAAGAAGAGATGATGTTTGTAATTAGCACCCTACCTCCCCACCAAAAAAATCACAGGTATGCTCTTCAAAAATAAAAAATAAAAGAGGCACTGTCCTAGTTGACCAAACAAAAACACTCATTCCCATGATTAATGGTGAAACTATTACTTTTCAATCCTAGGCGAAATTACTAGTCTCAGTTTAGTAGGAAAAGGTATCTGATCCTATCATTTCTCTTCTCAAAAGTTTTCAATGAGATCCCCGTGATCTATCTAAAAAAATAAACAAATAAATAAAAAATAAGGCCAGGTGCAGTGGCTCACGCCTGTAAGCCCAACACGTTGGGCTGCAGAAGCAGACGGATCACAAGGTCAGAAGTTTGAGACCAGCCTGGCCAATATGGAGAAACCCTGTCTCTACTAAAAATACAAAAATTAGCTGGGAGTGGTGGCGGGTGCCTGTAGTCCCAGCTACTCGGGAGGCTGAGGCAGGAGAATTGCTTGAACCTGGGTAGCAGAAATTGCAGTGAGCCAAGATTGCGCCATTGTACTCCAGCCTGGGCAAAGAAGCAAGACTCCATCTCAAAAAATAAATAAATAAATAAATAAATAAATAAATAAAATAAATAAATAAATAAATAAATAAATCTGCTTTGCCGGAAATCAAGCCACCCTCTACAATTTGAATCAACACTCCCATTTTCTTGCTTGAACCATGCATTCCAAATAAATTGGTGGTATTCTGTTCCATAAATATTCTTTGTACCTACTCATATCCAGGCTATTCCTTGTGCATTTTCCTCTGCCTAGAATAACTGTTCTTCCTTCTCTACGTATTCTTCTCTTACCCGTCAGTGACTTCCTTCCGTAACCAATCAGGTAGAACAGGAATTTACCCAAAGCTCCCTTAAGATGACAGTGAGTCACCTCCTACTGAGAGCAGCCCTAATTCCAGGTTCCTAATTTCCACTACTCTCCCCACTCTGCTACTGAAGTTCCAACAGGCCTTACAGCTTAGCTGCTGCGGAATATGAGTAGCTGTCCTTCAATGCATCACTACAGTACCAGTCCTCCAGAAACTGTACTAACCACATTACCCAATAACCTTTCTGTCTTCTGAAGTCCTGAAGCACCACTTTATGGCACGTGCTGATTGGCTGGTTCATACAGAGATGATGCATTTGTAATATTAATATAAGACCGCTTTCATTACTATTATTATTATTTGGTTTTGAGATGGAGTCGTGCTCTGTCACCCAGGCTGGAGTACAGTGGTACGATCTCAGCTCACTGCAACCTCTGCCTCCTGGGTTCAAGTGATTCTTCTGCCTCAGCCTCCTGAGTAGCTGGGACTTCAGGCGCCCACCACCACACCCGGCTAGTTTTTGTCTTTTTAGTAGAGATGGGGTTTCACCATATTGGCCAGGCTGGTCTTGAACTCCTGACTTCGTGATCCGCCCACCTCAGCCTCCCAAAGTGCTGGGATTATAGGCCACTTTAATTTTTAATAATCATCAATAATCACCACTATTGTAATTTTGCCCTGATCTTAATTTCCCTGCTAAGCTGAAAAATATTTGTGGAATGAAGAAACAGGTGGGTGAATGCATGGAAACAGGAGTGAAAATAGTGACTACACTGCTCTCAGCTTGGAATTCTTAGGATGGATATGTGGATATGTGTATACAGTTTATTTTTTTACACTTGACTTTTTTTTTTTTTTTTTTTTTTTGAGACAGGGTCTCACTCTGTTGCCTAGACTGGAGTGCAGTGGAGGGATCTCGGTTCCCTGCAAGCTCTGCCTACCAGGTTCAAGGAATTCTCCTGTCTCAGCTTCATAAGTAGCTGGGATTGCAGGTGTGCACCACCACGCCCAGCTAATTTTTGTATTTTTAGTAGAGACAGGGTTTCACCATATTGGCCAGCCTGGTCTCGAACTCCTGACCTCAAATGATCTGCCAACCTTGGCCTCCCAAAGCACTGGGATTACAGGCATGAGCCATCACACCCGGCCACTTGACATATTTTTAAAATGCAAATCCTCAAACATTTGAGTGGACGACTACTGATAAAGCTCTTTACTAATCCCTCGATTTATCAACGTCACTCGATTTATCAATGGCATATTGTTTGTCCTATGAAACAAGATAATGTATCTTTTCGAATCCATATTTTGTTTTGCGAAGTGGTAAAATTTTTCAGATTTCATGAGGGTGACCGGCAGGAAGTCAGGGGAGGAGAGAACAGCAGAGCCCCAGGGGAGTGCTGCCGTCAGTGGACAAGGGTGACTCGCTAGCTGGTGAACTGCTCCCGTCACACTTAGAGAATGCAACACACAAATCCAGGCCTCCATATTACATTCCAGGGAGCCTCAGGTTCAGTGGAAAGTGTGCAAAGTCACAAATGTCAAAGCCCTCAACTGCCAAGGGTCTACTATCACTCTAATTGCTTGGCATGGTGTCACGCACCCTGGTAAGTGTCTCAAACACATTATTAAATGAAGTGTCAAGGCCGGGCGCAGTGGGTCACGCCTGTAATCCCAGCACTTTGGAAGGCCAAAGCTTGCGGATCAGCTGAGAACAGGAGTTTGAGACCAACCTGGCCAACATGGTGAAACCCCATCTCTACTAAAGATACAAAATTAGCCAGACATGGTGGCACATGCCTGTAGTCCCAGCTACTTGCGGGGCTGAAGCAGGGGAATCACTTGAACCTGGGAGGTGGAGGTTGCAGTGAGCCAAGATCCTGCCATTGCACCCAGCCTGGGCGAAAGAGTGAGACATGGTCAAAAAAAAAAATACATAAATAAAATTGAAAAATTCAAAACTAAGCATCAAGAATATGCATACAGAGTTCTAAAAAAAATTAATTCATTAGTAATTGTCCTCTTCACAAAGTTTTACAAGAGGGATAATTAACCGTTGTTGTCTTAAGAATGAAATCTATGTTGGCCGGTCGGATGGCTCAGCCCACATCTGTAATCCCAGCACTTTGGCTGAGGTGGGAGGATCACTTGAAGCCAGGAGGAGCTCGAGACCAGTCTGGGCAACATAGTGAGATGCCAAAAACTTCAAAAAACTTCAAAAAAAAAAAAAAAAAAAAAGATGTGATGGCACTCACCTGTAATCCCAGCTAATGGGGAGGCTGAGGCAGGAGGATCACTTGAGCCCAGGAGTTGGAGGCTGCAGTAAGCTATGATCATGACACTGCACTCTAGCATGGGTGGCAGAGCAAGACTCTCCCTCTAAAAAATAAATAAATAATATAATAAAATATACGATAAATAAATGTACAAATGAAATATATATTATATATAAATATAAATAAAATATACATATTCTAACATGCTAAAAATCATTTACAATCTCAGATGGATATAAATGGTTTCTAACACATTGGAATTTATTTGAAAGCCTTCCATTGTACTTGTGCTGAAGATGTGATCATCTTTTGCTTGCATTTGTTACTTCACCCAAGAATAGCTAAAGAAGGTAATGAAGCATTGTCAAGTATACATTGAGGAGTTCTAGCTATCACAAGAAAACCTCAACTATTTATTCAAGTGTCTGCATTTTCATTTCTGAGTAGGTGAGAATTATTTTTCAGCCTCCTCAGATCACGAGAAGCGGCCTTTAGTGAAGCGTTTTGGGACAGGCTAATGCTGGTAAGACGTGTGGCACTAACCACAGGCGACCAACCAGGGAATTTGCTAAGGTGGGATTAATTCCTGCATGCAGCCAGTGCTACCTTTTTGCAAACTCCCTTCCTGATCATAACAGGGTACAGTAGACACAGATACGAAATTTTTGACAATAAAAATTAACTTTGTCTGGGCACAGTGGCTCATGCCTATAATCCCAACACTGTGAGAGGCCGAGGCATAAGAACTGCTTGAGTCCAGGAGTTCTATACCAGTCTGAGCAACATAGCGAGACCTTGTGTCTACTTAAAAAATGTAAAAATTAGCCAGATATGTTGGAGCATACATGTAGTCCCAGCTACTCAGGAGGCTGAGGCACGAGGGTCACTTGAGCCGAGGAATTGCATGCTGCAGTGAGCTGTGATCGTACCACTGCACTCCAGCCTGGGTGACAAAGTGAGACCCTGTCTCAAAAAATAAAATAAAATTAACTTCAACATAAGAGTACTTTGGGCCAGGCCTGATGGCTCATGGCTGTAATCCCAGCACTTTGGGAGGCCAAGGCGGGTGGATCACGAGGTCAGGAGTTCAAGACCAGCCTGCCCAAGATGGTGAAATCCCATCTCTACTAAAAATACAAAGATTAGCCAGGCCTGTTGGTGAGTGTCTGTAATTCCAGCTACTCGGGAGGCTGAGGCACAGAACTGCTTAAACCCAGGAGGCAGAGGTTATGGTGAGCCGAGATAGTGCCATTGCACTCCAGCCTGGATGACAGAGCCAGACTCTGTCACTCTGTCAAAACAAAAAAGAGTTTGTTCCTCAAAACATTGAAAGGGGCAGGGGAAAGCAACCCAAAACAATTTAGAACTTTTTTTTTGAGACGGAGTCTCGCTCATCACCCAGGCTGGAGTGCAGTGGCGTGATCTTGGCTCACTGCAAACTCCGCCTCCTGGGTTCACGCCATTCTCCTGCCTCAGTCTCCCAAGTGGCTGGGACTACAGGTGCCCGCCATCACGCCTGGCTAATTTTTTGTATTTTTAGTAGAGACGGGGTTTCACTGTGTTAGCCAGGATGGTCTCGATCCCCTGACCTCCTGATCCGCCCACCTTGACCTCCCAAAGTGCTGGAATTACAGGCGTGAGCCACCACGCCCGCCCAATTTAGAACTTCTAACTGGAAATGCATAGAGAGTCGTTGGCTCGCACGTCACCATGCACTGTCTCTGTGTGATAGTCTACACCTGGGATCTTTCCCCCACTAAAGTATCATCGTGCTCACAGACGGCCGCCATGCTGGCTCTACCCAGCAGCAGTCACACTGCGTCTCCAACTAAGCACACTGAGTGAGCCGGGTGCCAATATCCCATGTTATAAAGGAAGGGAAATGATGATGCAGCCAGAGAAGCTTGAATGCCCATCCATTATTCATAGCCTCCTGGGAAAAAAACAAACTCCCCTGTTACCATCGCCTTCCCTGCGCCCCAGTCATTCTAATTCAGAAACACAAGCATAATAAACACAGTGCTTAGGGGAAAAGGCTGCGTGTGTTGGGTGTACTACTTGCTGTTGGAGTTTTAGTTGCTATTACTGGAAAGGAAGAGAAGGTGCGTGGGTTTGGAGGTAGGCTCCAGCTTCAAGGTGCTATCTCGTGCATATTTCTTCATCTCTTCATGCATATTTTTCATCTCCTTATCTGTGCAATGGGGATAATGTTCCTTATATTACATATTACGTAAAGATTAAACATTTCTTTTTCCTTTTTTTTTTTTTTTCTTTTTTTTTTTTTTGAGACGGAGTCTCGCTCTGTCACCCAGGCTGGACTGCAGTGGCGCAATCTCAGCTCACTGCAAGCTCCGCCTCCCAGGTTCACGCCATTCTCCTGCCTCAGCCTCCTGAGTAGCTGGTACTACAGGTGCCCGCCGCCACGCCCAGCTAATTTTTTGTATTTTTAGTAGAGATGGAGTTTCACCGTGTTAGCCAGGATGGTCTCGATCTCCTGACCTCGTGATCCACCCACCTCGGCCTCCCAAAGTGCTAGTATTATAGGCGTGAGCCACGGCGCCCGGCCAAGATTAATCATTCCTAACTTTATGCAGGCATATCTCGATATCTGACACAAAACTAGTCAATAAATACATGCTTATAATCCACCAAAGATATAATTTATAAAAAATTCAGTGTGAAAACTCATTCTAGGCTGGGCATGGTAGCTCACGCCTGTAATCCCAGCACTTTGGGAGGCCAAGGAGGGTGGATCACTTGAGGTCAGGAGTTCGAGACCAGCCTGGCCAACATGGTGAAACTCTGTCTCAACTAAAAACTATAAAAATTAGCCGGGCATGTTGGCTCCTGTCTGTAATCCCAGTTACTGGGGAGGCTGAGGCAGGGGAATCACTTGAACTGGGGAGGCGGAGCTTGCAGTGAGCCAAGATCGCATCACTGCACTCGAGTGAAACCCTGTTTCAACAACAAAAAAAAAACCTCATTCTAGGTTATAACTAAGATGCCAAAAGTTCTAGCTGAAAAATGAAACTTCCAACTTTCACTTTTGAAATGTGAAAAAGCTAGATGGGTGATTTGGCTTCTTCTGGGTGAAAAACGGCAGCCAGCTGCCCCCTTCTTAGTTGGTGGAATTCAAAGTGGTCTCAGTCACTCTGGCTTCCCCCACTGGCTTACTTTTCCCAGACGCCAAAAGCCCACCTCATACTGGACTCATTCGACTAGTGCTCCGAGGCGGTGAGTGCTCAAAAGCCTGCCTCCTCTGATGGAAATTCAGATAAAGATTTTGGTTCCTGTGAGCTCACAGATCTGCAAGGGTGTGGACTTAGAAGCTTTATAAAATGAATTCCTTTAGCCCTCTTCTTTTTAGTATTGTATTGCGTTCAAAACAAGTCCCACAGGAAAGCCTACTTCCTCTTCTCCCTGAGTTTTTAGCTGTGGGGCTTCTTTCAGCTTTTCCTTTGATTGCTACGCACACACACACACACCCGCACACACAAACACACACACACACTCACCCCTATGCAAATGCACAAAAAGTAAAAAAAAAAAAAAAAAAAAAAAAATCAGAGTATTAAAAAACTTCTCTGACAATGCAGCATGAAATTAAAAGCAAAAACCAAAGGAGACAGCCATGCAAATCTGACTGATACGGTTTAGCTCTGTGCCCCCACCCAAATCTCATCTTCAATTGTACTCCCATAATTCCAACATGTTTTGAAAGGGGACCAAGTGAGAGATAATTTGAATCATGGGGGCGGTTTCCCCCATACTGTTCTCATGGTAGTGAATATGTCTCACAAGATCTGATGGTTTTATCAAGGGTTTTGCTTTAGCATCTTCCTCATTTTCTCTTGCTGCCACCATGTAATAAGTGCCTTTCACCTCCCACAGTGATTCTGAGGCCTCCTCAGCCATGTGGAACTGTAAGCCCAATTAAACCTCTTTTTCTTCCCAGTCTCAGGTATGCCTTTCAAAAGTAAGCTAGTCACTTCCTAGATACAATGGGGGTACAGGTATTGGATAAATACAGCCATTCCAAATGGGAGAAATTGGCCAAAACAAAGGGGTTACAGCATAAAAATGAACCAATACAGTACATTGATACCAGTAGAGTAAGGCAACTTTGGAACTGGGTAACAGGGAGAGGTTGGAATCATTTGGAGGGCTCAGAAGAAGACAGGAAAATGTGGGAAAGTTGCGAACTTCCTAGAGACTTGTTGAATGACTTTGACTGAAATCCTGATAGCGATATGGACAATAAGGTCCAGGCTGAGGTGGTCTCAATGAAGAAGAGGAACTTATTGGGAACTGGAGCAAACGTGACTCTTGTTATGTTTTAGCAAAGAAACTGGCAGCATTTTGCCCCTGCCCTAGAGATTTGTGGAACTTTGAACTTGAGAGAGATGATTTAGGGTATCTGGTGGAAAAAATTTCTAAGCAGCAAAGCATTCAAGAGGTGACTTGGGTACTGTTAAAGGCATTCAGTTTTATAAGGGAAGCAGAGCACTAAAGTTCAGAGAATTTGCAGCCTGACAATGGGACAGAAAAGAAAAATCCCTTTTCTGAAGAGAAATTCAAGATGCCTGCAGAAATTTGCCTAAGTAAGGAGGAGCCCAATGTTAATCCCCAAGACAATGGGGAAAATGTCTCCAGGACATGTCAGAGGTCTTCAGGCAGCCCCTCCCATTGCAGGCCTGGATGCCTAGGAGAAAATGGATTTTTAGGCCCCGCCCAGGGTCCCTGTGTTGTGTGCAGCTGAGGGATTTGGTATACTGCATCTCAACTGCTCCAGCCGTGGCTGAAAGGGGCCAACGTAGAGCTTGAGCCATGGCTTCAGAGGGTGCAAGCCCCCAGCCTTGGCAGCTTCCACGTGGTGGGATGCTCATGGAGAACCGTTGCTAGGGCAGTGCAGAAGGGAAATGTGGGGTCCGAGCCTCCACACACTGGGGCACTGCCTAGTGGAGCTATGAGAAGAGGGCCACCGTCCTCCACACCCCAGAATGGTAGATCCAACAACACCTTCCTCCACGAGCCAAAAGCCACAGACACTTAATGGCCAGCCTGTGAAAGCAGCTGGGAGGGTGGCTGTACCCTGCAAAGCCACAGGGACTGAGCTGCCCAAGACCATGGGAACCCACCTCTTGCATTTGCATGACCTGGAAGTGAGACCTGGAGTGAAAGGAGATCATTTTGGAGCATTAAGATTTGACTGCCCCTCTGGATTTCGGACTTGCATAAGCCCTGTAACCCCTTTGTTTTGGCCAATTTCTCCCATTTGGAATGGCTATATTTATCCATACCTGTATCCCCATTGTATGTAGGAAGTAACTAGTTTGCTTTTGATTTTACAGGCTCATAGGTGGAAGGGATTTGCCTTGTCTCAGATAAGACTTTTGACTGTGGACATTTGGGTTAATGCTGAAATGAGTTAAGACTTTGGGGGACTGTTGGGAAGGCATGATTGGTTTTGAAATGTGAGGACATGAGATTTGGAGGGGCCATGAGTGAAATGATATGGTTTGGCTCTGTGTCCCCACCCAAATCTCATCTTGAATTGTATTCCCATAATTCCCATATGTTGTGGGAAGCACCCAGTGGGATATAATTTGAATCATGAGGGCAGTTTCCCCCATACTGTTCTCATGGTAGTGAATAAGCCTCACAAAATCTGATGGTTTTATCAGGGGTTTCTGCTTTAGCATTGTCCTCATTTTCTCTTGCCGCCACCATGTAAGAAGTGCCTTTCACATCCTGCCATGATTCTGAGGCCTCCCCAGTCATACGGAACTGTAAGTCCAATTAAACCTCTTTTTATTCCCAGTCTTGGGTATGTTTTTATCAGCAATGTGAAAACGGACTAATACGCTAACAGAGTCAGGTACACCCCGTCCCACCCTACACAGGAAAATGAGACATCCAGGTCATCACAGTGAGCATCACATAACCCCATGCCCCAGAAAAGAGAACTGGAACTGGACTGTTCCCACACTACTCTACCTGTAGTTACACATTTAGCCCCATTTCCTGATTACCTTTTCCCACAATATCCTCATTTACCTGGCTAGTTCCTTCTGTCCTCTGATACCTAAGTCATCAGCATCATCCTCTGTCTTCTCTTCTTGCACAAACTGACCATGTCTTGGGAGCTCACGCACATTCTTCATCCCCCCACACACGGTGATTCTCTAACCTTACTCTATGCTCAATCCCAGTGCCTCACAGGGCCAAGGCTATGACTTTTCTGAATATGCTATTTGGTTATGAGACATTTCAGAATATGAGACATTTCAGAATATCTATTACTAAACCAGGCATCATATCTTGAATGCAATCTATCTTAGTCCATCTCCATTGCTATAAAGGAATATCTGAGGCTGGGTAGTTTATAAAGGAAAGGGGTTTATTTGGCTCATGGTTCTACAGGCTGTACAAGAAATATGGTACCAGCATCTGCTGCTGGTGAGGGCCTCAGGAAGCTTCAAGTTATAATGGAAGGTAAAGAGGGAGCTGGCATGTTACATGGCAAGAGAGGGAGGAAGAGAAGAAATGGAGCTGCCAGACTATTTTTAACAACCAGATCTCTTGAAAACCAAGAGTGAGAACTCACTCAATCTCTTGAGGATGGCACCAAGCCATTCATGACAGGACCATTCCCACGACCCAAATACCTCCCACTAGGCCCCACCTCCAACACTGGGGGCCACATTTCAACAGGATATTTCAAGAGAACAAACATCCAAAATATATCACAACCTCAATGCAGAGTTACATTTTAATGACGTAGGAAGTTGAAAGGGCTCCTTCAGTTCAGTTCAGTTCACAATCAAATGGCCAGTCTTGTGATTCCCTTGCCCTGAATGACTAAAATGCCAGGAATTTTCCTTTTAAGACCATTCTACTTTCAAAACAATTTTTTTGAGAATTGTGTTGCACAGGCTGGAGTGTAGTGGTGCATCTTGGCCCACTGCAACCTCCACCTCCTAGGTTCAAGTGATTCTCATGCCTCTGTCTCCCAAGTAGCTGGAATTACAGGCACATGCCACCACACCCAGCTAATTTTTGTGTTTTTAGTAGAGATGGGGTTTCGTCATGTTGGTCAGGCTGGTCTCAAACTCCTGACCTCAAGTGATCCAGCTGCCTCGGTCTCCCAAAATGCTGGGATTACAGGCATGAGCCACCGTGCCCGACCAAGGCCTTTCTACTTCTATGGAGTGCTTCATTGACACACAATCTACAAGCAGCTAGAGACACCCAGCTCTATGCTTGGATTCTATGTTTTCCTGTTTATAGGAACCTTCTAGTCAGTGGGAAGGCCCACTTGAAGTGTAATCAGCTTGATCCTTCACCTCATCAGCTACTTCCCACCTTCAGCCCTCATTCTACCTCTAACACCCTCATTCTATTGTCAAGAGAGGTGTGATATGAGTCATGTTTTCCCAGATTGTTCCAATAGTGTATTTGCCTTAATTGGAGAGTAGAGGATTCATTCTTGCCCCAGCCTTCTTGAGTGAGGGTGCATTGGGCCATTCTTGCATTTGCTGTAAAAGAATACTTGAGACTGGGTAACTTATAAGGAGGCTTAATTGGCTCCTGGTTCTGCAGGCTGTACAAGCTTGGCAATGGCATCTGCTTGACTTCTGGGGATGCCTGAGGAAGTTTTTGCTCATGGCAGAAGGCATTGCTGCAGCAGATAGGGCACATGGTGAGAGCAGAAGCAAGGTGGGGAGGAGGTGTCACACACTTTTAAACAACCAAATCTCACGAGAACTCACTGTCACAAGGACAGCATCAAAGCCACGAGGGATTCATCCCCACGACCTGAACACCTCCCACCAGGCCCCACCTCCAAGACTGGGGATTACAGTTCAACAAGAGACTAGCGGGGCCACATCCAAACCATATCAGAGGGGCACGCTCGTTGCCCCACACACTCTATCTCTGGGGAGGAAGAAGAGTGACAATCCACCAACCCATCTCTACCATGTCCAAACAATTATTCCATAACAGCAAATTCCTGTGCATTGCAGCTCTTGCTCTCTGTTTTTGTTGTTGTTGTTGTTTGCTTGTTTTTGTTTTTTTGTTTGTTTGTTTGTTTTTTACCATCCTCAAGATGTTTCTTCAGCATGTGAAAGTTTACAGCATTCTCTCCTATGTTCCTGGAGGGCTGACTCACAACTTCCCTATCTCTCCTCACTCCCATCTCTCATCACACTGGACAATTTCTTTTCTTCTTCTTCCTCTTTTTTTTTTTTTTTTCTTTTTTGGAGATAGGATTTCACTCTTGTTGCCCAGACTGGAGTGCAGTAGTGCAATCTCAGCTCACTGTAACCTCTGCCTCCCGGGTTTGAGTGATTCTCCTGCCTCAGTCTCTCAAGTAGCTGGGATTACAGGTGCCTGCCACCATGCCCTGCTAATTTTTGCATTTTTAGTAGAGACTGGGTTTCACCATGTTGGCCAGGCTGGTCTAGAACTCCTGACCTCAGGTGATCCACCCGCCTCGGCCTCCCAAAGTGCCGGGATTACAGGCATGAGTCACTGCACCCAGCGCATACTGGACAATTTCAAAACCCCTGTTGAGATTCTTTCCAACACCCTGGCTTCAATCACCTGAAATCTCTAACTTAACACCTTTCTATGATAAGATTTTTCAACCATGTGCTAATCAAACTTCATCTGGAGCTCATATCCAGGCTGAGCTCACACTGCCCTCACCTCTCAACTTCCCTGTCTCTTTTGAACTTTCTTTTTTCCGGAGACAGTCTCACTTTGTCACCTAGGCTGGAGTGCAGTGGCACCATCTTGGCTCACTACAACTTCTGCCTCCTGGGTTCGAGCGATTCTCCTGTCTCAGCCTCCTGCGTAACTGGGATTATAGATGTGTCCCACCATGCCCGGCTAATTTTTGTATTTTTATAGAGACGGGGCTTCACCATGTTGGCCAGGCTGGTCTCAAACTCCTGACCTCAGGTGACCTGCCCACCTCAGCATCCGAAACTGTTGGGATAATAGGCATGAGCCACCACACACAGCCCAAGGAATTTGCTTTCGCTGAGCACCCCTGCCCGCTGCATAGATCCTTCATCCCTGTCATCCATTCCCACCATCCCAGGAGCATCTGAAATACAGGCACAATAGACCCCCCTAATGAGTTCAAGGGAATTCTAAACCAAAAGTGGTCAAAAAATTCATTTTCTTAACAGAAACAGTGTAAGTAAGCCAATGGCTTGTGGGAGCTAGATTTTCTGAGCAATCAGAATCCTAAATTAGGCTGGGTGTGGTGGTTCATGCCGGTAATCCCAGCATTTTGAGAGGCCGAGGTGGACGGATCACTTGAGGTCAGGGGTTCAAGACCAGCCTGGTCAACATGGTGAAACCCCATCTCTACTAAAAATACAAATATTAGCCGGGCATAGTAGTGCATGCCTGTAATTCCAGCTACTTAGGAGGCAGAGGCATGAGAATTGCTTGAACCTGGGTGACAGGGGTTGTGGTGAGCCGAGATCGCACCACTGCACTTTAGCCTGGGTGACCAAGTGAGACTCTGTCTCAACAGCAAGAACAACAAAACCCTTACCTATAGGCCATCAGAGAGTCTGAGTCTTAAACGCGAGTGCTCAGTTCTCCTTGCTTGGCGCCCTGCAATAAATCCCTCACTTTCTCTTGCTGCAATCGTAGTCAGTGTTTGACTTTGCTGTGCTGGGCAGGCACACTCAATTTCAGTTCAGTAACACACTCATCTACACGATACTAAGCCTTGGTCTCCAAATGCCTCATTTTTTCCCTGCAACTAGCAGCCATCCATTTTCCCCTTTGAAAGACAATGCCGAAAGAGAGACAATTAGGTTAAGAGCAAGAAGACACATTTATAAGTCTTTCCTTTTGTACTTCTTGTTCTTTCTACTTAAGACGTTGTTACCCACGATTTGTGCATTGACACCCTCTGGATATAGGAAAGCTCTGAATATGGGAATGAAATAGACACTTTGATGGATGTCTTCTTATTTTTCTGTCATTCACTTAATAACGTATCTTATTCCAAGCCATAATAGCAAGCAGTTTTTAGATTGTATCTTGCAGGGGAGAAAATATGTTATAAATGGTCTTGCTTTGCATAATCTTTTCTTTGGTGCGATTTAGGAGAAAAGATAACTCACTAGAAGCTGAGGAAGAGAAGGGTGTCCTTGGATAGAAGGTGGGAACAGGGAGACTAATTTGATAGTGGTTTATTTGTTTGAAATGGAAATGTGATCATTTCCTACAAAATACATTGACCCTGCAAATTCCATCCAGCTGCAACATTTTTTACTGACTTCAGAGATCTCTGATGTTTTCTTTATTGATATTTGTCCACTGTGAAGTGTCCTAAATTCCTGAGAACTTCCAAGAATCATAGAGAAATGTCAGAGGTGCTCCTTCTGGTTTCGTCTTTTTCCTTTAATTCACCTAGTCACTGTGCATCCACTTATTGTACTGGATGCAGTATACAAGGTTTGTTAAGATAAAATGGGGCCAAGTCTCTGTATTCAAATAACGTACCCATCACAAAAAAGATGGATATTCAGAGTTAACAATCAATGCAGAGATAGGATCACACAGCCATACAAACACAAGGGCAGAGGCATCAACTCTGAGTTGTGTTCTGCAGGATGAGTTGGAGTCTCTGGGCAAACAATGTAGTTATAGAGACGTTCAAGCCAAAGGAAGACTGTGCAATTGGACATATTATATCAGAGGCTACCATACCTGGGGGAAACATATATACCTCCAAGAACAAAAGGCAATGGAACTAGAAGAAGAAAAGAAACAAGAGGGTGTTTGTTTGTTAGAGAATATCTCTGTGTTGCCCAGGCTGGTGTGCAGTGGCGTGATCTCTGCTCACTGTATTCTCCGCCTCCTTGGTTCAAGTGATTTTCCAACCTCAGCCTCCCAAGTAGCTGGGATTACAGCCATGCGCCACCACACCTGGCTAATTTTTGTATTTTTAGTAGAGACGGGGTTTCACCATTTTGGCCAGGCTGGTCTTGAACCCCTGATCTCAAGTGATCTGCCCACCTTGGCCTCCCAAAGTGCAGGGTTAAAAAAAAAAAAAAGACAAAGACTTTAATTCTGAAAACAGTACATTTAGTAAGCACTTAGTGAGCACATACTATGTCCTACACTGTATACAAACATCTTTTGTGAATGCAACTTCCCTGAATGATCAAAGGCAGGTTTTAGAGATAGGTGTGAACTCCAGACAGCAAACCCTAGGTGAGCTCATCTCAGTACTTATGCATTGCAAGACACTGTGGTGGGCCATAAGTCAAGGCTGTATAGCACAGTTTCAGGTACATAGGTCCAAATTCCAGTGTCCCTAGTTACTAGTCCTGTGACTTTGCACAAGTTACTCAACCTCTCTGTACCTCAAATTCCTTGTCTATGATTTGGAGATAGTAATGGCACCAGCCTCATTGGATTATTTAAAAAGATTGAATAAGCTAATCCATTATCTGTATATATTAGTTTGTTCACTAAATTAAAAAAAAAAAAAAAAGTGTTGTTGGAAAGCTTATCAAGTAGTGGTCCCTGCCATCAAGTGCTTAGAATAGAGTTTCAGCCTGATTCTAAATGACAGTAGCTAATCATGGATCCTAGCAAAAAAACTGTACTGTACCTCCAAACTGGCTCTAACTCTGAAATCACAGCTGCTATTGAAAACTGCTAATTCAGGGAAGCTGGTAAAAATTGGTGCTCTCTAGACCAATCTTCATTCACAGTAAAGAGTAGCCATTCTGAGACTTTGCTTTGAGTAGGAAGGAGAGGAGGAGCAGAAGTTAAATTTTGCCTGTGGTCGTGGAATGTTTTCTGTGTAGGTATGAAAACAATGTTAAATGGCTCCCCAACCCTCTCCTCATTCTGCTCTTCCTCGTAAGTTATCAAGAATTTATGACAAACTCAGCCAGGCGTGGTGGCTCATGCCTGTAATCCCAGCACTTTGGGAGGCTGAGCTGGGTGGATCACTCGAGGTCAGGAGTTCGAGACCAGCCTGGTCAACATGGTGAAACTCCATCTCTACTAAAAATAAAAAAATCAGTCAGACGTCGTGGCACATGCCTGTAATCCCAGCTACTCAGGAGGCTGAGGCAGGAGAACTGCTCGAACCAAGGAGTCGAAGGTTGTAGTGAGCTGAGATTGCGTCACCACACTCCAGCCTAGGCAACACAGCAAGACTGTGTCTCAAAAAAAAAAAAAAAAAAAAAAAAAATTAAGCCATCAGGATTTGGAGTCACTGTTTGTTTGTTGGAAGGTTAAATAATTTTTAGAAATTAACAATTTCCTTCTCCTCTGATTTCTTGGGCCAGGTACAAGCAAAGATAATTAAAAAATAAACAATTCCCAATACATACTCTTATAAAATCCCTGAATCTTTGCTGGTATTACATTTTCTGTTTGTCAGTACAAAGGCTATGTTGGAGGTGTTGAACAGTTCTGCTCAAACATTCAGGAGAGGGGACAGGATACTAATTTTCTCAAACAGATATGGTTGATGAACACCTTGAGACAAGCTTCCAGGACATGTTAAAATCTCCTGCTGTCACTTTAAACACATCATCTGGCCTCGACCATCTCTGTTTCCAGGGGTCTTGGGGAGACTGTGATGGGCTGTGTCTGGACCCAGGTTAGGTTGCCTAACATATGGGGAAAGAGCATGGGTGGGGTGGGGGACGGGGTTTGGGAGGTCACCTTCATCCCATTGGTCTTGGACGGATGGACATAGCTTTCCTTTCTCTTATGTTCCATCAGAATTAGGAACAGGTGGGAACAGTCAGGCGGGGCACAGTGTCTCTCGCCTGCAATCCCAGCACTTTGGGAGGCCAAGACAGGTGGATCTCTTGAGGTCAGGAGTTCGAGACCAGCCTGGCCAACATGGTGAACCTGTCTCTAGTAAAAATACAAAAATTAGCTGCTGTGGTGGCACATGCCTGTAGTCCCAGCTACTCGGGAGGCTGACATGAGAGAATCACTTGAACCCAGGAGGCAGAGGTTGCAGTGAGCTGAAATCACACCACTGCACTCCAGCCTGGGTGACCGAGTGAGACTCTGTATTAAAAAAATAAAAGAGAGAGAGAGAGAATTGGGAACAGGTAGGAACAATGATGTCAAGAATAAAAGACTCATTCCAATCACTGCATCCCTCTCAGGTTAGGTACCGTTTAGGACTATTATTTTTTTTTAAAAAAGCAAGCTTTTAGTCTGGCGACCAAAGACTCAAATAGGTAGGATCTGGATATATAACCTCACCATTTTCTGTTTTAGCCTGCTTGTATTAAGTGGAAATTACATGCACTCTTTAACCCAAATTAAAAGGTTACTTGAAGTTATAGCAAGTAGAATAGCTTTGAACTTCAGCCTTCATGCAAATGAGAGATTCTTACCTCTCTCTCGCCGGGAGTTATATTTAAATACTTCTGCCTCCTATGAGCCCACAGTTATACCCTCTCTGCAGCCCCTACAGTAACAACCTCTGTAAAGCTTCCCTTTCAAAGGGTGATCCCTTACAAAACACAGAAGCACACAGACCTGAACTAAAGGATAGCTTTCAATATGATTTTGACTTAGTGGCTCTGATTTTATCTTTTGTACTGTGTAAAGAAAAAAAGGAGTAATGTTTTATCAGCAGCTACATGGGTAAGCATATTGTACACTTCAATTAGACTCCCTTTATCTAACACTTCCCCCTGCCTTAAGTGAAACGCTGCCTCGTGTTTCTTCGGTCCCCAGGCAGCCTGCTCAGCCCATGTTGAGGGTTCCAATACGCTTTATTAAACAGAGAATTAATATAATGCTATTGTGTCAGCTGGCAGCTTCTTGAGAGTTAAAGACCCTGTGGTTTTTTGTTTTTTGAGATGGAGTCTCGCTCTGTTGCCCAGGCTAGAGTGCAGTGGCAGGATCTCGGCTCACTGCAAGCTCTGCCTCCCGGGTTCATGCCATTCTCCTGCCTCAGCCTCCCGAGTAGCTGGGACTACAGGTGCCCACTACCACACGTGGCTAATTTTTGTTTTGTTTTGTTTTGTTTTTTGTATTTTTAGTAGAGATGGGGTTTCACCGTGTTAGCCAGGATGGTCTCGGTCTCCTGACTTCGTGATCTGCCCGCCTTGGCCTCCCAAAGTGTTGGGATTACAGGTATGAGCCATGCGCCCGGCCAAGACCCTGCAGTATTTTATTACCAGAACCAAATTCTGGCTTCTGGGAATTGTCAACTTGGAGATTTTATACGATGTGCGTTTCCCGGGGTAAACTGTCAAAGTCCAAGGTGAAGCTTTGGCTACAACCACCTGATGCCAAAACAACAAGTGATTCTATGAATGGAGCCAAGTACCCGGCTATTTCCTGGGCAAGAATAAAACTGGAATTACATTGTGTATAAACCGATGGGATTGGGAGATTTATATAGTTTCCGTTTATTTACTCAATAAATGTTTGATGCGTGCCCACTATGCCAGGCACTGTAGGTCCCAGGCAGAAGGAAATGAGATGCAATGTGGTCTTCAAGAAACTCACTGTTCTGGTTGGTGGAGAAGACAAGTAACAAAAGAGTTATAGTACTCTATGTGGCATGCTGGGTGTGGTGGCTCACACCTGTAATCCCAGCACTTTGGGAGGCCCAGGTGGGATGGATCACTTGAGCTCAGGAATTCAAGACCAGCCTGGCTAACATGGCAAGACCTCATCTCTACTAAAAATAGAATAATTAGTTGGGCATGGTGGCATGTGCCTGTAGTCCCAGCTACCTGGGAGGCTGAGACAGGAGAATCACTTGAACCGGGGAGGTGGAGGTTGCAGTAAGCTGAGATCATGCCACTGCACTCCAGCCTGGTCAGCAGAGCAAGACCCTGTCTCAAAACAAAAACAAAAACAAACAAACAAACAAAAAATTGTATGTGGCAGATGCTGTTGCTGTTATCATTTTTCCAATATTAAATCCCATCCTCCATTATTTTTGTTTTTGTTTTTTTTTTTGCTAACAGATGCCAATTGTGTTTGGGCTGGTGATGTGTCCAGCTCTGTCCTTACTTCATCAGCTTCCCTTGCACCTAGGTGTAGGCTAATGAGAATTTTGGACAATAAAACATATGCAGAAGGATACAGGAGGATTCTGAGATAGCTTTTGAGCTCTTGAAAAGGGATAGGCATGGCCAAGGCTGCCCTACCTTCTATCTTTTGCATTGAACACAGATATGATGCCTGGTGCAGAGGCAGCCATTGTGAAACCATGAGGTGACAAACACAGGAATGAGAGCTAACATGCGAATAATGACAAAGCACAAGGACAAAAAGGGCCCAGCTCCCTGATGACAGCATGAGAAGCTGAGTCAATGTCAGTTACTACCAAAGCCTGGGTGTTTTTGTTAAATGAAGGGAAAAAAACTTTTTATTTAAGTTATTCCTTATCCAGTTTTCTATTACTTGTATAGTCATGCATATTTGTAACAGGTACTGACCTAAGAGCTAACGAAGGATGTATCTAGGTTGCATAGGAAGGTGTGGGTAACCATTCTTGGGTTAGGAAAAGTTAAGGAAGGTCATTGTGAGGATATGCTTCTTCCATGAAATGACATTTATGTTTAATTTTTATTTGTTTGTTTGTTTATTTATTTTTGGGATGGAGTTTCACTCTTGTTGCCCAGGCTGGAGTACAATGGCATGGTCTTGGCTTACTGCAACCTCTGCCTCCCAGGTTCAAGCAATTCTCCTGCCTCAGTCTCCTCAGTAGCTGGGATTACAGGCACCTGCCATCGTGCCCGGCTAATATTTGTATTTTTAGTAGAGATGGGGTTTCACCATGTTGGCCAGGCTGGTCTTGAACTCCTGACCTCAGTGATTTACCTGCCTTGGCTTCCCAAAGTGCTGGGATTACAGGTGTGAGCCACCATGCCTGGACTGGAATGACATTTAGATCAAGTATCAGTGGAAGCACAGGAGACCTCTAGAGGGTCAAAGAGGAGAAAAGCATATTATACTCAAGTACCAGCCCATGCAAAGGCTTAGTGGCACAAAAATGCAAAGCACGCCAGGAGATCGCAGTGGTTCAATAAGACGGAAGTGTGAGTTGGGGAAAGAGAAGGTGCGGATATGATGAGATGTGAGAATGGGAGAATAGCAGATGCTGGATTATAAGCAGTTTCAAAAGTTATATTAGGAAACCAATGAAGGCTTAAAGTAGGTGAGTGATGTGACAAGTTAAAAAGCTAACTAGTTGTCACTGAAACACATGCAAGAAAAGGAAGAGGCATTAGGAAAGTAGGTCTAGGATGATTTGTTGAAATATAATTTTATAATTATCCACAACAATGTAAGCCCTAGGGCTAATGAGCAGTTTTTATAGTATGTGGGGGAGAAATAACATTTACATTTCAAGCCCTGTGCATATGCTATTTTATTTAATCTGTCTACACTGCACCAGATTAGGTATTATATTGAGATTTTAGAATGAAGAGAAGTATTGGGAGGTTAATCCATTGCCCAAATTTTCTAATTACAGACACAAGGTCTGATTTCCAAGACCGTGTCCATCTGGAGCACCACACTGCTATATATCCCCCAACCCTGTAATAAAAAAAGGTACTGTCTTCCCCCAACTGGATAAGAGTTACTGGGGGTCTTTGCAATGTTAGATGCTAACACCAAGGACCCAGAGATCACAAACATACTGACCAGGAATATTCTCTCCTAACCCTGGGAACACCTAGGGGAAGGACCCAGGTAAATGGATCATGTCAATATGGTACAGGTAGTCATAGGCTTTGCCAAAAATAGAACTGCTGGAAAATTTCTCTCAATAGAAACCAGAACTTTTGTCTTTTGCCTTCTCAAGATAAATCACTGATGTAGTTTGAATGTTTGTCCTCTCCAAATCCCAGTGTTAGAGGTGGGATCTGGTGGGAGGTGTTGGGGTCATGGGGGTGGATCCCTCATGAAACCCTTGATGCCGTCCCCACGCTAATGAGTGAGTTCTTATCTTGTGAGTTCACAGGAGAGCTAGTTGTTTAAAAAGAGCCTAGCTTCTCCCTTGTTCCCTCTCTCACCATGAGACACATCTGCTTCCCTTCACCTTCCAACATGAGTAAAAGCTTCCTGAGGTCCAGACCAGAAGCAGATGGTGGGGCCATGCTTCTTGTACAGCCTGCAGACCTATGAGCCAAAGAAACCTCTTTCCTTTATAAATCACCCAGCCTTGGGTATTCTTTTATGGCAACACAAAACAGACTAAGACAATCATCTTGCAACATTTTTGTAAATGACACTATTCATCATAAACATTCTTAGTAAGTTTCCTCAATAGCCAGGCACTGTTCTAAGTGCCTGACATGCATTAGCTCATTTAATCAATGACAACACCACATGGGAAAACTTCCAGAGCAGGATTTTTATGTTTCACATTAAACCGTGTAGAGGCTGCCAATGCAGAGTGTTATCCACAGGGGGAAGGGAGGGAGCCCACTGCCACCTGCTTCCTGCTATTTAAAACCACTACAACCAGGGCTGAAAATGTGTATTCCTTAAGGGCAGAGCCTCTGGAGACAGGAAGAGCAGTTGAGACTGGCAGGAAGAGAAGCAGGTAGAAATGGAAAACAATGAACATTTATCAGGACATATTATATGCCTTGAGATGGAGTTGGGTTCATTGAAAGCCTATATGAAATGGATTGAACATTAACAACCCCTGAGCTAATGCTATCAAGAGGGTTGTTTAATGGCACTACCCAGGAAGAATCATGGCAGTTTTGTTTCTGCCCAGCGAGGAAATCCATTTTCACTTAGGACATCAACCAGGAAGTTCCACAGTCAGCCGAATGGAATAAAGCATGACTCCCACAGTCCATCTGGGCAGAACGGAGGTGGTAATTCTTATGGTTGGCATTTATGGAATGTGTGCTACCCACCTGGCATGGACCTGAGCACAGTGCATTCACTATTTCGTCTGATGATCATGAGGGGGTGAAAATGCTATCTCCATTTTACAGATGAAAAGAAGGAAACACAGGAATTGAAGTAACTTGACCAGTTTACCCAGCGGCTGAGTTGGAATTCTGCAAAATATGACATATAAAGTGACCAAATTAGAAGGAAAGCAGGGCTAGTAAAGAAAAGAGCGCATTCCCACAGTGGTTAATAAGGGTCATATTCAAAACACTGAACAATCAGTATGGAACCAGCACTGGTCCGCCAGCCTGAATGCTAGTCATGGGTACCCACTGTGATTGGTCTGTGTTTATCAGCTGAACATCTGCCCCGTTATGAGCAGGCAGCCAGCATCGTGCCAAGTACTTTGGAGTGAAGCTAAGACTCCTTGACGATAGCACAATAAAGATCTAGTTTCTTGAAATGAATTTCGAACAAGAACTAAATAAAGACTGAGCATCTCTACTTGGCTTTATTTTATTTAGGGGTACTCATTAACTCCTCCATTCAATCAGTAAGCATGTATTGAGTACTGCCTGCATGCCAGGCAATGCTGTAAGTGCCCAGAATACAATTGTGAACAAAAAGAGACAAAAACCCCTGCCCTCATGGAGTTTGCATTCTAACAAAGAGAAAAAAACATTAACAAGAAGAGTAATAAATATCTAATCTGGCCAGCCACAGTGGTTCATATCTACAATCTCAGCACTTTGAGAGGCTGAGGCAGGAGGATTGCTTGAGGCTAGGAGTTCAAAACCAGCCTGGGCCGGGTGTGGTGACTCACTCCTGTAATCTCAGCACTTTGGGAGGCTGAGGTGGGTGGATCACCTGAGGTCAGGAGTTCGAGACCAGCCTGGCCTACATGGTGAAACCCTGCCTCTATTAAAAATACAAAAAATTAGCTGGGTGTGGTGGCATGCGCCTGTAATCCTAGCTACTTGAGAGGCTGAGGCAGGAGAATCACTTGAACCCAGGAAGCTGAGGTTGCAGTGAGCCAAGATTGCGCCATTGCACTCCAGTCTGGGCAACAAGAGTGAAACTCCATCTAAAAATACAATAAAATAAAATAAAATACCAGCTTGTACAACATAGTGAGACCCCATCTCTACAAAAAAACTATTTTCAAATTAGCTGGGCATGTTGGTGTGTGTCTGTAGTCCTAGCTATTTGGGAGGCTGAACTGGGAGGATTGCTTGAGCTCAGGAGTTCAAGGCTGCAGTCAGCACACCACTGCACTCCAGCCTGGGTGACAGCACAAGACCCTATCTCTAAAAATAAATAAATAAATAGGCATTTTTGAAAGAGATATATGTTACACAAAATAGAATAGGGACAGGTGGGTTAAGAATGCTGTGGGGAGGGGCAGGTCTCTAAGGAAAAAGTGACATTACTTGAACAAACCCTTATAAGTCAAGAGTTGGCCATGCAGCTACCTAGAAGAGCATCTGTTCTGGACACTGGATACAGCCAACTGACAGGTCCTAAGGAAAATCAGTATCTGCAGAGTTTGACATACAATGGGGAAGAGAGGAGGATACAGCAAAGCCAGTGAGATAGGAAAAAAAGGAACAGAAAAGGAACAGAGTGTAGAATCCTAGAATCCACATGATGGGGTTCAACTCGAAGCTCCCCCACGTTCTGAACAAGCTATTTTTAAATGTGTATTTATTTTTAGATTTATTTTTATTTGTAGAGACAGGGTCTTGCTCTGTCACCCAGAAGTGCATCAGCAGGACCATAGCTCACTGCAGTCTCAAACTCCTGGGTTCATGTGATCCTCCTGCCTTGGCCTCTTGAGTAGCTGGGACTGCAGGTGCACACCACCATGCCCAGCTAATCTTTGTATTTTTGGTAGAGACTGAGTTTGGTTGTGTTGCCCAGGCTGGTCTTGAACTCCTGGGCTCCAGTGAGCCTCCTGCTTCAGCCTCCCAAAGTGCTGTGATTACAAACTTTCTGAGTCTTGCTTTCCTTGTCAGTCAAATTGAAACCAACCAAGTAGTCCCATAGACAGTTTTTTGTTTTTTGTTTTTAATAAACAGAGAAATTGACCTTCTGGTCTTAAATCTTGAACCTTACAGTTGTTTTATTTGAGTTCCTTTCTCAGGAAATGACCCTCAGGCCTCTCAAAAAGTATCAGAGAACTGAAACTCAGATCACTGCATCCAGAAAAAGAGATGCCAGACCTCTCACTCATCATGATTGCTTCCTTAACCCTCCCTAATACTTGTTTTCCTAACAAACCACCTGCTTCTTGTTGACCAGCTCCACTTCCTTACCCCTCCATAGTTCTGGTTTCCCACACATGGTTACATTTCTTCCCTGCTATATAAACTCTTAATTCTAGTTGGTCAGGGAGATGGGTTTGAAACTGACCTCCCATATCATCGGCTGCAGCACCCAATTAAAGCCTTCTCCTTTGGCAATAATTGTCATCTCAGTGATTGGCTTTCTACATGGTGAGCAACGGAACCTAGACTGAGCCCCTGTCATTTCAATAACAAAATGAGACTGATAATTATGGCGGCTCACAGGTTCTTGTGAAGACTGAATGTATCAATATGTGTAAAGTGCTTTACTCCATCTCTACCCAAAAAAGATTAGCCAAGCATGGTGACGTGCACCTGTAGTCCCAGCTACTCAAGAGGCCAAGGCAGGAGGATCGCTTGAACCCAGGAGTTTGAGACTACAGCGAGCTATGATCCCCCCACTGCACTTCTGGTCGACAGAGTGAGACCCCATCTCTAAAAATAAACAAATACAAATGAAAAAGAACTTGTTCAGAACGTGGGGGAGCTTCGAGTTGGACCCCATCATGTGGATTCTAGGATTCCATCTGTTCCTTTTCTTCCCATCTCACTGGCTTTGCTGTATCCTCCTCTCTTCCTCATCATATGTCAAATTCTGCAGATGCTGATTTTACCTTAGGGCCTGTCTGTTGGCTGTTTCCAGTGTCCCAAACAGATGCTCTTCCAGGTAGCTGCATGGCGAACCCTTGATTTATAAGGGTTTGCTCAAATGTCTCAGTGTTTACCCAGCCTGCAGGCCCCTTCAAGGATCCAGGAAAGAGGTATGATTTGCCCAGTATTCCAGGTCACTGCGGTCCATAAAACAAGAAGATGAAATGTGTGTCGGCGGGCAGTGACTCCTCAGAGGGTCTGCTACACCAGGGCTCCTGCCCATAGCACCTAACCCCATGGTTACCTGTCTGTTCCGTTACCTGAGGGGCAGCGGCTTGTCTTATTTCACCCGAAGCCTCCAGACCCTTGATTAGGACTTGGCATGAAGTAAGATTTTAGGGAAGGGTTGTTGAATAGGGGACCCAGGTAGATTTGCAACTCTAAGCCTTAATGGTGCAAGTTCTCGGGTGTTCCATTGAGAGACATAAACTCTCTCTAAAGGTGAGAGTTGGGTCAGGCATCTCTGGACCTTAATCTTAGAGGCAGAAGACACATAGCCAGGGACGTGGAAGAACCGCCAGAAATAGACACTAGCCTGAAGGACTCTGTGTTTACCGAGGCTGCAGGGCCCTTCAAGGATCCATGAAAGAGGTATGATTTGCCCAGTTTCTGGGGTCACTGTTGTCCATAAAACAAGAAAAGCCAGAGCCTGGAAATGCTCTCTTCTTTCTCTGGGTCTGCAGAACATGACTCTCTCCAACCTCACATCACTGCCCAGACAGAGATGTGCCGTGAGGAGTTAGAATTCAGCTCATGCCTCATTCATGGGATTTCTCTATTTTGAGTGACAAAAAACGTTTGTTTTTTTTTTTCCTGGAAGCCTAAATCTGTGCTTTTCATGTATCTCTGTCCTCAAATGGCCTAGGGACAACTGGGCTTGTGTGTTAAATAAAACAGGAGGAGGAGCAAAATAAAATCTATATTTACTGGGTGGCTCCCTTAACCCTCCCATAAGGGATGACATGGTTTCTGCACAGCCTCCCAGGTGCAAAGCTTGGGCAGGAGGCAACACAGGAGCTGCCGCTAATTCCTCGGCCTCTCTAGCAGCCAATTTTAGTCCAACTCCTTGATTTAATTACACTCCTGCGTACAATAGGAAGCTTGCATTCTCCTGTATGCGATGAATATTAAACTGATAGACCTGTAATTTCCTCCATCAGGCACACTCCCATTTTTGCATATTGATGCCACATTTAGTTTGTTATTTTCTAATTTTCCATCCTTCTGGTCCTGCACTTAGCACCTTCTCCCATAATAATTTCTAGCACCTTCTCCCCATAATAATTCCTGGCAGCAAACACATGCACGCTGCCTTCTTTCCCTAGCCTGTGACTCTACCCAGGCAGGGAGCAACACTCTTGAGTGATCTGACCTTCCAATGGATTTGCTTTGTCAACGCCCTTTTATATCTGTCACAGTGACAGGGAAGGTTCTGGATTCTGGTCTTTCATTGGACGCCGCACAGCTATGAAGGGTCAAGAAAAGACTCTAAGGAATGGATCTGCAGATGGGGTTCTGAGGACAAAGGGGGAGACTGGAGACATGTACATGGGTGTTTGATCATTGGGTGCTGTGCAGACCCCATTAGGGGTGTGTTAGGCAGTTCTCACATTGCTATAAAGAAATACTTGAGACTAAGTAATTTAGAAAGAAAAGAGGTTTACTTGGCTAACAGTTCTGCGGGCTGTACAGAAAGCATCGTGGCTTCTGATCGGCTTCTGGTGAGGCCACAGGAAACTTACAGTCACGGCAGAAGTGAAGGGGAAGCTGGCACTTCGTTTGCCTGGAGCAGGAGGAACAGAGAGAGGCGGGAGGTGCTACACACTTTTAAACAACCAGATCTCATGAGAACTCACTGTTGCAAAGACAGCACCAAGGTGGGCGTGGTGTTAAACATGAGAAACTGCCCCTATGATCCAATCACCTCCCACCAGGGCCCACTTCCCGCACTGGGAGTTACATTTCAACGTGAGATTTCAGTAGGGACACAGATGCAAACCATATCAGGAGGTATGTGCAGAACACAGCCTATGCACCATCACCTTTCTAAAATCGAATAAATTTGAAATACTGAAACAGACTTTGCTGCAAGGAATTTTAGCCAGCCTTGCTATTTCCATTTTATAAGAGCAGAACCTGGTTCAAGATAAGGGTTCGAAGGAGAACTATTTTAAGAATCCAGGTTTTTCTGACTTCTGGGACAATGCTCATTTCATGCTACCATCGTAGAAGTGGTGGGAAAACTGATGGATGGAACATCAGAGCTAGCTTCCCCTTGACATTCCTCTTGCCAGAAGATGGTGGGTATCCCCATGGTGTTTGGAGGGCAGCAACCAGTCACCAAGACCTGAACAGGAATGATCATATGGAGCAGGCAGGAGCCTCCAGTAAAACTCTGCCTGGCTCACACCTGTCGTTTCCTGGCAACTGTCTATGATTTTTAGACTTCCTTGTCTTTATTCCTTCTTAGTACCCTCCCTCCCATTTCTCTGGAATTTTGTTTCACAGGCAGCCCACTCTTGGCATGAGCCAGCTTGGTCTCTGGGCTTCCAACTCTCGTTCTTTGATTCCATGTGAATTCCTTTTAGTTCTGATCTAATTTTGTCCTAACTCCTGGATTTGTTCTTACCCAAAACCTTCTCCGAGCACCACCATGGGCTCTGGCTGCTTCTTCCTTCCCAGGAGTCTGCTTCTTTTGTCCATTCCACAAATACTTCAGAGGTCCCCTAGGCATGGCATAGGGCTACACTTTGCTTATACTGGCATTTGGCCCCTGGTTTCAGGATCATACTTCAGCCAAATCCAAGTCCTCTTGCTAACCATGAGTAGCTTCTCCTCCAAAGAATGGACAGAGGAAAAAAGAGGAAGCTCAGAACCATTCCATGCAGGCACCTTTGCCTTAATCTCCCAATAGCCCCTCTTTGTGTTCAACCATTTGGACACATTTATTTAACCTGCTTGGTTCTCAAAGAAATACTCCATTCATTGGTCTGGTGGCTGTTGATAAGCAGATGTACTCCCAGGACTACTCATCCATGTAAGACATGGGATAACACTACCAGGAATTCCCAACCCATTGAGGGTAGACACCATGCACATTTCATTAATAACAGTTCTCATTCACACAGTCATTCATTGAAATGATTGGGGAACCAAAGAGAAGCAAACTCCAAGGATACCTGAATCTCCATAGAAGCATATCTCACTTGATAAATCTTCCCCGATCAAGCATTTTTGCTATGTATGCTAACTGAGGTTCACCAACACACAACCACCAATTCCACTCATCAAGTTTAACAATAAACATAAATGGACATTTTAACATAGATGCATCCATTTTAATGAGATCCCTTTCTTTGAAAGTCACATGACTTTTGATGCATCCCTTTCTTTGAAAGTCACATGAAAAGTAGGTTGCTTAGCCTATTGAAATTATAATCTTAATTTGTTGAGTGTGATGTGCTAAAGACAGGGCATTATTGATAGGGACAGGAGGCAGGGAAATTCTGGGCAGAAGATGGTGAGTCCCCAGCAAGGGTCCCACCCTCAAGCCTGGAACTGCAGCCCAAAGTGAGAACTTTACATCCCTGGTATCCCACTTGAATGTTGCCTTTTCCAAAATCACCCATGGCCCTACCTCCCTGCCCCACCATCCTGTGCCCATAAAAACTCCAGGCTCTGCCAACAGAGAGGAAAAAAGAGAAGAAACAGCTGAATGTTGGAGACTACAGTATGATGTCAGAGAGAGAGGCAGCTTGACTGCAGAGGCATGGCTTGATGGCGTTGCTCCAGGGGAAGATCACCTTCCCTCTCCATCCCCTTTCCTGCTCCCCTTCCCGCTGAGATCCACTTTCATCAGCAATAAAATCCTCAGCATTCACCACCCTTCAATTCATTCATGCAGCAAGAGCTCAGGTGCCACAGGTGCAGATACTAAAGGCTGTCACACTGACACTCTGCCCTCGCTGGTGGAGAGCAACTGCCTCATGCAAATGAGCTGTTTAACACTTAAGCCATCAGTGGATGGAAAAGCTAAAAGAGCACCATAGCACACACCCTCTGGGGCCTCGGGGGCCATGGGTACTATACCCCAGATGCTGCTGTGGGGCCTGCATGGAGTTTTGCTCCTGTCAGTGCCCAAATGCACTCCCCTGAGCTCTTACCCCCACTCACCTATGTGCTGCTTCCTTTGAGGGATGGAGCACAAAGTGTTCCGGTGAGTGGAACCCTGTGGGCAACCAAGCAGCTGGTTAGCTCCAGCACCCACACTCTAGTTCCCTCCCACGAAGGGGTCAAGGAAAATTTTCTGTTTTCTTATCTCATTTAACCCTCACAACACCTTCTAGAAGGTAGGTATTATTTTTATTTCTGTTTTGTATATTGGAAAACTGAACTTCGTATATGATCAATGATTTGCCCAGGTGCCACTGGTACCAAGTGGCATGAAGGATATTTAAACCCAGATTTGTCTCATCTTAAACCTGTGCTCTTAACCACTCCGCACAAAAGACATCTGGACGAGGGCCAGCTGATAGTAGAGACCTACCACCTCATCCCAGGACAGCCTGCAGCAAGGCTGACACTGTCTAGAGCCCAGCTCAACTTAAATACAAGGAACTTCATTTCCAAAGGTCCTGACACCTGCTGATCAAACTTTCAGAGTCAGTGGCCATCCCATTCTCACTCCCAGAGGCAGGTCTATAAGGAAAGCCATTCTCCCCTTTGTGACCACATGGGGCACCTAGAACCAGTCAGAGACCCGGGGGATCTTCAGGTCACAGTTACCTACTTTGGTGGCCTAGGGTCTCTCACTTTAAGAAGAAATTGATCAAGCAGCCCACAGAATTCTTCTTCCTAGACAGAGCACATTCTTTCATGAGTTCTGACAAGCTCTGGCTCACGGACTTCCCTTTTCTAGACTGGACGCAAAATGTCTTTCTATTATTAGAGGCTTTGTTTGGACAAACGAGGAGTGATTTGTGAGGGTGAGGCTGTCTTTTCTTCACATGTTTGTCCTGAGCACACTCTGGCCACCCCGATTAGAGCAAAAGATGAGCTGGTCTGATGGGATTGTCTACAGGTCCCCGAATCCCCTTAGCAACACGTTTATAAAAGCTCTTAGAATAGATTACATCTGCAGCTGACTAATTCCATCCATTATGTGTTGATTCATACTGGCTGCACTTGCAGGAAGAGCTTTCCTCTGTGAGCATCAATTATCTCCCCTAAAAAATGGGGATAATTATTGAGGAGGATGATATCAATGACGATGATGATCATGATTACTGGCCTGTTTCATAAGATTGCTGTGAAGATAAGCAAAGTAATGCACATGAAAATATAAACTGTAAAGTGCCAAATTGAGTAGAAGTCGATTATCCAACAGACCGTATGATAAAATAGAGCAAACACTGGACTAGGAGCGATTACGTTGGTGCAAAATAACTGCGGTTTTTGCCATTTATTTAAAAGTAATGGCAAAAGCCGCAATTACTTTTGCACTAACCTAATATATTGCATATTATTTCCAAGGCCGGACACGTATCTTAACAAGGCAGGAGGAGCGTTTTTCCATCTGGCAAGTAGGAAAAGCATTTTTCCATCTGCCTTTCCTACGATCAGAACTACTGTGCAACCCAAGTGAATATTCTTGAAAGTTATTTGTAAACTGTAAAGTACTGTGCAGTCATACAGGACAACCAAATTCACCAAAGAAGTTTCTAACATGAAGAAATCATACAGCAAATCCTTGGGTAAAGCCAAACAAAATTTTAGACTCAATATGATTCCTAAGTCCAGAACACACTGAGATTTTCTTTTTAAATCTGCTCAAATGAATTTTCCACATGCCCATACTGAGGCTAACATTATCCAAAAGCTATTTGTTGAAGGAATGAATGAAGGAAGGAAGAAAGGAAGGAATGATGCCAGGTGCAATGAAGACATGGCTGTATTCTTATAGCACCAAGTCTATGTGATGTTTTTAAATTTCCCCATATAATTAGCTTCACAGACTCTCACCAGGCAACATAAATCTTTATTGGTACTATTAAGGGTATCTGAATTAGTGAAAAATCACTCCTACTACAAAGTTTTATTAAGAAGTGTGACACATGTTATATAGTGTTTCTGTTAATTGAGCATCGAGTGAGTCAAATACATACGGGCACAGAGAATTGACTAGGCAAGCAGTCAAGACGTGGAGGCGCACTCGCTCCTGCGTTCAGTCTCACAGCTGTCCTGGGTTTCTGCCCTCACTACGTGCCCTGAGCTCTGCGGGCTGGAAGGAAAACCCTACCAGCTTCTCTTAGGGTAAAGCTGCGATCTCTTCTTCCATCCATAATAAATCCAGCCCTTCAGTTACCATCTTAATTTATTGAGTGCTATGTGCCTCATAACACGTTGTCTAATTTCATCTGTACTAGACTCTCCTGCAACGGAGGTACTTTTACACATTAGGAAACTGGATTTCATATAGGATGAATGATTTGCCCAGATGCCATCGGTACTAAGTGGTTTCAGTCTCTTTGCATTCCACTTTGTGGAAAGTTTTTTTTTGTTTGTTTGTTTTTGAGACCGAGTCTTGCTCTGTCACCCAGGCTGGAGTGCAGTGGCACGATCTCGGCTCGCTGCAACCTGCGCCTCTCAGGTTCAAGCAATTCTCCTGCCTCAGCCTCCCAAGTAGCTGGGACTACAGTCGTGCAACACCACACCCAGCTAATTTTTTGTATTTTTAGTAGAGACGGGGTTTTACTGTGTTGGCCAGGCTGGTCTCAAACTCCCAACCTCAGATGATTTGCCTGTCTCGGTCTCCCAAAGTGCTGGGATTACAGGTGTGAGCCACCGCACCCAGCTAATTTTTGTATTTTTAGTAGAGACGGGGTGTTATTGTGTTGGCCAGGTTGGTCTCGAACTCCTGATCTCGGGTGATCTGCCCACCTCAGCCTCCCAAAGTGTTGAGATTACAGGCGTGAGCCACCATGCCAGGCCAGAAAGTTATAATCACATGCTAAATGTTACCTGCTCACTCTGCCATTGGTAAAATCCCCTCTCTCCATCTCAGCAACAAAGAAAGCCTTCACTGTTCGGTTTCTTGGCTGTCTGGCATTCTGCGTTTCTTGCCTTAGTCAGTGCACTCTTCCTTGTCCCGCTTTGAGTCCCACAAAGACATCTCTTCCCGCTCAGTCCTCTGAATCCTACGCCCTGTGGTCTGACATCCTTATATTACAGTGTGCTCTTCTCAGAGTACATTTCTGGCCTTACCTTAACACTGTAAAAATTAATGGACTAGAAATGTGCGTTCAGCTCTCAAAGAACTTCTCTTAAAAAGCTGCAGTCAATGAAAGCCAATTTCAATGGTGAAAATGATGACTAGCTTGGATGATGACCAATTCAGATAATTGGCCATAGACCTCTAATCTCGCTGGCCTCCTCTGTCACTCAGCAGGGAACTTGCTGATCATTCCATCAATACATTTATTTTGTCAGCTGTCACTATGCGGCGGCCACATGTCTCAGCTGGGTGACTTAGACTGAGAAATGGAAGCCTGCCAATATCAGAATCATTTCATCCCTATCACGTGCCTTTCTTGTCATATGGATTTTCAATGAATTTCTGCCTGGCTTGGCAAATCTAAGCCATGACCTTGCTTTTAGCTGCTGGGTTCCTTTAATTATTACTATCAATTCCAACCAGCTTGAGTCACTATGTTTCTAAACTGTCTAAGCTCCGTAAGTTCTATCTGTAAGATTTCTACTCTATTCTGTCCAGCAGTCTGTCTCAAAAGCACACACACACACACACACACACACACACACACACATACATACACTCAGCCAACATCAATTAGAACTGGTTATTTCTTCTCAGCAGAGAACACATGTGTGTACTCACTTTGATTTGTTTACATATGATTTTTCATGCACAGTTTTTTCTTACTCCTGTCATAATGAAAGCTCAAGTGAATTTTTTTTTTAAGAGATAGGATCTCTTTCTGTTGCCCAGGCTGGAGTGCAGTGGTGCAATCACAGCTCACTGCAACTTCAAATTCCTAGGTTCAAGTCATCTTCCTGCCTCCTGCCTCAGTCACCCAAGTAGTGGTACTACTGGTTTGCATCACCGGTGCCTGGATTTATTTAAAAAAAATTTTTATTTGCAGAAACAAGGTCTTGCTATATTGCTCAGGCTGATCTCAAACTCCTGGCCTCAAACAGTCCTCCCACCTTGGCCTCCCAAAGTGCTGGGATTATAGGCATGAGCTACCACACTGGGCCATAAATTCTTGAAAATGTTTAATAAATAAAGTATTGCCTGTCCAACACTGAGCCTAAGATCCCCAAACCAGAACTTATGAGTTCCTGGAAAATTGGACTTTGTTTTAAGAAATGAGGCCAAACAGTCCAAAAAAAAAAAAAAAGTTTCTCACAGAAAATCCACTTCTTATTTCATCATAATCACAGAAATGAAATGGAACATTACACATCTCACGAGAATGTGATCATGAAATTGTCTATCCCCACACATCATGATTAGGGATCCCCCACTGTCCCCTTCCTTTATAGGGCTCTTGCCTGCTGATCTCCAGGAAAAACAACATTTCTGAGCATTGCACTGACTGAAGTGATTGCACGAACTGAAGTGATGCTTTTAGCATTTAACCGATGCTAAAAGTATTGCACTAACTAAAGTTGTTTTTTTCTATGGGATTACAGGCAGCTCACGAAGACATGGAAAGGGAAAGAATGTAAACTTTCAAGCCAGATAGGCATTCAAACCCAGCTCTAGGACTCTGTGATCTTAGACACATCTCATCATCTGGGTAAGGGGGATGAGGATCGGAAGGACAGTGAGGTTTATGGTAACGATGCACAGATGTAAAGCCCCCGTATTGAGCCTGTTATTTAGAAGTTCCTCAAAGACGTGTGCCGTTCCTGCTGCTGCTAATATTATTGCACAAGCTTAGCCATTAACCAAGTATGGAGACAATAACACTTCAAGCTTACCATGAAATAATCCTTCAACTCCTAATCCCTCTCAAAACAACAACAGCAAAATAGTATAGAAAGTCTACTAGTTAATTTTCAACAAATATATATGTGTTGCCACATATATATATATATATATATATATATATATATATATATATATTTTTTTTTTTTTTTTCCCTCAGTCTGGAGTGCAGTGGTGCGATCTTGGCTCAATGCAACCTCTGCCTCTCAGGTTCAAGTGATTCTCCTGCCTCAGCCTCCCAAGTAGCTGGGATTACAGGTGCTTGCCACCATGTCCAGCTAATTATTGTGTTTTTAGTAGAGATGGGGGTTTCACCGTGTTGGCCAGGCTGGTCTTGAACTTCCGACCTCAGGTGATCTGTGCGCCTCAGCCTCCCAAAGTGCTGGAATTACAGGTGTGAACCACCGTGTCTGGCCAATTTCCCAACAAATATTACCCCCTTCTTTAGTATCATAATCATGATTTTCCACTAAAAATATTGTCCCCCGCTTGAAAGGGCATATGCCACAGCTGCCCCTGCAGTTAGATGAACACCTGACAAAGTTCTGGCTAAGGAGATATACATGAAAGTAGTGTGAAATTTCCTGGAAGTATCTTTAAAAGGTGGACTCATTCTCTCTTTCCTTTGGCTTCCTCCATCTTGTTGCCTGAAACACTGATGTGAAGACTGGTGCTGTAGCAGCCATTTTGGGTTTTGAGAACAGGTTCACAGCCTAGGGATACAGAGGAAGAGTTTGTTCACCATTTGTGGTCTGCTTATTCCTGGACTTTTTTTTTTTTTTTGAGACAGAGTTTCACTCTGTTACCCAGGCTGGTGTGCAGTGGCACGATCTTAGCTCACTGCAACCTCCACCTCCTGGATTTAAGTGATTCTCCTGTCTCACCCTCCTGAGGAGCTGGGACTACAGGTGTGTGCCACCACACCCGGCTAATTTTTGTATTTTCAGTAGAGATGGGGTTTCACCATGTTGGGCAGGCTGGTCTCGAACTCCTGACCTCAGGTGATCCACCTGCCTCGGCCTCCCAAACTGCTGGGATTACAGGCATGAGCCACAGCACCTGACCCCCATGGACTTCTTTTACATGAGGGACAAATATATTTTTATTTCATTTCAACCATTAAGTTGTTTGGGGGTACCTGTTGGGAACAGACAAATTTTAACTCATTCACCTGGTTTGTCTAGTCCCCTCCACTACAGTCAGGTCAAGGGCTGGCTGGCTTAAATAAACTCTGGCCATTTTTTCTCCTCCTCCTTCGTTTAACTCAAGATTCAAAATTTCAGTGTAGATATTCCAGATAATTGAGCTTAGATCAGGTGCCTACCCAGGCTCTGCCAGGAATAAGGGACATTGAATCTGGAGGAAGGCATCCCCAGAGACTCCTGCACCAACCACACTTTTGGGATGTGAAAGGTAGAATCCCAAAGGGAAACTAGGGTGCTGCTGACACAGGTGCACTATGAAAAACTCCCTTTTCTGGCCGGGTGCAGTGGCTCATGCCTATAATCCCAGCGCTTTGGGAGGCCGAGGTGGGTGGATCACCTGAGATTAAGACTTTGAGACCAGCCTGGCCAACATGATGAAAACCCGTCTCTACTAAAAATACAAAAATTAGCTGAATGGTGGCAGGCGCCTATAATCCCAGCTGCTCGGGAGGGTGAGGCAGGAGAATCGCATGAACCCAGGAGGTGGACATTTCAGTGAGCTGAGTTCGTGGCACTGCACTCCAGCCTGGGGATACAAGAGGGAAACTCCATCTCAAAAAAAAAAACAAGCACACAAACAAACAGGCCAGGCGCTGTCATTCATGCCTGTAGTTTCAACACTTTGGGAGGCTGAGGCAAGTGGATCACGAGGTCAAGAGATCAAGACCATCCTGGCCAACAAGATGAAACCCCATCTCTACTAAAAATACAAAAATTAGTTGGGCTTGGTAGTGCACACCTGTAGTCCCAGCTACTCGGGAGGCTGAGGCAGAAGAATCACTTGAACCGGGGAGGCGGAGGTTGCAGTGAGCCAAGATCGCACTACTGCACTCTAGCCTGGCGACGGTGCGAGACTCCATCTCAAAAAAACAAAAAACAAAAAACGAAACAAAACATACAAACAAAACAAATTCCCATTTCTCATTCTCCTGTTTGTCAGCTTGTCACTTCTGGATCCCTGGCAGAAGCAGAAATCAGTGCAGGTGCAATTAAGAGTTCCAGGATCTTTGATGGTCAAATAGGGACAAATGACACTTTTGTCATGGGGTGACCCTAGCAATGGGACAATAAAGCACAGATTTGTGGCACAGAAGAGGATTTGGGACTGTATTTGCAAGACTGCTAAATGCTAGATCATTTCTCCAGCACCATCTCGCCCTCTTTCCTCCCACTAAGGGCTCTAAGCTCTGCAGTGGGCNTTTTCTTTTCTTTTTTTTTTTTTGAGACAGGGTCTCACTCTGTCACCCAGGCTGGAGTCTAGTGGTACAATCATAGCTCACTGCAGCCTCGAACTCCTGGGCTCAAGTGATCCTCCCATCTCAGCCTTCTGAGGAGTAGCTGGGACCACAGATGAGTGCCACCATGCCCAGCTAATTTTTTAAAATTTTTGTAGAGATAGAGTCTCACTATGTTGTCCAAGCTGGTCGTGAACTCCTTATCTGACGTGATCCTCCTGTTTTGGCCCCTTGAGTTGCTGGGATCACAGGCATGAGCCACCAAACCCAGTCACATGCATTGTATAATCCTTTCTGTGGATTTTTTTCTGGGTCCATTTGGCTACAGTGAAATTACGTTTCCAAGAATTCCCTTCCCTGTATAGTTCTGGGTTAGCATGGACCCAGGAGACATTCTACATGAGATTCAGAAGGTGGACCTAAAGTAGCAGCCATGTTTCTTATTTGCTTAGGTGATTGGCACTGGGTACCAGGCACAGTGTCTGCTCAGGTACACTGTCCCTCATCTCTGGCACAGCTGGCTGGCATGGTGAGGGAACTTGCCAGTCACTTGGCTTGTGAATGATGAAACTGGAATCCTGATACGGCTTGGATCTGTGTCTCCACCAAATCACATGTCAAACTGTAATCCCCAATGTTGGATGTGGAGCCTGGTGGGAGGTGAAGGAATCATGGAGGTGAATTTCTGATGAATAGTTTTGCACCATATTCTTGGTACTGTTCTTGTGATAGTGAGTGAGTTGTCATGAGACCTGGTTGTTTAAAAGTGTGTGGCATGTCCCCCGCCTGCCCCTGCCACCACCTTCCTGCTCCTGTCATGTAAGATTCCTCACTCCTCGTTTTTCTTCTGCCATGATTGGAAGCTTCCTGAGGACTCCCCAGACGCAGAAGCCACTATGCTTTCTGTACACCCTGCAGAACCATGAGCCAATTAAACCTCTTTTCTTTATAAATTACCCAGTTTCAGGTGTTTCTTTACAGCAATGTGAGACTAGACTAATACAAATCCCAACCTTGAGATGCAACTAACCAGGAAGCCTGGTCATCTAAACTCAAATAGGGGCAGGGGTGGAAATGAACCATCCTTAACCTGAAAAGACAACTTTTCCTCTGTATTATGTCTTTTTAAATAAAATAGACATTCAGAAAACATGTATGAGAACTTTAATTCATCATCGACTATGTATAAAGAATTGCTTCTCCTGGCCGGGTGCAGTGGCTCATGCCTATAATCCCAGCACTTTGGCAGGCCAAGGCAGGAAGATCACTGCAGGCCAGGAGTTTGAGACCAGCCTTGGCAACATAGAGAGACACCATCTTTCCAAAAAAAAAAAAAAATTAACCAGGTGTGTGTCTGTTCTTGCATTGCTATAAAGAAATACTTGGGACTGAGCAATTTATAAAGAAAAGAGTTTTAATTGGCTCACAATTCTGCAGGTTGTATAGGAAGCAGAGTGGCTTCTGGGGAGACCTCAGGAAACTTTCAGTCATGACGGAAGGGGAGGGGGAAGCAGGCACGTCTTACATGGCTGGAGCAGGAGGAAGAGAAGACACAGGGGAGGTGTTACACAGTTTTAAACAACCAGATCTCATGAGAATTCACTTACTATACAGTACCAAGGGGGGATGGTGATAAACTATTCATGAGAACTCTGCCCCTAGGATCCAATCACCTCCCACTAGGCCCCAAGTCCAACACTGGGGATTACAATTTGACATGAGATTTGGGCAGAGACACAGATCCAAACCAAATTGCCAGCCATGGTGGCTCAGGTCTGTATTCTCAGTGACTCCAGAGGCTGAGACAGGAGAGTTGCTTGAGCCCAGGAGTTCAAGACCAGTCTGAGTAACAAAGCAAGACCCTGTCTCTAAAAAAAATTTTAAAAATTACTTAGGTGTGGTGGTGCACACCTGTAGTCCCAGCTACTCAGCAGACTGAGGTTGGAGGATCTCTTAATCCCAGGAGTCAGAGGCTGCAGTGAGCTATGATTGCATCGCTGCATACTTCAGCCTCGGCAAGAGAGTGAGACTCTGTCTCTCAAAAAGAAAAGAAAAAGAAAAAAATAAGAATTGCTGCTCCTTCTCCTTCAGCTGAGTCTTTGGCATTCATTAAAGCATCCAACCTTACCAGCACCCAAAAAACACAAGAGGTCAGCAGAGGTCCCTGGGCAAATGAGTGAGGCCAAATGCCTGGGTTCTGATGGAAGAAGCAAGAGTTGAAAGATTGCCACCTGCTTCTGTTGCTTCACCTCTAGTCCCTGCTGTGGGGTAATGACCCCTGAGAGAGAAGAGGGAAGGCTGGACAGAGTGCAGAGGGGGAAATGTAGATGAAAAGAAATCAGAAGGCTTTTTCTTTCATGTTTCAAGTACCAAATTATGCTTGACATTTGAATTTTCCCCAAGGCTCACTTCCATAAAATCATGCCAAATTACCCTGAAAGGGTTAGAGCTTCCCAGAGAGACTTCTGACTGTAATCAAACAGGTTTCCTTCATGGTTTCCTTCATGAATGTAGACATTCTGAAAGGGTCTGGGGGAGAAGAGGGCAGAAGGGCCGGTGAGGGAAAGCTAGTGGAAGAATGGCAGGCGTGGAAGGTGCATTTCTGAGCAGAGACTCATTGTGAACCAGAGCATAGGAACGGCTCTTTCAGTTGCAGACATCCCAATGAGCTAGAAGGCTATGGAGAGGCCGGGACATTCTGGCGCACAGGGACGTGTAATAATTGTAATAATACTCATATTGGCTAACATTTATGGAGGTTTATTGCAAGCCGGGCGCTGTGCTGAGAACATTACTCATTTGAACTTCACAACAGCCATAGAAAAGCAGGTGCTATTATTATTATCCTCGGTTTGCAGATGTGAAAACTGAGACCAGGAAAGATGAAGTCATTTATCCAGGTCTTTTAAATGCCAAAGCCCGAGCTGCAGTCAACTATGGTGCTGCCTGAATGAACAGGTACAATGTCATTGCAATGGGAAGAGGAAAGCTGAGACATGATGCCAAAATATCACTGGATGTTTTTATGAATTGTTTGATTGAATCAACCAAATCACCTAGTTCCTTTTTTTTTTTAAGTGACTTGCTGGCCTTTTTTTTTTTTTTTTTTTTGAGGCGGAATCTTATTCTGTTGCTAGAAAGTAGTGGCAAAATCTCAGCTCACTGCAACCTCCGCCTCCCAGGTTCAAGTGATTCTCCTGCCTCAGCCTCCTGAGTAGCTGAGACCACAGGCCTACACCACCATGCCCAGCTAATGTTTGTATTTTTGGTAGAGACAGGGTTTCACCATCTTGGCCAGGATGGTCTTGATCTCGTGACCTTGTAATCCACCTGCCTCGGCCTCCCAAAGTGCTGAGATTACAGACGTGAGCCACCACACCCGGTCTTGCTGGCATTTTAAAAAAAATTTTCAGCTTTTATTTTAGATTCAGGGGGTACCTGTGCAGGTTTGTTACATTGGGTATATTGCATGATGCTGAGATTTGGGGTATGAATGATTCCATCACCCAGGTAGCGAGCATAGTACCAAATAGGTAGTGTTTCAGCCTTTTCCCCTCTTCCTCTCTCTCTCCTCTACTAGTCCCCAATGTCTATTGTTCCCATTTTTATGTCCATGTGTACCCAATGTTTAACTTCCTGCTTATAAGTGAGAACATGCAATATTTGATTTTCCGTTTTGCATTAATTCACCTAGGATAATAGCTTTCAGCTTCATCCATCTTGCTGCAAAAGACATGATTTCGTCCTTTTTTATGGCTGTGTAGTATTCCATGGAAATCATCCAGTTTCAAGGGCCTCATCTAGACTAGCTTATATTCACTAGATAATCAGAAAACACTAATTTCACATGGCATTCACCTTCTGGACATGCCAATATCAGTGCTTGATAGGAGTGGATGCCAAGTTGGAAAATAATCTCCAAGACAAATATGAGTTCCCTGTTGCAAGAAGCCTTGGCCTTTCCAAAAAGATCCCATCACTTCCTCAAAAAATCAAAAGTAGAACTACTATAGGATCCAGCGATATTTCTTCTGGGTATGCATATGAAGGAAACGAAGTTAGTATCTCAAAGAGATCTCTGCACCTACCTGTTTATTGTTGCATTATTTACAACAGACAAGATATGGAAGTAACCTAAGTGTCCGTCAATGGATGAATGGATACAATCATGGTCTTAGATATACAATGGAATACCACTCATTCATGAGTGAAATCTGCCATTTGTGACATGATGAGTCTGGAGGGCATTATACTAAGTGAAATAAGCCAGACACAAAAAGACAAATACTGCCTGTTCACACTGATATGTGGAATGCAAAAAAGTCAAACTCATAGAAGCCAAGAAGTGGAACGGTGGTTGCCAGGGGCTAGGGTATGGGGGAAAATGGGAAGATGTTGGTCAAAGAGTACAAACTTTCAGCTAAAAGATGAAGAAGTTCTGAGGACCTAATATATAGCTTGGGTGGTGATGAATGTGTTCATTAATTTGATTGTAGTATTCATAACACAATTTATGCATATAAGAAATCATTGGCCAGGTGTAGTGGCTCATGCCTCTAATTCCAGCACTTTGGGAAGCCGAGGTGGGCAGATCACCTGGGGTTGAGAGTTCGAGACCAGCCTGACCAACATGGAGAAACCCAATCTCTACTAAAAATATAAAATTAGCCAGGCGTCGTGGCACGTGCCTGTAATCCCAGCTACTGGGGAGGTTGAGGCAGGAGAATTGCTTGAACCCAGGAGGCAGAGGTTGCAGTGAGCCAAGATCGCGCTGTTGCACTCCAGCCTGAGCAACAAGAGCTAAACTCTGTCTTTAAAAAAAGAAAAGAAAATCATCACATTGTACACCTCGAATATATTCTGTAAGGGAAGAGGGGAAGCTTCTCTCTCAGCTTTGGACGGTTCACTGAAAAATCAACTCACAATTAGGCAGACTAATAAGAAAAAAAGCATACAAATTTATTTAACCATGTGCATGAGTCACAGGATGATAATGCAGTTTCCCAATGGGGCTCAAACACTTACAGAACTGAAACCACTTTTGAAAAATTATGACTGAGACAGTAAAAGACATCTAACCTAACCAGCTCCATCTTGCCTCTAGCCTCCAAGCTGTCCTTGTTCACTCGTGGGTGTAGGCTGAACTAATTTTGAAAGGAACTTAGTTTACAGTTTAAAACGAAGACAATAACAGCCTCTTTCCCAAAAACAAATCTCCTTCTTACCTGGGGACTAGACTGCCTTTGTAGGACTGAGAAGTGAGCCACAAGATTAGAAATTATGGTTTAGGAGTCACACAGCTAGAGGCTACAAGATTCTGACCCTTCATGAACTGCTCCTAAGATCAGCGCTTGAGATATTTTGCAGACCCTGCATCTGATGGATTAGCTGGCACCACCCAGATCAATTAACTGGATCATCTGATCTTGCGGCCCCCACCCAGGAACTGACTCAGCACAGGAAGACAGCTTTGACTCCCTAAGATTTCATCGCTGACCAATCAGCACTCCCGGCTCACTGGCTTCCCCTAATCCACTAAACACTCCTTAAAAACTCTAATCCCTGGAGATTTTGGGAGACTGATTTAAGTAATAACAAAACTCTAGTCTCCCACACAGCCGGCTCTGCATGAATTACTCCTTCTCTGTTGCAATTCCTGTCTTTATAATTCGCCTCTGTCTAGGCAGCAGGCAAGGTGAACCCACTGGGCAGTTACAGAACCTCCGTTCAAAAGGGTTATTCTGTTGAGGGGCATTAAATGATTAATTAATCATTAAATATTATAACAGATGAGGAATATAGGTAATTCTGTTGAGCGGCATGAAATGATTACCAATATAAAAATGAATGAGTGTTTGGGAGAATGAATGGAAGTTGGGAAGAGAGATTGACTTGTCAATGGTTCTCTTTGGAAGCTGAATGAACCAGGGAGACAGGCATTATTTTGTAAAATGGTGAGGCCAGGTCTGGCTACATTCTTCCTTTTCTTTCCTGAAATGGATAATGAGATAGCAGAGAAGAGAAGGATAAAGCCATTGTTCTTCTTGGTGGGCGCATCTGATCTTTATGAAGATAAGGGAAAAGTCTTTTCCAAGTCCTGTGGATTTCGAAGGATTTTTCAAAATTTTCATTATACCAGGAAGCCATGTTTGGGGGTGAAATTCTCAATGCTCCTTCAATTCGATCCTTGTCAATTGGATATTTGAAAAGAAAATTTTTAAAGAGATTCTATCACAACAGGTCGTTGGGGGTCTCAGTCTCAGAAGCTGAGCCTGTTTCCTTGCAAACTCCTTGCTGGCTTTGCCCACAGCTGTGATTCACACTCTTGTTCCTACCGTATTTTGTTTCTGTGCTCTCAAAGCAGTGAACTTGCCTCCCTGTCCAGGGACACCACCTTAATTGAGGTCACCATCATTCTCTCACCTGGATTATTTCTAAAACCCTCTAACAGTTTTCCACTCCAACTCTTGGCCTCTCCATGTTTCTGCCAGTGATCTTTCTACAAGCAAAGCTGATGGTGTCATTGCCTGCTTAAAGCCCTGCAGAACTTCCCATTCTTCCCAAGCTTGAGCCCAGGCTCCTCACTGGCTGGGCAAAGACCTCCTGGCTTTGTTCATTCTGGATATGTGTCTCCCCAAGCCTCGTGCTCCATCCACTGTGAGTCATTAGCATTTCTACAAATGCACTGTAATTTCTTCAGCCACTAATTTCTTCAGCCACTGGACCTTGTGTATTCCATCCTCCTATCTTCTGCCAGATCAAAGTGCCGCAATGGGAAGAAACCAGTTCTAAGTGTAAAAAGCAACGTAGAGGTTCCTCTTCAAAGACTTTCCTCCCCATCTAATTAGGAATAAATAGTAACTTCTCTTAGAAAGCGAAATTTATTCAAAGACCTGTGCTAACATTCTTAAATATCTGCTAGCCGTAACAAAGAAATCAATGTACTTTATATTCTTAGCTCTCACAATTTAGCCCTAAATATTTGCCCTGGCATGCTTATACTGGTCCAAGCAAGCATTAGGTCATAGCCTGTTCCTCTTCCTTATTTGAAGGTGTTTTTACCTTTCTCAGTATTCCACAAGTTACTTCCTCTTTCTTTTGTTCTCCTCTGCCTTTGCCTCTTTTTAAAAGTTCTAAGTTGCTAGCCAATCAGGACAAATACAGAATGTGAGGTCCCGTTACAACCAATGGAAATTGGTAACAGCAGTAGGGTGGATGCGTGAGGTTATAAATGACTGTCTCCTTTGTTCGGTGTCCTCACGTTGCAAAACTGCTAGTGAGTGTACCTTTTCTGCAGAAAGTAAAAATGGCCTTGCTGAGGAAATTAAATTTGGGTTCAAGTGCTATTTCTTTATGGCACCAAGGAGCAATCATTTCTAACATAAGCAAACTCATGTTCATTCTCCAGCTCCCAAATCTGCATGTAGACACAAGACCAGCTTATTTATTTATTGTGTTAAGAGGCAGGATCTCACTATATTGTCCAGGCTGCACTCAAACTCCCAGGCTCAAGTGATCCTCCTCCTGCCTCAGCCTCTCAAGAAGTTGGAGCCACAGGTGCATGACGCCATGCCCTGCTAATCAACTTATTTATCTGAGCAATAAAATATGTAAAACCACTGCCTCTACCTTATGACTGCATAGGAGTTTCAGATGCATGTGGCTATCGAAGTCCACAGGGCCACAAACACGTGGAAACAGCTAGTTATCCAAGGAAACTACCAGGAAACTGTTCACTACCAGGTAACTGTTCACTAACAACATGGAAACCACAGTTACAGTTGAAAGAAATGCTAATGTTGAGTCGCAAGTTGTGGCACTCTGGAACAGTTAACCTGGAATATATTTTATTCATTACCCAACTTTTGCTTCATTTACCCTTTTTTCCCCTCCCTGTTTTTATCTGTAAACTTAGCTCAACCTCACTGAAACTGCCTTTGCAAAAATTGTATTAGTTAGAAGGTCTGGTCTGGCCAACCCTCACCTTGTCTTGGCCTTCAAGCTGCTCTTAATCATTCTTGGATTTAGACCAAGCTAACTTTGGGAGACATTGAGTTTATAGTTTAAATGCTAATAGCCCTTGCCCCAGACTCAACCACTTTCATAAAGCCAGTGAGAGACCGCCAGGCTAGGAAGATGAGTGGAGCCTGATTCCTGCAAACGTATAGACATAAACGATTGCCAGCCATTATTCCAGAGGTCACAAGATATGCAACCTCCCCAGTTACTCCTGCAGATAACGTCACTATTGCAGAACCTAAGATTGGCCTTTTGAGATATCTTCTCAGATTTTTTGCATTTCTGACTATAGATGGCCCCACCTGGACCCACCAACCCCAACCGCTCCTGTGTCCCCTCCAAGAAGTGACTCCGAATGCAGGAGGACCATTTCCTACACCCCTGTGATGACACCTCCAACCAATCAACAGCAAGCACCCATTGCCTAGTCACCCCCAACCTTTCCCCCAAACTACCTTGGAAAAACCATAGCCTCCAAATGCTCAGAAAGATGGATTTTAGCGATAACTCGATTTTTGACATGGAGTAGCTGGGCTTGCATCAATTGAACTCTTTCTTTCCTGCAATGCTATTGTCAGAGGCATTTGAACCAGAGCAACTCCATCTTGAATAGAAGCTGGGTAACATGAGGCTGTGACCTACTGGGCTGCATTCCCAGACAGCTAAGGCATTCTAGGTCACAGGATGAGACAGGAGGTCGGCACAAGATACAGGTCACAAAGACCTTGCTGATAAAACAGGTTGCAGTAAAGAAGCCGGCTAAAACCCACCGAAACCAAGATGGCCACAAGAGTAACCTCTGGTCGTTTTTGCTGCTACACTCCCATCAGAGTCATGACAGCTTACAAATGCCATGGCAACATCAGGAAGTTACCCCATATGGTCTAAAAGGGGGAGGCATGAATAATCCACCCCTTGCTTAGCATATTATCAAGAAATAACCATACAAATGTGCAACCAGCAGCCCTCAGGACTGCTCTGTCTACGGAGTAGCCATTCTTTTATTCCTTTACCTTCCTAATAAACTTGCTTTCACTCTACAGACTTGCCCTGAATTCTTTCTTGCATGAGATCCAAGAACCCCCTCTTGGTGTCTGGATTGGTACCCCTTTGCTGTAGCATTTTGGCTCAGGGACCACACAGCCTCTTCCTAAACCCCATCTTCAAAGGCATCAGCTTAAAAAAAAAATGAAAGCAAGATGTGTTTTCTTACATCTAATTTCCTAAAACCTAAATGGCAAGTCAGGAAACAGTGAGGATCTTAAGACGTCCTCGACTGTTGGACCTGGAAAGAAGCCCAGAGAGGATTGATGAGGCGGGTGTGAGGCCCTTCCTGGGAAGTGAGAAGCACCCACTCGCCAGCTTCTCTCTGGAGCTCCGGCTTCTCCTCAGGTGGCAGGCAGCTCAGAACTCACTCTCCATCTGTGTGTGTCCAGAGCTTTCCTGGGTCTCGTCATGGGTCTCTGACTTTGCCAACTCATAGTGACATAGTGGCACGTAGGCCCAGGACACCAACCCTGGTGAAATGCATTCAGATGTTCAGGGGAAGCATGTCTTAGCTTCAAGGAAACACAGAGAGTTCTTTATGCTCATGCTTGAAATGTTCACACAATTAAAATGCTTATGAAGAGATACATGCAGCTTGCATTGAAACATTAGAGATGGCTTTACCCTGGTTCTTTTCTTTTTTCTTTTTTAAATTTACATATATTTTTTATTTTTTATAGAGATCTGGTCTCCCTACCTTGCCCAGGCTGGTCTCAAACTGCTGGGCTCAAGGGATCCTCCTGCCTTAGCCTCCCAAAGTGCTAGGATTACAAGCGTGAGCCGCCACACCTGGTCCTACTCTGGCTCTTTTTTTTTTTTTCTTTATTTTTATTTTTAATTTGAGACAGAGTCTTGTTCTGTCACTCAGGCTAGAGTGCAGTGCTGCAATCATAGCTAACTGCAGCCTTAGACTACTGGGCTCAAGGGATCCTCCTGCCTTGGCCTCCCAAAGTGCTAGGATTACAGGTATGAGCCACTGTACCTAGCCCCACCCTGGTCCTTTTTAATTCTTTTCTTTTCTTTTCCTTCTTTCTTCTTTCTTTCTTTCTTTTTTCTTTTTCTTTTCTTTTTTTTTTTTTTTTTTTTTTTGAGATGGGGTCTTTCTCTGTTGCCTAGGATGGAGTGCAGTGCTGTGATCATAGCTCACTGCACCCTCGAACTCCTTGGCTCAAGATATCCTCCCTCTTCAGCTTCCCAAATAGAAGGACTAAAGACAGCCATCACCATGCTGGGCTAATTTTTATTTTTTGTAGAGATGTGTTGGTTATGTTGCCCATGATGGTCTCAAACTCCTGGTCTCAAGCCATCCTCCCTCCTTGACTTCCCAAAGTGCTGGTTTTATAGATGTGAGCCACCATGCCCAGCCATGGCTCTTCATTAAAAAAAAGAAAAGAAGCCATGCAGATATGCCTCTCAGATCTCTTTCCAAGAATGAATTTGGGCCAGGCGCAGTGGCTCACACTTGTAATCCCAGCACTTTGGGAGGCCGAGGCAGGCAGATCACGAGGCCAAGAGATGGAGACCATCCTGGCCAGCATGGCAAAACCCGGTCTTTACTAAAAATACAAAAATTAGCTGGGCACGGTGGTGCATGCCTGTAATCCCAGCTACTCAGGAGACTGAGGCAGGAGAATCACTTGAACCCAGGAGGCGGAGGTTATAGTGAGCCAAGATCGCATCACTACTGCACTCCAGCCTGGCCACGGAGCGAGACTCTGTCTCCAAAAAAAAAAAAAAAAAAAAAGAATGAATGAATTTGCCATTTAACTACAAAGACATTCTGGCTGCAGCAGTTGAGCTGAGGCCACAGTCTTCCCATACAGTGCCCAGTCAGTGACTGAGCTTGGAAAGGGCACCAGGGCTTGGCCAGTCCCACACAACATGGGACACCTCTCTGGGATGTCTCTCTGCACTAGAGGTCCCCATTCAGCTTGCTTAGATATTCTCATAGTACCACCACTATCTCAGACTCTTGCTACTCCATCTCCTTTTCTTCCCCTTCACCTTTCACAGGTACCAGGCTTGTACAATGATCTCAGGGCATTCCCTGCCCTGACAAAAACTTTTCTTCATCAAACCTCAGTTAGGCCTTTGAATCTTCTGCTAGGCCTGTCTGTGCACTTTCTTACACAGTCCAGTTTTAGCAAGAACCCTGCTAAGTCAGTTTAGCAAGACATAGTTTGGATATTTGTCCCCTCCAAATCTCATGTTGAAATGTGATACCCAGTGTTAAAGGTGAGGCCTAATGGGAGGTGTTTTGGTCATGGGGGTTGGATCCCTGATGAATCTCTTTGTGCTGTCCCAGCAGCAATGAGCAAGTTCTCACTCTGCCAGTTCCTGTGAGTTCTGATTGTTAACAAGAACCTAGCACCTCCTCTCCTCTCTCTTCCTTTCTGTCTCACCATGTACTTCTAGGGTTGGCTCTCCTTCACCTTCTGCCATGAGTGGAAGATTCCTGAGGCCCTCACCAGAAGCAGATGCTGGCTCCACGCTTCTTGTACACTCTGCGATAAGCTATGATGATTGTACCACTGCATTCCAGCCTGGGAAACTCCAGCCTGCAGAACTGTGAGCCAAATAAACCTCTTTTCTTTATAAATTATCCAGCCTCAATATTTCTTTGTAGCAACACAAACAGACTAAGACACCTTCCATCCTTGATATCTGATAATCCTTGATATGTGACCAGGTTTCTTATCCTCCACCATCCCTCAGGTGTGTCTGATCCTCCTGTCCTGTCTTCAGCAAAACTCCTGTTAGATCGGTTTAGCCAAAACTCCCCTTACCCCTGATGTCTTCTCTTAGTGAGTTTCCATCTACTAACTCACACCTTGTCCATGGCTATAAATGTCCACCTGCCCCTACTGGATTTGGAGTTGAGCCCAGTCCCTCTCTTCCATTGCAAGTCCCTGTTGTGGTGGTCTTCATTGCAGGGGACACCATGGTGCCAATTGTTCAGAGTTGAATGATAGCCAGGAAACAGGTGAATGTCCAGCCCTATTGCGATGGTCCTAAATAAAGTCTTTCTTATTGTGCTTTAACAAGTAACATGGAATAATTTTTCTTTAACAACCCATACCATAATGGTCTGAAGACTTCACTGCCTCCTTCTCCTATTCCTATTTACCTTTCACATCACAGGTAAAGCTCTTGCATTTCTCTGTTTGTTGTTTGTCTGTTTGTTTGTTTGTTTGAGATGGAGTCTCGCTCTGTCACCCAGGCTAGAGTGCAGTGGTATGATCTCAGCTCACTGCAAGCTCTGCCTCCCAGGTTCACGCCATTCTCCTGCCTCAGTCTCCCAAGTAGCTGGGATTATAGACATGTGCCATCACCTCTTGCTAATTTTTGTATTTTTAGTAGAGATAGGGTTTCTCCATGTTGGTCAATCTGGTCTCGAACTCCCGACCTCAGGTGATCCACCTGCCTCAGCATCCCAAAGTGCTGGGATTATAGGCATGAGCCACCATGCCTGACCCAAAGCTCTTGCATTTCTAAATACATCTTGGCACCTGCTTACCGGAGAACCTGAGCCAATACAGTATCATTCTACAGATTAGGATACTGAGATACAGAGAGACTAAAGAACATGCCATAGCTTGCCATTCAAGATAATAAAGAACAGATAGGATTTATGTCTTGAGAGATGAATATCATGGTCTAACGCACAATAGCTCCCTCCTTGCTAGAGGATGTATTCTTTAAGATTCTAGATAAAGATGGTGGATACTGGACCTGGTGTAGTTTGGGCTGAAGAGACATGAAAACCAGAAATATTCAGGCCAGTGCCAGAAATCCACAAGCAGGCAGAAGGCCCAGTCTGTCACCCTGGGATGAGAGAGTCAGCACAGGTATTAGGAGATCACTGGGACTCATTAAGAATTGGGCAAGGAATGGTCTGAAATTTCTCATCCGTAGCGACAGTCTACAAATGAGAAGTAGGAAATAGCAAAATAAGAAAACAGTATTCTTCTAACTGGAAATACTGGCCAGAGTCTTTCTCATCTCAGGCTGCTTTTGAGAGGCATCCTGCCTGAGCCAGTTCCTACCCCGTGACAAAACAAAGGCAAACCTGACAGATGGGACCTGAGAAAAGCCAATTTTCCTCTACCTTAATCCCTTCCAGTTAGAGCAGCAGGATTCAAAAGCACAATGTAGATTACCATTGCTGGGAAGACATTTCTTGGTCATTTTCCAAGTTGGAGGAATGCTCAGACAGGTGTATCATTTATAGGCTCCTGGACTGTGCAGAGCAGAAAACAGAGACTGGCTTTATTCTTTAAAGAATCTTCTATGTTTCCCAATGTTTCAGAGTATGGTGTGCCCTTCTGATATGATTTGGCTGTGTCCCCACCCAAATCTTATCTTGAATTGTAGCTCTCATAATTCCCACATGTTGTGGGAGGGATCCAGGGGGAGGTAACTGAGTCATGGGGGCAGTTACTGCCACACAGTTATCAGTAGTGAATAAGTCTCATGCGATCTGAGAGTTTTATAAGGGATTTCCCTGTTTTGCTTGACTCTCATTCTCCCTTGCCTGCCGCCATGTAAGATGTGCCTTTCACCTACCACCATGATGGTGAGGCCTCCCCAGCCACGTGGAACTGTGAGTCCATTAAACCTGTTTTTCTTAATAAATTACCCAGTTTCGGTTATGTCTTTATCAGCAGCATGAAAATGGACTAATACACTTTTCTATCATCAAATGAATCCAAAAGACCTTCTCCCCAAAAATAGTAGCAATTATACTTTTCAATTTATTTTGGAGGAAGTGAATAACAACTGCTATAAAAAGATACAATCAATGAGGCAATTCCTTAAAATAAAAATGTATGTTATTAATCTCAGCATTTTCAAATACTAGAAAATTAATCACACATAGATGTACAAGATGTCTTACCTATTTGGTTCATAAGGCAAGCCTTTTCTAAATATAATCTTTACACACGTGGTGTCAAGTCCAATCCTGAGAATCGCCATTTTACAGAAGGGTTCTGATATTCCCCAGCTTCCAAGTTCTTTTCACTCTGCCACATTGGCACAATGTAATATTTTTAACACCTTTCTGATCTCACGTGTAGAAAGAAATAGAATTTCTATTCCCTTAAATTATATTCTCTGAATTCCTTTTATTTTCTCTCTTCTTTCTTTCCTTCCTTTTTTTTTTTTATTTTGAGACAGGGTTTTACTCTGTCACCTAGGCTGGAGTGCAGTGGCGTCATGGCTCACTGCAGCCTCAATCTCCTGGCCTCAATGTATCCTCCTATCTTGGCCTCCTGGGTAGCTGGGAATACAGGTGCACATCAACACATCCAGCTAATTTTTCTATGTGTGTTTTGTAGAGATGGGGTCTTATTACATTGCCCAGGTGGTCTCAAACTCCTGGCCTCAATCAATCCTCCCACTTTGACCTCCCAAAGTGCCAGGATTGCAGGAGAAAGACACCATCCATGCCTGATCAACATTGTCTAAAGTCTAAATCAGAAAGTGGTCAATTTCCAAAAAGGAAACAATTCCAAAGCCTCCCCATCAATCTCTCCTACTACCCAAGCTGTGCTGGCTGCCTGCTGCTGAGTGCCTTTCTCTGTCTGTGTTTCCGCGCAGCTCAGACTTCTGTGTAAGCCCCAGTGTGAGCTCCCAAAGGCTAGCAACAGTGACGTGTTTCACTCCATGCCCTTAGTGTCTAGCGCAAAATAAGAACTCAATAAATGCGTCTTGACTGTGGAATAAATAAGTCTGAGGAATAAAGTCAAGAGAAACTTTCCAGGGAAGGGGACAAACATACAGCGTTCCAAGGGGACAAACATGTGGAGTAAATCTTAGACATTAATTAAAGAAACCAAGGCAGTAACTCCTGCAGTTTGCTAAGACAGAAACCAGGAGACCAAGCAAAAGAATCCAGTACCGACCAGGCGCCTGGCTCATGCCTGTAACTCCAGCACTTTGGGAGGCCGAGGTGGGAGGATCACCTGAGGTCGGGAGTTCGAGATCAGCCTGACCAACATGGAGAAACCCCATGTCTACTAAAAAGTACAAAATTAGCCGGGCGTGGTGGCGCATGCCTAAAATCCCGGGTACTCAGGAAGCTGAGGCAGGAGAATCACTTGAACCCGGGAAGCGGAGGTTGCTGTGAGCCGAGATCACGCCATTGCACTGGGAGACAAGAGTGAAACTCCATCTCAAGGGAAAAAAAAAAAAAAAATTCCGGTCCCTGGCTCTGTGAATTGATCAAGTGATAGTAAGACAACGAGAACCCAATCTCTCTGTGGTCAAAACCGCAGCAGATTTTGTCCTGCACACAACAGCGGCACCAATTTTTCAAAAATGATTTCCAAACCCCCTGCAATACTGGGCTATGCCTACCAAATGCCAAGCAATAAATAACAAAATAGAGGGGGAGAAACATCAAACAAATGGGTGTTTGAGCACCATAGAGAAAAAGTAATTAGATCCAGCCATATCCATCCGTGCGTCGAGACACACCAACCTGTCCTGTGCTTTCATTCTGAGCAGAGGGTGCTGATAAATTGCCAGGTTCTCAAGCTCTTTAAAGTCTGTTTTTAAACTCAAAGGTCTGACATTTTAAAACATGAATGTTGTGGGTTTTACGCATCATGGCGTGGTGTGTTTGTCGTGCACCAATTCCAGACACATCAGCAATCCCCCACAAAAGGTAAAAGTGGAAGGGATGGCTTTCTAGCCAAATGATTCCGCATTCACGTCCTCGCCTTTGGATTGGATATACTCTTTGCTGGAGGGTTTGGGGAAGGTGAAGCCACATGATCCTCTGTTTAGGAGGACACAGAGGCAGGGCTGCCACCTGGTCCCTGAAAATACATGGCAGCTGGGGTTCACTTCTCTTTACATTGTCCTCTTGTCCTCCTGGGAACTGAGTCCTAGGCGGGGGACTCTGGGCCCAGCAAGACAGGAGCTACAGTTCTCTCAAGACTGGTTGTCATGAGGAAAGATGTTCACTTGTCAATGCCACAAAGAGATTTTCATGGGGATTACAATTAAAAGATTCCATCCAGTGTGGATCTGCCTCCCTTTAGCTGTAAAGCTTCCATGCCCACTCTGACACGCAAATTCGAGTGACTGTAACTTTATAGAAATAGAGCAGCCAGTTACATTGATAATAAAAATAGCTGACATTTATTGGGCATTTACCAACGACTGAATTCCTTCCACAATCTCTCAGCTGCATGCAGTCCAGAAAACAGAGCCCGTGTCAAGGAGTGTGATCATGGGAATTAAATAAGGGGAAACTAGATAGGAAGATGTGGAAACAGGGAGATGAGCTGTCCCAGAGACTAGAGACAGAAAGAAGATGCTGCTCCCTCCGACTTTTTCATTCAACCCCTCCAGCCACACTCACAGTAACTCAGGCCAATGGTGATATTGCCAGCTATGATCTTTTTGCAGTTTGCTGTTCATTACCTTCGTAGTCCTGGCTGCCCCTTCTCCGTCTGGAGAAATTCCACTCATTTGGGTTCCCCATCTCCTGCTTTCTTACATTGACTTAGTTTGTTTTCTATCTGTGCTACCAAAATTCCCAGAGTTAAAATTCAGCGTGCGGTCTTCCCACCAGAATAGAAGCTCCTTGAAGGTAAGGGCCTTGAATAAGTTATCCCTGGTTCCTTGAAGAGTGTTGCTTTGTTCAAATCAGGTGCTCAGTAAATACTACTTGAATGAATTGATGAACTATTGGCTATGGTATGTGACTTTACTGCTTATTTTAGATGTAGAAAAAAACATTCCTCTGAAACATTTTTTAAGCTCCAAAGCAATGCATAATTACAGGCTAATAAAAATTTAAATGATTGCAATAATGCCATATTAAATAATTTTTTCTTCTTTGTGCCTTTCATCTATTTATTTTATTTTATTTTATTTTATCTTATCTTATTTTATTTTGAGGAGTCTCACTCTGTCACCCAGGCTAGAGTGCAGTGGCATGATCTCATCTCACTGCAACCTCCGCCTCCCGGGTTCAAGCAATTCTACTGCCTCAGCCTCCTGAGTAACTGGGACTTCAGATGCACACCGCCACACCCAGCTGATTTTTTGTCTTTTAGTAGAGACAGGATTTCACCATGTTGCCCAGGCTGGTCTCAAACTCCTGAGCTCAGGCAGTCTGCCCACCTCGGCCTCCCAGAGTGCTAGGATGACAGGCGTAAGCCACGGCACCCGGCCTCTCTTCCTCTTTAGGGTGTGAGAAGATGCAACTCAACAACTACTTAATATATCAAATTGCTCCTTGGTATTCTTTTTCTTACCTTTGCTAATATCCTGGCTATTCATCCATATAAATTTACTTGAAAATTCCAGAATTCACTGAAATAAGCTAACAGCAAATAACCAGATAATAATGGCTGTTAGTAGTCATTGAAAAAGAAACTATATTTTTGGGGGTGCTATTTGAAACTACTATTTGGCTTTTTGGGTTGTTTTAAATTTTTTACTTTTTTAGAGAATGGTCTCACTATGTTGCCCAGGCTGGTCTCAAACTCCTGGGCTCAAGTGATCTTTCTGCCTCAGCTTCCCAAAGTGCTGGGATTAGAGACATGAGCCACCATGCCCACAAAAGGAAGCCATTGTTAAGCCAGTTTTAGTTCAGATTTTGTTGGGTTTCCTTGTTGTTTGGGGAGGCGGTCTGTACATATGTATGACCTCTATAATTATTCTCAAATGCAATTACATTTCCAAAGGGAAATTCTTCTCTAGCCTCAGCATCTGGACCAGCAAGTTCATGGAACACTGGGTGAGAAGGTCAAGAACTGGTTTCCATCACACTGATGACTGTGCAGTGAACATATGTTCCAAAATGTTAATTGTAGCAGGATTAGGGCTAAGCGTTTTTGTGTGTTTGTCTAAATTTTCCACTTTGCATGTTGTACTATCTTGATTGCAGATTTGATCATAGATTATACTATAGATACAGTATCCTTTAGTGTATTATAGATACACTATGTACATAGATTTGGTTACAGATTGTACTATACTATGGGTTATATTATGTATTTTGTAATTTAAAACATTCTTTGTAACTGGGTGCAGTGACTCGTGCCTGTAATCCCAGCACCTTGGGAGGCCAAGGTGGGAGGATTGCTTGAGACCAGGAGGTAGAGGCTGCAGTGAGTTATGATCATGCCACTGCACTCCAACCTGGGCAACAGAGTGAGACCTTGTCTCAAAAAAGAGAAATTAAAATTAAAATTAAATAAAAAATTATTTGTCAAATGAAGAATTACACTTGAAGACATCATTTTTCTTTTTGTCTGAAGCAAGCATTTTTCAAGTGTAGGTAAGAAAGACAAACCAGAGTCAAAACATAAAACAAATCCAGGACTGAATCTTAAACAAACACACAGACCCCCAGAGACCGTGCATGTGCTCTGAGTAGGCCATATATTTGACTCTAAGGTTTCAGCAGCCAAGTGAAAAAAAGGATACCTGAGTAGTTCCACAGCTCCAACCATCAGACAGAAACAGACCAATTATCCCAGAGAGGTAGAGTATTTCTTGACTCTGGGCCCAGACAGAAACTTATCTTATAAACTCTCAGAAGAAGGCAGGTCCTGCTAGGAGCAAGTTGCATTGTTCAAATCGGCTGAGCTTACAGGCCAAGTTGCTCAGACATCATCTCACCATTGTGCCTCTTGGGTTTGCCAAACCAAGGCATAGCTGCTACAGGGGCCACCTTCTCCATCACTTGTACCCCACCCTGTTTTGCTGCTGTCTTTATGCTGACACTTGATCCTCCTCCTGGCTCTCTCCTGCCCAGTCCTCCCAGTTCCATCCAATATTTAGCTACTTTCCCAGCTCCACGTGGTAGATTTGGTTCTCTGAACTCAGTGGAGCCTTTTCTCATCATAGTAGCAGCTCTGAAAACAACCAGCCTTCAAACTGCTGTACCTGTTCATGGCCTTCATGCCGGCTCACCCCAGGCATGGCCCTGCTCCCTCTGCCCTCTTGGCCTTCTAACCAGTCACCCATGGGTGAAATCAGAGAGAGCAAACAGCTACTGCCCGGCATGAGCAGACAGCATCTAGACCAGTGCCCCTCACAGCTGGTGCCAGTCCACAATTGCTTGTTATTGGCCCACAAAGCAAAGAGCAGAAACTGATGGCAAGAGTGTCAAACTGTGATGGCATTGCCAGCACAGCCGAGTGCAGAAACACCGGACTTGTCTTACTGTGCAAGGTATTGACAATTTCAGGTATGGCTGACTCAAGGTGAGTCACGTGTGGGCTGAGCTACCTCCCAGTCGTATCCGTGAGGACCACTTATCAGTGACTGATGGATTGGAAGTCCTTCTCCAAGTTGGCTTGGGAAACGCCACCTAGAGCCCTGCAATCACAGACAATCTCTTGTCTCACCATAATAGCTCTATTAATTATTGCCTTCTCATTGCTCTCCAGGCATTTGTGCTAGACAAATTGCATATGTCCTCTCATGTAATTACACCAACTCTCCAAGATAAATGCTGTTGAAAACCCCACTTCATGATTAACACAATGGAGTCCCAGGGAAGTTCCGTAGGTTACCCTAGATCTTGCAGATGGCAATGTTGGTGAATCAGGTATTCAGACCCAAGAGTCTGTTTGAATCCAAAACTCATGCATTTACTATTGTCCTTCACAGAGAGGCACAGCAGCATCTGCCCAATATATGGAATTGGCAGGAAACCCCAGGCTGTTTTCTCCTAATGGGGAGGAATTGTGGAGTAGCTGTCGCCCCCACCTTCTCCACCTTAGCTCTTAACAGTTAGAGACTGTTATTCCTGATTTTAAAACAATTGTTCCCATGGCAACACCCTAGCAGTTTCTCTTAGCAACCATGGCTATCTTTCACAATTTTAACAAAGTTGGTTCCAATAGAAAATTGCATGTAGAAAGAATTGGCAGAGGCAAAACTGAAATGACCAGTTAACCAGCGCTTAACTTTTCATACCTCTTAAGAAATTCATAGCAAAGTTTGAAAACAACTAGAAAGCAGTTCTGCCAACCTGTATGAGGCATGAAAAGGGAAAAGTCCAGGCTTGCAGAGTCCGGGAGAGTTTTGAATCTAAAATGCAATAGTATGGAAGCTTTAAAATGTGAATTGACAAAAGATTCACGAAAAGAGCATATTTAAGGTAGGTTTGTTCGTTTGTTTGTTTTGAGATGGAGTCTCTCTCTGTTGCCCAGGCTGGAGTGCAGTGGCGTGATCTTGGCTCACTGCAACCTCTGCCTCCTGGGTTCAAGCGATTCTCCTGCCTCAGTCTCCCAAGTAGCTGGGATTACAGGGCACCTGCCAACACACTGGGCTAATTTTTTGTATTTTTAGTAGAGATGGGGTTTCGTCGTGTTGGCCAGGCCGGTCTCAAACTCCTGACCTCAGGTGTTCTACCCACCTAGGCCTCCCAAAGTGCTGGGATTACAGGTGTGAACCACCGTACCCAGCCAATTGTGCTGGTTTTCTATTGCTGTTGTGACAAATTGTCACAATTTAGTGGCTTAAAAAAATACCAGTTTATCATACAATTCTGTAGATCAAAAGTCTGCCTTGCAACTCACTAGGCTAAGATCAAGGTGTTGGCAGGGTGCAGTGATTTCTGGAAGCTCTCAGGAAGAGTCCTTTTTCTTGTCTTTTCAAGTCTCTAGAAGTATCCAGCTTTCCTCACCTCATGGGCCCCTCCTCCCTCTTCAAAGCAAGCAATGTTTAGCTGAGTCCTCAAACTGCCACCTCTTTGATATCTCATCTGATTCCCTCTTCTATTGTTAAGGATAATCTATTTTATTTTATTTTTTATTTTTATTTATTTATTTATTTATTTTTATTTATTTTTCTGAGATGGAGTCTCGCTCTGTTGCCCAGGCTGGAGTGCAGTGGCACGATCTCGGCTCACTGCAGGCTCCGCCTCCCAGGTTCACACCCTTCTCCTGCCTCAGCCTCCTGAGTAGCTGGGACTACAGGCACCTGCCACCACACCTGGCTAATTTTTTTGTATATTTAGTAGAGACGGGGTTTCACTATGTTAGCCAGGATGATCTCAATCTCCTGACCTCATGATCCACCCACCTCTGCCTCCCAAAGTGCTGTGATTACAGGCGTGAGCCACCGCACCCGGCCTAATCTCTCTATTTTAAAGTCAGCTATTGGCAGTCTGAAGCCCATCTGCACTCTTAATTCCTCTTGGCCACGTAAACTATCATAGTCCCAAGTTCCAGCAGATGTTAAGATGGGTTTTTTTGTTTGTTTGTTTTTGTTTTTTTTTTTGAGATAGAGTCTTGCTTTGTCACCTAGGCTGCGGTGCAGTGGTGCGAACTCAGCTCCCTGCACCCTCTGCCTCATGGGTTCAAACGATTCTTCTGCCTCAGCCTCCCAAGTAGCTGGGACTACAGGCGCACACCACCACGCCTGGCTAATTTTTGTACTTTTAGTAGAGATGGGGTTTTTCCATGTTGGCCAGGCTGGCCTCGAACTCCTGACCTCAGGTGATCCACCTGCCTTGACCTCCCAAAGTGCTGAGATTACAGGTGTGAGCCACCGTGCCCGGCCAATGTGCAATTACTTTTAATGGCAAAAACCGTAACTCCTTTTGCACCAACCTAATAGAATATGTCTGTCTTGGTGGAGCTGTTATTCCTGTGACCACAGTAGATACAGCAGCATAGGCAGATTTTTCCAATGAGGAAGATAATAGTGAGGTTTCTCCTGTCATTTCTCCAGCTCGTGTCCAGGAGCATAGCATGTCATCACCCTGAGGTACCATGTCTATTTGGTGTCTTCCTTTTGCCTGTTCTGGCTATTGGCTAAAGTCCATCCTTATGAAGAAAAACAAACAAACATATGACCCGGAATCTTTTCCCCAATCTTTGCCCCAATTTAGTGCAGAGGAGGGTCTGTAGAATAAGGCTTAGCCACCTGAGGGATTGTTACAAGGAGACGGGGGCTTCTGATGTTAGGGAGACTGGCCTAGACAATCACATTCTTGTGGAAGAACAAGGATGAGGTTGTCTGCCAGTGTGGGATGAGCCTGGGTGGGTCACAATGGACTCAGAGCTGCTGATGTTTAACTGAAGAAAAGGGAGATGGAGGCCAAACAAAACAAAGGGCGCTTTCTCCAAGAAGTGCCAACCTTTTCTATAACACTGCCCCAATTATTCCACAAAGACATTTATATAGAAGGACAGGAAACAAATCCCCGCGGTAATCGATCGAAAGAAACCCAAAGCCATCACTTACCAGGGAAATGGCTTCCAATGCTGGTCCCTTAAAGAATGAACAAGCACATCCTTGCATCCTGTGGCCAGCTATCTATGGGAACACCCTGGAGGGCATGATGAGAAAAAGAACCCTTATGAGCCTCACGCCCTAGCTGGAGAGGAGAGAAATGCACTCCCCAACAAAGTGAATTTACAACTGCAGACACACTCTGTCATAGGCCAAATAATTGTGAGCTCCTTTCTTTTTCTTTTCTTTTCTTTCTTTCTTTCTTTTTTTTTTTTTTTTTTTTTGAGACAAGAGTCTCCTGCTGCCCATGCTGGAGTGCAGCAGCACCATTTCAGCTCACTGCAACCTCCGCCTCCTGGGTTCTGCCTCAAGCTATTCTGTCTCAGCCTCCTGAGTAGCTGGGATTACAGGCATCTGTCACCACGCCTGGCTAATTTTTGTCTTTTTAGTAGAGACCGGTTTCACCATGTTGGCCAGGCTGGTCTTGAACTCCTGACCTCAAGTGATCCACTCACCTTGGCCTCCCAAATTTTTTTTGTTGCTTTTCATTTTATTTTATTTTTGAGACACAGTTTGCTCTGTCACCCAGGCCAGAGCACAGTAATATGATCACAGTTCACTGCAGCCTTGAACTCCTGGGCTCAAGCCATCTTCCTGCCTTAGACTCCCTGGTAGCTGGGACTACAGGCATGTGCCATCAAGCTGGGCTAAGTTTTAAATATTTTTGTTAGAGATGGGGGTCTCACTGTGTTGCCCATGCTGGAGTGCAACGGTGCAATCAGAGCTCACTGCAGGCTTAAACTCCTGGGCTCAAGCCATCTTCCTGCCTCAGCCTCCCAAGTAGCCGGGACCAGAGGCGTGTGCCATCAAGCTGGGCTAATTTTTAAATATTTTTATTAGAAATGGCAGTCTCACTATATTGCCTATGCTGGAGTGCAATGGTATGAGCATAGTTCACTGCAGCCTTGAACTCCTGGGCGGAAGCAATCCTGCCTCAGCCTCCCAGTGTGAAATGCTTTTTAAAAAGCTAGAGGAGTTTGGAAGAAGGCAGGGGTTCCTGTGGCCTGGAGAGAGAGGGAGAGAGGTCAGCAGAGACAGGTGAGAAAGCAGTAACGCACTGGGGGTAGGCTCGGCACTCACCAGCTGGGTGACTCTGGACAAGTGACTTAACTTCTCGTGCCTCAGTTTCCCTCTCTGTGGAAAGGCAAGGATGTTAGGACTTTTGGGTGATAGCTGTGAAGCAAGCCCTGTGCACAGTACCAGGAACATGTTAAGCATACTCCATGTCAGCTCCTAAGCTGCCGTTGTCACTCTGAGGACACTGAAGTCTTTGTGGAAAGAATGGCCTTGAAGCTAGAATTGAAAGGGTTGGCCAGGCAGGGATGAAAGCAAAGGTCACGACAAGGCATGAGATGCATTTAGGCCCAAGAACAGCCCAGCTGGCATATGTGGAAGAGCCTCAGAGCTCCTGTTAAACAAGGAGGCTGGGGTCAGATTATACAGTGGTCCTAATGGCTGCCTAAAAATCCCCCAGAGAGTCTCCAAATGAATGGGATCAAAAGAGAGACCGCAGGCCATTTGCAGCTTGCAGCGATATTCTGGAATGTGCTGTTTTCTAGAAACAGGTCAGAGATCCTGGGTCCAAATCATGCCTTGATGACCCTCTGAGCCTATTTCCTCACTTTTAATAGAAAGGTGACAGTCACCTTCCTCCAAGAGGAGAAGTGAGGAGCAAATAAGGGAATGACTTTGAAGTGCTCAGCACAGCATCTGGGTACAGTAAGTGCTCAAAAGGTATTGCTATTACTATTCCAAAGAATGCATCTCATCTTGCTAGTGGTTTTCCAAACGTGTTTCTGATGGTTTTAGCAGATAAACATTTTTTTCTTAAAGAAACCTCATTTGGTAAAAGAGGCAGGTCTGGTGGACTTGAGGGTTCAAAGCCCAGAATCCTTTTTTCTTAGGCCTCTTGCTCCTCTGTGTTAAAAGAAAAAACTTAGCCAAATTAAATGCAACAGAGTTTAGTTGAGCAAAGAACGATTCAGGAATCAGGCAGCATCTCAAGCCAGAGTAGGCTGACAGAGGCTGCAATGCAGCCACGTGGTGGGAGATTTATGGACAGAAAAGGGAAAGTGATGTACAGAAAACAGAAGTGAGGTACAGAAACAGCTGGATTGGTCACAGCTTGGCGTTTGCCTTATTTGAACACCATTTGAGCCATTGGCTGCATTTGATTGGCCAAAACTCATTGATTGGCACAAGAGTAAGTTATAGTCTGTTTACACCTCCATCTAGGTGATAGTTCACTATGTACAGAGAAACTTTTAGGCCAAACTTAAAATATGTAAGGAGGCAGCTTTGGGCTAAACCTAATGTCTGTAAAACAAAAACAATATTCTAAGCACCCCCTAGCTGACTGAACAGACCCCTTCTGGGCCAAGGGGACTGCAGAGAAACCTGAAAAACTGAATCCCCAGCCATGATGGGGAGATTGGACACAATTCATTACACCCCCTCCCTTTGGAGTTTAGGTAAAACTGTCCAGCATTAATGTTAAAATAGAGATCATAAGACTGACAAAATGGACTCTTTATGGCAATAAGATACCAAATTCCAACTTGATTCTGGTATAGTATCACAGACCCTGAAGGAAATAAAACTATTTTACCCCAAAATATATTTCTTTGACATATTTTGAAATAGCCATGCAGAGCTGTCTTTGGTGGGGGAAATTTGCATTTGTAGAGAATCTCCATTAATGCAACCAGGTCTTTCCTGGGTCTAGGAGACATTAACTAAAATCCTGACACCTTTTTAAGTAAAAAAAATAGACATTTACCATCCATTCTCTCCAAAGCCTGCTACCTGGAGGCTTCATCTACATAGCAAGAACCTCGATCTCCACAACCTCCCTTATCTTAATGCAAACATTTCTTTCCACCAACTTCAAGACTTCATATAAATCATAACTCATCAAACAATATCTTGGAATCTACCTATAACCTCAAGCCTCTGCTTAGATGTCCTGCCTTTTCAGGCCTGAACCAATGTAAATCTTCCATGTATTGATTTATGTATTTTCCTGTAACTTGTGTCTCCCTAAAATGTATAAAACAAAAATGTAACACAATTGCCTTGGGCACGCATTCTCAGGACCTTTTGAGACTGTTCCCTGGAGCCATGGTCACTCACATTGGCTGGCTCAGAATAGGCCTCTTTAAATATTTCATGGAGTTTAGATTATCCATCGACAACCTCAAGGAGCCTCCCTGGAGAAGGGTCTTTCAGTGGTCTTCCAACCTGGTCTAGTTCCTCCACTGTGGAGGCCCACAGAGGAGGATGACTTGGCTAGAGCCACATCTTGTAGCCTCTTCACCTGGGACTAAGTCTGGTTTCTGAACCACCAGTTCAACAAACAGCCACTTCACTAAGTCAGTTCGATGAAAATCACTGCACTTTACATTAGTCCGCTGAATGCCAAGTCATCAAATGACTAATATCTGAGTTTTCCAAATCATCAATAACTTGCTATTTAAACTCTTGATTAGGTTTGCAACAGTTCATGTTGAACCCATGGGCAGAAATGTGGGGAGCCTGCACTCAATCCAGATACCTATAGTGACCCAATGGGTTCGTTTGCCTGCTGCCCAGATGAAGCCAATTTGTCAAGACAGGAGAATTGCAATAGAGAAAGAGTTTAATTCATGCAGAGGGGGCTGAACAGGAGACTGGAGTTTTATTATTACTCAAATCAGTTGCCTTCAAAATTTGGAGACTAGGGTTTCTCAAAGATAGTTTGGTGGGCAGGGGACCAGTGAGTGGGGCATGCTGATTGGTTGGGCAGAGATGAAATCATAGGCAGTCAAAGCTGTCCTCTTGCACTGAATCGATTCCTGGGTGGGAGCCGCAGTACTGGTTGGTGAGTCTGGGTGGAGCCATCAGTCACCAGAAATGCAAAAACCTGAAAAGTCATCTCAAAAGGCCAATCTTAGTTTCTGCAATAGTGATGTCATCTGCAGGAATAATTGAGCAAGTTGTAATATCTTGTGATTTCTGGAGTAATGACTGGTAATCACCTAACTGTACTTATACCTTAGAGAATTGAGGCCCTTCTCATCCTCCTAACTTAGTGGCCTTTCATTAGTTTTACAACAGCAGTTTAGTTTGGGGAAAGGGCTATTTTATAAACTATAAACTAAATTTATCCCAAAGTTAGCTTGGCCCATGCCCAGGAATAAGCGAAGATGGCCAACCTGTGAGACTAGAAGCAAGATGAAGTCAGCCATGTCGGATTTTGCTTACTGTCATAATTTTGCAAAGATGGTTTCATACCTTCACATCCTCAGCATATCCCTTGGGTCTCCCTCTCACTGCCCCTAGTCCCACCCATTCTACCATTAGTGTCCCCATCCTTCAGTATCTTCCTCTACCCTCAAAGTGCTGGGCTCCTCATTCTATCCTCCAGCTCTGTACTCTCCATTTACCCTGCCCCAGCCTGTGATACTGTGATACTGTGATATAATCAAAAATAGATATTTGGTCTTTGTCTTTGGTTCTTGGCACAGATCTTCTAAAATCCTTAGGATTTTCTGAGTGATGAGGCTGGGAGGAGCAACTTTTGTTATTCTTAGCAAGCCCTTCAATCGTACCTGAGTTTATGCTAATGAAGTGACTGTCAGATCATGGGAGCTGGTTGTCAGAGAAACCACCTATGTGATTGGAAGATTGGAACTTTTAGCCCCGCTCCCCGATATTCCCCCAAATCATCAATAACTTGCTATCGGAAGTGGAGAATGTCTGGAGATTGAGTTCAATCACCAATGGCCAATAACTTAAGCAATCATGTCCACATAATGAAACTGTTACAGGACCACCAGGTTCCGATGCGCACTGCACAATAACAGACCAATACACTGAGACAGAAGCGTTTGCAGCAGAGAAGGAGTTTAATGATCACGGGGAAGCCAATGAGAAGATGGGAGGAACTCTCAAATCCATCTCTCCAAGGACTTCTGGGCTGGTAATTTTGAGGGCACCATGGCAGGCAAGAGGCTGGAAAATTGGTGTCATTGACTGGTTGAGGAAAGGGGGATGAAATCATCAGGAAGTGGAAACCGCATTCTTTGGTGAGTCAGTTCCTTGTGGGATCCTTCAGATCAGCTGATGTCAGTAGTTTCATTGGTATGCAGGATCTGAAGGAATATCTCAGAGGGAAAATGCAGTGTTTCAGAATGCTTAAGTTGTTATCTATAGAGCTGTTAAGAAGAGCTATAATCTTGTGACAGGATCTGTGTGATTCTGGGGCAAGAGTCACCAAGCAACTATGAGGAAGCAGGTCAGAGAGCAAGGTGACCTAATGATGAATGCCAAAGGTGCTACAAACTTGGTTTATTTTCACTTGTACCCCTGTCTTCTTTCCTGATTAATGTTATAAAATGTATAGGGATGGTTTCAGAACTTCCATAAAAAACCCCAATGAACAGGATTCAGACAGCTTCTGGGCTGGTGAACTCATTGTGGTGCTGGAGGGTGGCGTGCCCAGACAGGGTATCAAAGCTCTGCAAACCTTCCCCATACCTTCCTCTGTGCACCTCTGCATCTGCCTGTTTATTGATATCCTTTATAATCAACCATTGTATGTAAGTAAAGTGTTTTCCTAAAGTCCGTGAGCCTTTACAGCAAAGTATCAAAACTGAGGAGAGGGCTGTAGGAGCCTCAATTTGTAGCCAGGTCAGATTGGAGACCCATTACTTGCCATTGGCATCTGAAGTAGGGGTAATCTTGTGGGACTGAGCCCTTAACCAATGGTGTCTGCACTAACTAAAGGTAGTCAGTGTCAGAATTAAATTAACTATAGGATAGCCAGTTGGTGTCTGGAGAGTTGGAGGCTTAGTTGGTATGGGAGGGAAAATCTACACATTTGGTGTCAGATGTATGTGCAGAGGTCAGGTGCGGTGGCTCACGCCCGTAATCCCAGCACTTTGGGAGGTCGAGGCAGGTGGATCACCTGAGGCCAGGAGTTCAAGACCAGCCTGGCCAACATGATGAAACCCCATTTCTACTAAAAATACAAAAATTAGCCAGGCATGGTGGAGCACACCTGTAATCCCAGCTATTTGGGAAGCTGAGGCAGGAGAATCACTTGAACCTGGGAGGTGGAGGTGGCAGGAAGCCAAGATCATGCCACTAAACTCCAGCCTGGGCAACAGAGTGAGATTCTATCTCAAACAAACAAACAAACAAAAAACAAAAAACAAAAAAAGAAAAGAAAAGAAAAGAAAAAAAGAAAAGGAAAAAGAAGAAACATGTGCAAAGAAAAAGCTTTCTTTGGAAGCACTGTCTCTGCTTACTCTCTGCTTTCTGCTCTTTAGTGGCTTCCTTACTGGATCAGCAGCCAGGCTGTGTTCTCAGCTAACCATTTTCTCTGTCTTCCTCCATCAGAGGGTCCCCTCTCTGATCCTGGCTCACTAAGCTCCAGCCACGGGGAGGTAGGATGAAGGCGAGATGAATAGTCCTTAAAAGCTTATTCTGAAGGCGAAATGAATGCTGATCACCTAAAATGTCACTGAAATGTTCTAAAACGTTAGACAGAAGAAAAAAAAAACACTTTTGGCCAGGCATGGTGGCTCACACCTGTAATCCCAGCACTTTGGGAGGCTGAGGAGGGCAGATCACCTGAGGTCAGGAGTTCGAGACCAACCTGGCCAACATGGTGAAACCCCGTCTCTACTAAAAAATACAAAAATTAGCTGGGCTTGGTGGCAGGTGCCTGTAATCCCAGCTACTCAGGAGTCTGAAGCAGAGAACTGCTTGAACCAGGGAGGTGGAGGTGCAGTGAACTAAGATCATACCATTGCACTCCAGCCTGGGTGGCAGAGCGAGACTCCATCTCAAAAAAAAAAAAATTATCTAAGGACTGTGAGCCCCTTTAAATGATCAGGCCCAGAGCTGCATTTAAAATATAACAGCAATCACTGCCACATCACACTCCTCCTTGTGCTAAATAATTACTTCTTAAAGCCACTTGCTCTGTGGTCTCTGAACTAACTCATGCCTATTAGCCACACAGTGTCGTAAACTAGACACCATAAAACTTACCCTATAGTTCAACAATATATAGCTCATCAGGAATCAATGTTCTTTAGGAATCAATGTTCTTTCTTTAAACCGACGAGAATTCCTGTTAAACAGCTTTTGTAATCACCCCCTTTCCTGAATTGTCCTTTTATCTCTAAAGATTTGAGTCTCTCTTTTGTTCACTGGAACACTCCTCCAGGCAAATTGGAAGTGTGTCCCGGGCTGCAGTCCCTAACCTTGGCCCAAATAAACTCACTATATTCATTTTCCATTAGCATCTTCCTTTAGGTGGATATAACGTTTAAAAAAAATCATTTTGGCCAGGCGCGGTGGCTCACACCTGTAATCCCAGCACTTTGGGAGGCCGAGGTGGGCAGATCACAAGGTCAGCAGATCGAGACCATCGTGGCTAACACGGTGAAACCCCGTCTCTACTAAAAGTACAAAAAACTAGCTGGGCGTGGTGGCAGGAGCCTATAGTCCCAGCTACTCGGGAGGCTGAGGCAGGAGAATGGCATGAACCTGGGAGGCAGAGCTTGCAGTGAGCTGAGATCATGCCACTGCACTCCAGCCTGGGCGACAGAGCAAGACTCAGTCTCAAAAAAAAAAAAAAATTTATCCAACAGTTTAAAATAAATACTATTTTTTTGTAAATTTAATAAATACTTTACATTTATTTGGCAAATTGACCATATAGTGACTCACCTGACAGCAAATTGGTTTATGGAAAACTGACCCAGAACTGGAACTCAGACCCTAGATTTCTAGTCCAACTTACTTTCTTTGAAATATTTCTCAGTATTTCATTGTAAGCCAAGTATGCCTTTCATAGGATGGTTACATTTGGTTTCTCTTCTCTCTTTATTTTTGGCAACTTTTTTCCCAAAAATTAAAAAAAAAATTTCACTCTCCCAATTTTTTGCAAACTTGCTTTCTTTTTAAAAATGCAGTGTATTTAAGATGTTAATGGCCTCTTTTTAATTTGCATATATTCTTGTTAACGATGAAATCTACTTAATGTGAGTTGAAACTAAAAGCCTGTCAGGGTAATTCACAAACATTTAAAAACTCTGTAGCAATTCTAGGAGGATTCCCTGTGAATATTCTTAAGGACTTTCAATGGATTTATTAAGTAGGCCTTGGTATTAACAGAAATAGCAAACAAATTAAAATTGGACTCTCGGTAACAATTGGGAGAAATGAATATTCACACACTTCAGCATGAAATTGAATCTAGTTGTCCTGGTGCCTCTTGCTCATCCAAGGAGAACATCTTTATTGAAGAACCATCATGTTAAGTGTCACTTAAGACTACTATGGAGTCACCTGACTTCAGTACATTTCTTTCAGAAATGCGCAAGAGGACAACATCTATCAAATTTAAAATAATGCAGCAGGGCGTGGTGGCTCACTCCTGTAATCCCAGCACTTTGGGAGGCCAAAGCAGGCAGATCACCTGAGGTCAGGAGTTCGAAACTAGCCTGGCTGACATGGTGAAATCCCATCTCTACTAAAAATACAAAAAAATTAGCCAAGTGTGGAGGCGTGCACCTGTAATCCCAGCTACTCAGAGGCTGAGGTAGGAGAATCGCTTGAACCCGGGAGGCAGAGGTTCAGTGAGCCAAGATGGCACCACTGTACTCCAGTCTGGGCAATAGAGCAAGACTCTGTCTCAAAAGAAATAAAATAATAAAATAAATAAAATAACACAACCCTTATTTGCCATTGATGTTACCAGCAATCTCTATTTGGAGTGTGTAGCACATTTTCATGTGGGCAATGTAATTTACAGGAATATACATTTTATTGTAATTCCAGCCCAGGAGACATCTCAAAATCCATTCTCAGGCCTTTGAGACTGTCCTGATGATCCATGAGTAATGTCTAAATGATCCCCCCATTTCCACAGTGGATTACAACGTCAAGAACAGTGCCTATCACTGTAAGGATAAATCCCTCTTCAGGTTTAATCTCTTTGAGAATTCAGTTTGTAGCAAAAGAAAAACACTTCCTTATGTATTTATACATTAAAAAAATAAGACTTAAAGTGGAGCTTTAATAAGTGATCCCATTTAATCTTAACTATCTTTGGCAGTAGGTATCATAATCTCCACTCAGAGATGAGGGACCTGAAAGCTCAGAGAGGAAAAGTGATATTTCTAAGTCCACACAGCTAATGAAAGAGAGACAGGCATTACATTTGTCTCCAGGCTCTAAGACAATAATCAATAAGCTAAAGCAACAAACACGCATCACTCATCATATACAGAGACCCTTGCTGATTAGAATTTCTGTGGGGAAATGGGAGCTACATTGACTGACATTGATTTGACACCTCATCTATTACCTGGATCATTTCAAATATTCCCTAATATATTGCCTTCCCTAAACCACCCTATTCACCCTTGGTGCCACATCAATCTCTATGAAACGTTCATGTCACACCCCTGCCTAAAATCCCTTAAAAGAATCCCAGCCATCCTTAAGAATAAAGTCAGTTGTCCCAACAGGACGTCCAAAGCCATTTGAAATCTACCCCCAGCCTCACACCTTTCCTACTCCTAAACCTCCTAGCGTTCTGCCAGGTCTGGTTTCTTCTACCTGAGGTGGTCTTTCACCCAAGGCCAACTCAACAGTTCTCTCTGCAAAACACCCAAGGCCAACTCACAGCTCTCTCTGCAAAGAACCGAAGGCCAACTCACAACACCCAAGGCCAACTCACAGTTGTTTCTGCAAAGCACCCAAGTCCAACTCAAAACACCCAAGGCCAACTCACAGTTCTGTCTGTGAAGGCTTCACCAATATCCCACTCATGGTCTCAGGCAGAATATGTCCTCCTCCTCCTGAGTGACCACCTGTTATAGCATAGTCACATTGCTTTATAACCAGGTCTATTGTCCATCTCTCCAACCTGGGCTTCCAGCTAAATAAATCAATAATTTAATTCATTTTTAGCATGTATAAGTATGTTCTCTTCCTACCAACCCATAACCCACTTGTTTCTTGGTATGCTAGAACAGAGGTCAATAAACTATACTCCATGTGCCAAATCTGGCTTGATGCCTGTTTTTGTAAAGTATTTTGTGTTGGAACACAGCCATGCTTACCTGTTTACATATTATCTACGGCTGTTTTGCACCACAAGCCCAGAATTGGATAATTGCACAGAAACTACAGAGCCTGAAAACCTGAATGTATTTATGATGTAGATCTTTACAGAAAAAGTTTACCAATCTCTGTGGTGGAAATAAGGTCAAGAATTAAAGTAAACATGTAGCACTCTTGAGTGGAGGAAAATAAAGACAAGATGGAGGTACTGGAGACTTGAGTTCTAATCTACGTTCTGGCACAGGCTTACTCTTTTATATTGGATAAATCATTTTCCCTATCTGGATCTCAGTTTCCCCATCTGTAAGGTAAGAAAGTTAGATGAGACCAGTGGTTTTAAAACTTTGTTTTGTTTTGTTTTTAGCCCAGAATTTTTTTCCCCAAAAGTAGACTATGGCAAGCTCTATGCGTAAAGCAGATAAAGAAAGAGCTATTCTGATAAGGGATGGATGGGAGGTGTATTAATCTGTTCTTAAGCTGCTAATAAAGACTTACCCAAGACTGGGCAATTTATAAGGGAAAAAGATTTAATGGACTCACAGTTCCACATGGCTGGGAGGCCTCCCAATCATGGCTGAAGGCGAATTAGGAGCAAAGTCACGTCTTACATGGCAGCAGGCAAAAGAGCTTGTGCAGGGGAATTCCCCTTTTTAAAACTATCAGCTCTCGTGAGACTTATTCACTGTCATGAGAACAGCACAGGAAAAAACCTGTCCCTATGATTCAGTTACCTCCTGCTGGGTCCCTCCCATGACATGTGGGAATTATGGGAGCTACAATTCAAGATGAGATTTGGGTGGGGACACAGCCAAACCATATCAAGAGGCATGGGCCCTGCCCCACCATCTCTCACTCTGTTCCTTGCCTCACAGGGGATCTTGGAGGAGTCCTTTAGATTCCCCGACAGTTTCAAGTATAAAGGCCACTGATCTAATCCCTTTCTCTAGTTCCTTCCACAGCATGGCCCACGTTTCTGTCTAAAGCACCATGTAAACTTCCAAGATTCAAAACCATCCAAAATCAAATCCATCTTTTAGAATGACCGATAGACCTGGAAAAAGTTAAATATTATCAGACATTTCCCCCATGTATTCACAGGAGAGCCTAAAGTATAGCAGAAGATTGCTGGAATGAACTGGCGCTTTCTGTGATCTATCCTGGGCGTTTTAAAACACAAACACAGAGTGTCAGATTCTGGGAGATGTACAACATGAGGGACTGTCACTCCAGTGACGGAGCGCTCCTGGGAACAGTGCTGCTTCAAAAAGCATCAGGCAAGCAATGACATTGTGAGTTATTTGCTGCCAGAGCAGGGAATATTTTGAGTGACTGAGGAGTGCATTGGGGCAGCATCAAAGAAGATTTGGGTCCCTAGGTGGGAGGCTTCCAAAAAACAACAGCTGGTCAGAGGTCCTCAGCGTTTCGTACTCTGGGCCAGGAGTCATGGCCTTTGGACAGTCTTCCCTCTGACACCCTGTGTGCCTGTGACAAGTTCCCTGGGTTCTCTGGGGCCTGGTTTCCTTGTCTGTAAAATGATTAGGTTGTACTAGATAATGAATGAACACTTACTGTGCGTGAGGCTCTGTGCCTAGGGGCTTTGCAGACAATAAGTCAGTTGATACTTATACACTCTACACATAGAGTCTCCATTTTATGAAAAATGTAGATGCTAAGTCTCAGAGACATTGAGTTACCTAGAATCACACGGCTAGTTAATAGGATGGCAAGGCTTTAAACTAGCTATATAAAGAGACTTTCAAAATGATTAAGGTATGTCTCTTTATTTTATTTCGTTTTGTATTTTATTATTATTATTTTTTTGAGACAGAGTCTTGCTCTGTCTCCCAGGCTGGAGTGCAGTGACTGTGATGTCAACTCACTGCAAGCTCTGCCTCCCGGGTTCACACCGTTCTCCTGCCTCAGCCTCCCAAGTAGCTGGGACTACAGGTGCCTGCCACCACACCCGGCTAATTTTTTTTTTAGTTTTAGTAGAGACGGGGTTTCACCGTATTAGCGAGGATGGTCTCGATCTCATGACCTCGTGATCTGCTCCCCTTAGCCTCCCAAAGTGAGGTATGGCTCTTAAGTCAAATAGCTTCTGTTTACATTTTGGTTCTGCCTCTGATAAGGTATGACACTAGTCAATTTGTTTCAATGCTTTAAGTTCAATTTCTTTATCTATAAAATGGGTATGATGGCACTGCCTCTACTTACTTCATAGAGTTGTTTGCAATCTACCCCCCTCATAGATGAGACAGTTTTCATAAAACACCTCGTGGATTCTGAGTCATAATTAAGGGTAACTATTATTGTCAACTGGCTAAATCCAAAACCCATGTTATTAGCCACTCTGTAAAAACCAGGCTTTCCCCCGATTTTTACTCTGTTAGAATTCCTGTCAATGTCAGTGATGACCTATGTCAGACCAAAGCCAGTGGTTGTCTTTTTTTGTTTTTTGTTTTTTTTCTTTTTTTGCCTTCATCATATCCCTTAATCGGTCAGTAGCATTTAACAGTGCTGAGCACCTCTCCTTGAAATATTTTCGTCTCTAGCCTTTGGGACACCACATTTTCCTGGTTTTTCTCCTATCTGCTCCTTTGCTAGGTTCTTCTCCTTCCCTAGGCTCCTAAAAGTAGGCAATCCCAAGGTTCTATTCTCATGCCCTTCTCTTCCCCATCAATACTCTTTTCGTACATCATATGTTTTGCCTTACAACTTCCAATGAACTAACAACTCTCAAATTTCTTTCCCTACCTTGAACTTGCCTCTGAGCTTCAGATGTCCTAATGTGAAAACATGAATGACTCAAAGGTTTTTCAAATCTAACACATCCCAGGCAGAATGACTGGCTTCCTCTCTGTGCATATTGCTCTCTTCTTTCCAACTCTTGTCCATAAATAGCACCACGATTTACCCAGTTACTCAGGCCACAAACCTAGGTGTCATCTCCTATTTCACACTCCATTTAAAATTCATGAATAAGTTATTTCTGCTCTGTACTTTTTTTTTTTTTTTTCTTTTTTGAAGACAGTGTCTCACTCTATTGCCCAGGCTGGAGTGCAATGGTGTGATCATAGCAGCCTTGAACTCCCAGGCTTAAGTGATCCTCCTGAGTAGCTGGAACTACAGGTATGTGCCATCATGACCGCCTAATTATTCTATATTTTTGCAGAGATAGGGTCTCGCCTTGTTGCCCAGGCTACTCTCAAATTCCTGGGCTCAAGCAATCCTCCCACCTAGGCCCCCCAAAGTGCTGGGATTTACAGGCATGAGCCATCACACTCAGCCTGTAAAATATATATTGACTCTAAAATGTGTAGTGACTCTGACATTTTTCACCATGCTCACTGCTACAAGCCTAGTACAAGTCACTATCCCCTACTGCCTGGATGACTCCAGCAGTCAACTCCCAACCCAGCTATGCCTACTTTTAAGTATTTAAATACAATTTTGTTTGTTTCCAAAAAGTGTACTGGATTTTAACCTAAGTTTCTTTAAGGGCTCAAGAACTCTTGAGTCAATAGAGTTAAGCTGCCACTTTATTTTTCTTTTTTTTTCTTTCTTTCTTTCTTTCTTTCTTTTTTTTTTTTTTTGAGATGGAGTCACTCTCTGTTGCCCAGGCTAGAGTGCAGTGATGCGATCTCAGTTCACCACAACCTCTGCCTCCTGGGTTCATGTGATTCTCCTGTCTCAGCCTCTTGAGTAGCTGGGACTACAGGCATACACCACCATGCCTGGCTAATTTTTGTATTTTTAGTAGAGATGGGGTTTCACTGTGTTGGCCAGGCTGGTCTTGAACTCCTGACCTCATGATCCATCCACCTTAGCCTCCCAAAGTGCCGGGATTACAGGCGTGAGCCACTGTGCCTGGCCACTTTATTTTTCTATATTAAGAATGGAACAAGTCATGAATGAGGGAACTTTGTCACTTTTTTTTCAAACTAGAGGAGAATTTGAGTTCAGCTGCGATTCCATCTACCTCCTCCTCACTCTGCCTTAACTGCCTGATCTTAATCAACCAAGTTACTTGTTGAGCTTTCCTAGATTTGCTGGCATTTGGCTGGTCCTAAATGATGTAGTCATGATAGGCCATGATAGAGGTTATGGCCCAGAAAAAAATATGAATGAATTGTATTTAAGCAAAAACTAAGTCAAGACAAAGAAATGGACCCAAGTGGAAGCAGAGCCAACAAAACATCATGTCCAATGAGGTGTGACAAACTCAATTCTTTTCTTCTTTTTTTTTTTTTTTTTTTTGAGAGAGAGTCTTGCTCTGTCACCCAGACTGGAGTGCAATGGTGCAATCTCAACTTACTGTAACCTCTGCCTCCTGGGTTCAAGCAACTCTCAGGCCTCAGCCTCTGGAATAGCTGGGACTACAGGTGCATGCCACCACACCCAGCTAATTTTTATATTTTTTAGTAGAGACAGGTTTCACTACGTTGGCCAGACTGGTCTCGAACTCCTGGCCTCAAGTGATTCACCTGCCTGGGCCACCCAAAGTGCTGGGATTACAGGCATGAGCCACTGCTCCCAGCCAACAAACTCAATTCTAAACTAAGAGAATGTGAAGAACCAAGGGTCCTATCAGAAAGGCTGGGAGCATAATGATTCTGGACTTTCAGCAGCTAGTGATTCTCTGTGTTGATGCTCATTTAACAGGTATGTTTAGGATTTACTATGGTTCTTTTGAATGAAACTGTGAACTTAAAATATCTGAGACAGGTCTCAACTAATTTAGAAAGTTTATTCTGCCAAAGTTAAGGCCACATCCATGACACAGCCTCAGGAGCTCCTGATGACATGTGCCCAAGGTGGTCTGGGTACAATTTGCTTGTATACATTTTAGGGAGACATGAGACATCAATAAACATGTGTAAGATGTATATTTGTTCAGTATGGTAAGGCAAGACAACTTGAATTGGGGGCTTCCCAGTTATAGGTAGATAAGAGACAAAAGGCTGCATTCTTCTGAGTCCTTGATCAGCTTTTCACTGAATACACACTATTTAATCTGACTCAGTGAATCTACATTTTTACATAAACGATAGGACAGAGGAAGCAATCAGATATGTGCTTGTCCCAGGTGAGCAGAGGGATGACTTTCTGTTCTGCTCCTGTGAAGATAAGCTATTAGTTTACATTGCCAGGATGAAATTCAACAGAACTGTTTTAGGGTAAAGTTCTCACCCTAGAGGTAAGATTACCCTTCGGTGCCCCAAAGAATTTCCTTGTGGGCAAATTGTAAGAGAGGTATGTAGCTCTTCTATCCTTTTAGTTACCTTATTTAGGAATTAAAATGGGAGTCAAGTTTGCCTGATGTAGTTCCCACTTTGACTTTTCTCTCATCTTAGTGATTTAGGGGTCCTGAGATTTGTTTTCCTTTCAAAAAACCGTTTTCATCTCTAGTTGAAACAAGAGCATGTATATTGCAGAATCAAGCCATATCAGGCTGAAAGAAGATAAGTATCAAACCACATCAAAGATCTCATTTTGAGGCCCAGATCTCTAGTTGATCTGTGAAATGTTTTTTAATACATCTCATAAAAACATAGCCAAACCCATGCAATGACTGTTGCAAAAGCTAACTGGTTTAAATTTCTTTACTTTTGTCTGCAATTGCATCAATTCAGTTATGTATCACTGATCACATTGGGATCCCTTACTCTATTTCTGAGATTAACAAAAACAAAAGGCAAATATTTACTTATGTTAAAGTATAATTTTCAAAAATGTTAAGTCACAATTCATGCAAATATAAAAGTAAACACTTGTCAGTGATTTTCTTTTTCTATTCACCAATTGCTGAGGGCACCAGTAAGATGTTACAACTGGTTCAAAGAGCATTCATGGAACTGGGTCTTTATAGGTAACTTAATAAAGGGCTATTAGGATAAAACTTCTGGACTAGATACAAAACTCTTTAATGTCCAGTAGAGCAATAAACTGTAAACTTCAGATTTACATATTCCATCAGACAGAAATTATTTACATCTCTCCTGGACAAAACTCTATAAAAGTTATGTAACTTCACTAAACCTGAGAGATTTAATCAATTGTAAACAGTGAGTTAACAAGATAAAGCCCTCTAAAATGGAATGTGCCTGTGTTTCTGAAGGACAGTAAAAGAGTATGTCATCCCCCTTTTGCCTATTTCAAAATTTTGGATAATTCACCAGTTAATTTACCATACTTCTGGAATTATAAATAATCTATCATAAAGTCTGGTATCAGTATGTTTGTCCTGGTTATGTAGATATGTGTAAAAAGTGTTTATTAATCATGTATGTCTCATTATTTTTGCTCTGAAAATTGACAGTCCTATATAATATTGAGCAAGTTCTGTGCAGACATTTTCATAAAGAATCTTGGATTGGACTTTTGAAAGCCTGTATTATTTGCTCTTCTATCCTAAGGCTAGGAAACCAAGCACAAGACACTCTCCACCAGATTTTACCTGGTGGTATATGTACCTATATTTAAGAATGAATTCTCCTTTTCTTGGGGTCCCCCCAATTTGCAAAGGTCCCTGGTGTAGAAGGAGGTGAGCTTCTCTACCAACTGTGACACTGGAATGCTGCAAGCCAGATATCAAGCTAGTGTCCTTAGAAGGAATTTGTAGGCATTAGCTCCACATAAATGGTCAGTAATTGTATTAGTCAGGGTTCTCCAGAAAAACAGAACCAATAGGATATATTATAAGGAATTGGCTCACATGATTAAGGAGGCTGAGAAAGCCCACCATTTGTCATCTGCAAGCTGGAGACCAAGGAAAATGTGGTGTTCTAATTTAGTCTGAGTTTAAAGTCCTGAGAACTAGGGGAGCTGATGATATAAATCCCAGCAGGCAGAAGAATATCAATGTCCAAGTTCAAGCAGGCAGGCAGGAGCATAAGGTGCAAATTCCTTCTTCCTCCACAGTTTTATCTACTTAGGCCCTCAAAGGATTGCATGATGTCTACCCACAGTGGGAAGGAACATCCAGTTGAATGGAAATACCTTCCCAGACACATCTAGAAATAATGTTTAATCTGGGCACTGCCTGGGACAGTCACGTTGACACAAAAAATTAACCTGTACAGTAATTTTCCTTAATAATGGGCTTGTCATACTTAGGTATTAAATGAGAAATCTTCTCAAATATGACACTTCAGGTCTGGCCTTAATTGCACAATGGACTTTTCCAATTATATTTTGATTAAAAAAAGAGGACAGATTCTTATGAACCTGTGAAAAACTATATCGAAATAAAAAATGAGACAGTAAAGTTATTTATTTCTGAATTCAGGAGGATCTGGAGAGAATCAGGTACCATTAAAAGCTTCACTACAGTTTAAAAGCAGAAGTTACTAAATTGGGGGTTACAGAAGAAGAAAGGGAGAAGACCTCTCACATTTTATATGTCCATAAGAATATAGAGTATTAAAAATGATTAACAATATTCCAAATGATATAGTTTGGATATTTGTCCCCTTCAAATCTGATGTTGCAATTTGGTTCCCAGTGTTGAAGGTGGTGCCTGATGGGTGGTGCTTGGGTCCTGGGGGTAGTTCTCTCATGAATGGGTTGGTTCCATCCTCAAGGTAATGAGAGAGTTCTCACTCTATTAGCTCCCTCAAGAGTTGATTGTTGAAAAGAGCCTGGCACCTCTTCCCCTCTCTCTCTTGCTTCCTTCCTCTCACCATGTGGTGCCAGCTCTCCTCTGTCTCCCGCCTTCATTGGATACTTCCTGGAGTCCTCACCAGAAGCGCATGCTGGCACCATGCTTCTTGTATAGCCTGCAGAACTGTGGGTCAAATAAACTTCTTTTCTTTATAAACTATCCAGCCTCAGAAATCTCTTTATTGCAACACAAATGGACTAATTGACTAATACATCTCTTTATTGCAACACAAATGGACACCAACAAATAACCAGAATTAACTTTCCCTCACCTTCTCCCAGGTGAGCAGAGGGATGACTTTCTGTTCTGCTCCTGTAAAGATAAGCTATTAGTTTACATTGCCAGGATGAGATTCAACAGAACTGTTTTAGGGTAAAGATCTTACTCTAAAGGTAAGACTACCCTTGAGGGCCCCAAGGGATTTCCTTGTGGGCAAATTGTGAGGGAGGTATGTAGCTAATCAATTAATCGATTCAGTCCTACATAATTAATTCTCATTCTGCTGGGTTTGGGGAGCCATCTGATTTCATGATGTAGACTAAAAAGAATTACTGAAATGCTGACTCTGTCTACTAATGCAAATTGAAAGTTGTTTAAGCTCTGTCAGCTCAGAAGCCGGTACCCAAGAGTTTATTCTTAGACATAGCAATAGTTTAGAGTAGTTGGTGCTGATGGGATTATAGGAAACATTACCCTAAAATATGTCACTTTGGCATACTGAGTATTGTACGCTGAAGGAAAGATCACTCTGACCTTCTCTTTTTCTGACCTTCTCCCCTGAGGTCATAAAAATAATTCTCTGACCTACCTCCCCTGAAAGTAAGCCATAAGAACTTTATTCCTGAAGAGTCTTACTCTTTACTAAGGAAGAATGGGATGTCATAAAGTGACACAGAAAAGAATCTGAACAAACAGGCCTTGCTAAGTTCCCTTCCCCCTGCCACCAAGTTTACTACCATTAAATCGTACACCTTTTTGTCTAATCATGCTTCCCCACAGTTATATGCTTCTTTCATCATCCTTAACATAAAAAATACAGTTTCCGCTGGGTCTATAGGTCCTTATTTCTGAAGGCTCCTGGGTCATGTAAAACAAAGGAAATACATTTGTTATGCTTTTCTCTTATTAATCTGTCTTTTGTTATAGGAGTGTCAGCCACGAACGCTGAGATTGGTGAGAAAAAGACATTACTTTTCCTACCCTTCAGTGCCATCCTTTTCCAAGAGGATCTGAGGCTGACCTTCCTGCTGTAGATGAATTCTAGCCTGTGGGACCTTCAGGCTAACATCAGAAGAAGCCGGAAACTTATTTTATTATGAAACTGAATGTCTGTGGTTCATTTGTAAAATAATCAATAATATCAGAAAGAAGAAGAAAATTTTATATTGCAGTAGAGTGCATGACTACTTCATCAGAGTTTGATCACTGTTCTCCCTGAGGGTGAGAACCCATTATGCTAACCTGTGGATAGCATGGTAATGACCAGTCTCCAGAGGCATTTCTGGAACATGTACAATTTCTGAAATATTTAAATTAATAACATTTCAACTATAGAAGCCTAACCTAGGAAAAGCTGAACGTCTCTTTTGCTTTGACAATTTTTCCCGTGAAGCTATTATAATAATGCTGACTTAATTTGGAGATATGAAGAAAAATGAAAGAAAAAACTAGTTGTTTCTGGCGTATGTGTTTTTATAAGGTGAAACAGCAATCTTTATGATAATCAGGGGACCCCTTGAAAATCTAAAATACTGTTTTAGGTGTATGAAATATTCTGAAAAAGTTGTTTTATTTTTCTTAATTTTGGATCCAAATTTGGGCAAAATCAAAAGAGTTATCAAAGCCGGTTTGGTCATATGATTAACAGAGAATCAGGAATTGCCTCAGGAAAACTAATTGGTTGTGTAGTTCATTAAAGTGACAATAAAATATTATAAAATGTTTTAAAGGCAACATGACTGTAAGAAATCTGAGCTTGTTTACAGTGAAGATCTTTTGTTCTTTGTTGTTATTTTTAAATAATCAAAGATGTGACAAAGTCAACATAAAGACCAGAAAATTATTTTAGTGAGACACAGACCCTACTATCTAGGCGAGAAGAACTGTAAACACAATTTATCATTTTAACAGAGAGAAAGCTAAATTTGAGTTTTGAGTTAAAATAACTGTTAGCAAAAAAGGTTTCACGAGTTTTTTTTTTTTCTTTTTTTACATAATCTTGTGAAAAAGTCCATCAAATTCAGTAAACTTTGCCAAAATGTTAACACATTTTGTATCTTCTTTTCAGACTCTGGTGTTATGAACCCAAACGAATAAATTTCATTTCCTTCAAATCCTCTGTATCCTGTTGTACGTACTTACTAAGCCCTTGAATTCTGGAACAAATACATTTCAGGACAAAGCAACTCTATTTTTCTTGAAAAACAAAATCTAATCCCATCATCTCGCATATGTTCTTGTATTTCTTTATCACTATAGCTCCTCATATAGCTTTGAAAACCAATATTATTTTATTGAGGTATAATTTACATATAGTTAAATTCATCTTTTTTTAGTGGACAGTCCTGGAGTTTGGGCACATGCATTCAATCAGATAACCACCACCACAATGAAGGCATAAAACATTCTTTAGGCTACAACTTCAAAATTCTCTAATTCAGCGGTTCCCAACCTTTTTGGCACCAGGAACCAGTTTGTGGAAGACAATTTTTCCACAAACTAGGAGTTGGGGGATGCTTTGGGGATGATTCAAGTGCATTCCATTTCTTGTGCACTTTATTTCTATTATTATTACATTGTAATACACAAAGAAATAATTATACAACTCACCATCATGTAGAATCAGTAGGACCCCCGAGATTGTTTTCCTGCAAATAGACCATCCCATCTGGAGATGATGGGAGACAGTGACAGATCATCAGACATTAGATTCTCATAAGAAGTGTGCAACCTAGATCCCTCGCATGTGCAGTTCACAGTAGGGTTCATGGTTCTAAGAGAATCTAATGCCACTGCTGATCTGACAATAGGCAGAGCTCAGGCAGTAATGTGAGTGATGGGGTGCGGCTGTAAATACAGATGAACCTTCACTCTCACCTGCTGTTCACCTCCTACTGTGCAGCCAGCCCAGTTCCTAACATGCCATAGACCAATACCAGTCCATAGCCTCAGGTCTGGGGACCCCTCCCCTAATTGCCTTTTTTCAATCACCTCTTTACCCCTCTCCCAGGCCTTGCAACCACTGATCTGTTTTCTACCCCATATTGGTCTGTTCTTGTGTTACTATAAATGCCTGAGACTGGGTAATTTACAAAGAAAGAGGGTGTTATTTGGCTCACAGTTCTGAAAGCTACAGGCTGTACAGAAAGCATGGTGCTGGCATTTGGAAGCTACAATCATGGCAGAAGGGAAGGGGAACTGGTGTGTCACTTGGTGAGAGCAGGAGCAAGAGAGAGAGGGGAAGTGCCACACACTTTTAAACAACCAGATCTCACCAGAACTCACTCACTATCATGAGGACAGCACCAGCGCATCCATGAGGGATGAGGGATCCACCCCCATGACCAAAACACCTCTCACCAGGTCCCACCTCCAACACTGCAGATTACATTTCATCATAAGATTTGGAGGGAACACACATCCAAACTACATCATTCTGCCCTTGACCCCTCACATCTCATGTTCTTCTTTCATTATAAAATGCAATCATCCCTTCTCAATAGTTCCCCAAAGTCTTAACTTGTTCCAGCCCCAACTCAAAAGTCACAAGTCCTAAGTCCAAGGTCTCATCATCAGAGACTCAAGACAAGTTCCTTCTCCTTGTGAGTCTGTATTTACTCTTAAGTTACAATGAGTTATTTACGCCTAAGACACAAGCAGTAGTGCAGGCATTGAGTAAAACATTGCCATTCCAAAAGAAAGAAACTGGCCAAAAGGAAAGGGACAATAAGCATGCAAGTCTGAAACCCAGCAGGGCAGTCATTCAATCTTAAAGCTCCAAAATAATCTCCTTTGACTCCATGTCTTGCATCCAGGGAAGTGGTGCAAGGAGTGGGCTCCCAAGGCCTTGGGCAGCTCTGCGCCTGTGGCTTTGAAGAGTATAGGCCCTGTGGCTGCTGTCATGAGTTGAAGCTGAGTGCCTGCAGCTTTTCCAGTTGCAAGGTGCAAGCTGCTCCTGGGTCTACTATTCTGGGGTCTGGAGGGCAGCAGGTCCCTTCCCGCAGCTCCACTAGGCAGTGCCCCAGTGAGGATTCTACAGGGGGCTCCAACACCACATTTTCCCTTGGCACTACCAGAGTAGAGGTTCTCTGCGAAGACTCTGCCTCTGCAGCAGGCTTCTGCCTCAGCACCTAGGCTTTTCCATAAACACTCTGAAATCTAGGTAGATGCTGCCGAGCCTCCTTCGCTCTTGCATTCTATGTGCCCAAAGGCTTAATACCATGTCGAAGCCACCAAGGCTTATGGCTTATGTCCTCTGGAGCAGCAGCCTGAGTTGTACCTGGGGCCATTTGAGCCACAGCTATACCTGCAGCAGCTGAGATGTGGGAGCAATGGCCTGAGGCTGAGCAGGGCAGCAGCATCCCAGACCTGGCCCCTCAAACAGACTGGCCTGGCTGTCTGTTTCTCAGCTGCATCCCTGAGGCCTGGCCCCTCCAACATTTCTGAAATGCCTATGGGGCCTTTTTCCCATTGGAAATTAGTATCTGGCTCCTTTTTAGTCATGTGAGTCTCTCTAGCAAGTGGTTGCTCTGCAGCCTGTTTGGATTCTTTCTCTACCGCATGGCCAACCTGCAACTTTTTCAACCTTTGATATTCTACTTCCCTTTTAAATACAAGTTCCAACTTTAAATCATTTCTTTGCTCCCATATCTGATCATGGGCTCTTACAAGAAGTCAAGTCATCTGTTGCATGCTTTGATGCTTAGAAATTTCCTCTGCCAGGTACCTTTTAAGTCATGACCCTGAAATTCAAACTTCTACAGATCCCTAGGATATGAACACAATGCAGCCTAGTTCTTTGCTAGAGCATAATAGGGCTGACCTTTATTCCATTTCCCAATAACTTCTTCATTTCCATCTCAGACCTCATCAGCCTAGCCTCCACTGTACATATTTCTATTAGTATTTCGGTAACAACCATTTAACCAGTCTCTAAGAAGTTCCAAACTTTCCCTCATCTTCCTGTCTTCTTTTGAGCCTCCAAACTCTTCCAACCTATGCCTGTTTCCTAGTTTCAAAGCCACTTCCACATTTTTGGGTATCTTTATAGCAACACCCTGCTCCCAGTACCAACTTTCTGTTTGTTCATTTTTGCATTGCTATAAAGGAATACCTGAGGCTGGATAATTTATAAAGAAAAGAGGTTGAATTGCCTCATGGTTCTGCAGGCAGTGTAAGCGTGGTGCTGGCCTCTGCTTGGCTTCTGGTAAGGCCTCAGGGAGCTTTTACTCATGGCAGAAGGCAAAACAGGAGCAGGCATGTCACATGGTGAGAATGGGAGCAAAAGAGAGAGTGAGGAGGTGCCATGCCCTTTAAAACAACCAGATCTCATGGCAACTCACTTACCATCAGAGGATGGTGTGAAACCATTCATGAGGAATCCATCCCCTTGATCCAATCACCTTCCACCAGGCCCCACTTCCAACACTAGGAATCACATTTCAAAGTGAGATTTGGAGACGACAGATATCCAAACCATATTATGTCCCTCTAGTCTTGACTATTCTAGAATGTCATCTAAAAAGAATTGTACAATATATAGCCTTTTGAGTCTGGCTCCCATCACTTGGTATAATGCATATGAGATTCTTTTGTCTAGTTGAGTGTCAATAGATGGTTCCTTTCTTTTGCCGAGTAGTATTCCATTGTAGGCATGTACATGCTTTTTTATCAATTCGCACATTGAAGAGCATTTGGATTGTTTCCATTTTTGAGCAATTATGAATGAAGACTCTGTAGACATTTCTGGATAGGCTTTTGTACAAATATATTTCCATTTCACTTCGGCATATCTAGAAATGAGGTTGCTGTGTCTTATGGTAAGTTAGTGTTTTACTGCCAAACTATCTCCAGTGTGATCGTACTAGTTTGCATCATCACTAGCAACATATGAAGGTTCCAGATGCTTCACATCCTCACAGGCACTTGGTATTATTAGATTTTTGTTAGTGGTGGTGGTAGTGGTGGTTTTTAGCTATTCCAGTAAGTATATAGTGATATCTTATTCTGGTTTTAATTTATATTTCCTCAATGAATAATGTGATGAGCATATTTTCATAAGCTTATTTGCATTCCTCCCCCTTTAATTTTAGACACAGGGCCTTGCTCTATAACCCATGCCAGAGTGCAGTTGCACAATCATAGTTCACTGTAATCTTGAGCTCCTAAGCTCAAGCAATTCTCCCACCTCAGTCTCCCAAAGTGCTGGAAATACAGGCTTGAGTCACCATACCTGGCCCTTGCACTCCGTATGCCTTCTTTAGTAAAATTTCCTCTCGAATCTTGTAACTGTTTTGTAATTGAGCTGTTTGTTTTCCTTTGTTGAGTTTCGGGAGTTCTTTATGTATTCTAGATGTGAGACCTTTATCTAATATGTGTTTTACAAGCATTTTTTGCCAATCTGTGGCTTGTCTTTTCATTCTTTTAATAGTGTCTTTTGAAAGCAAGAGTCTTTAATTCTGATAAAGTATAATTTATCTTTTTTTTTCCTCTTCTAGGCATTGTGGTTTTAGTGTTGTATCTAAGAAATTATTGCCTCACTCAAGATGACAAAATTATTCCATGTTTTCTTCTAGAAGTTTTGTAGTTTGGTCTTTACATGTAGTTTTATAATCTATTTTTGTGTATGGTATAAGGTATGAATTACAATTCATTCTTTTGCATGTGGATATCCAACTGTTCTAGCATTTATTGGAAGTACTATAATTCATTATTGTCCTTGCATCTTTCTTCAAAATCAACCGGTCATATATGTCAGAGACTACACCTGGACCTGCTATTCAGTTCCATTGATCTACGGGTCTATTCTTTTGCCAATACCACACTATTTTGATTAGTGAAGACTTATAAGATGTTGAAATTAGGTAGGGCAAGTCCTCCTACTTGGTTCCTTTTAAAAAATGTTTTAACTATTCTATATTTATTTCCTTTTTCTATATCAATTTTAGAATCAGTGTGACAATTTCTACAGAAATCCCACTGAGATTTGATTGGCATTCCATTGAATTTATAGATCAGCTTGGGAAGAATTAACATCTTGACATATTGAGTCCTCCAATCCATGAATATATCTCCATTTATTTAGAACTTATTTTACTGATCATTTTTGTGCAGTTGTCAGCATACAGATGTTGCAAATAATTTAGTAGATTTATATCTAAATAGCTCACGGTTTTGGTCCCATTATCAATGGTACTGGGTTTTAAAGTTTTCATTTCCAAATGTTCATTACATATATATATGCAATACATACATATAACATATGTGTATATATGCAATACGTACATATAACATGTGTGTGCAATACATACATATCACATATGTGTGTATATGCAATACATACATATAACAGTTGATTTTTATACATTGACCTTATATATTCTGTTCTATCTTTCTTTCTTTTTTTAAGACATAGTCTTGCTCTGTTGCCCAGGCTGGAGCGCAGTAGCACAATCTTGGCTCACTGCAACCTCCCCGTCCTGGATTCATTCAAGCAATTCTCCTGCCTCCACCTTCCGAGTACCTGGGATTACAGGTGTGTGCCACCACACCGGGCTAATTTTTATATTTTTAGTAGAGACGGGGTTTCACCATATTGGCCAGGCTGGTCTCAAACTCCTGACCTCGTGATCCACCTGCCTCGGCCCCCAAAAGTGCTAGGATTATAGGCATGAGCCACCGTGCCCGGCCAGTATTCCATTATTTCTAAACTTACTTATCAGTTCTAACACTCTCTTTGCATGTTCTTTGGGATCTTCTAGGTAGACACCCATGCCATCTGAGAGTAGGGATACATTTCTTTCTAATCCACATAGCTTTTATTTCTTTTTGTTGCTTTTTTTCCTTACTGGGCTGACCAGGACATCCAGGATAATGTCAGATAGAAATGGCAGAACATCCACCCCAAAACTAATCATAACTTTTAGCCAGAATAAATCACTTCTTTTTCACAGATAAAACTGGGAAGAAAGTAGTTGAAAACCCACTGTCATATACAAACATTTTAGTAGGCTACCAAAATTCATGAATACACATAACAGAATTTCCTTTTTTAAAAATTTTATTTTACTTTAAGTTCTGGGATACATGTGCAGAACGTGCAGGTTTGTTACCTAGGTATACATGTGCCTTTGTGGCTTGCTGCACCCGTCAACCCATTATCTAGATTTTAAACCCCACATGCATTAGGTATTTGTCCTAATGCTCTCCTTCCCCTTGCCCCTTGCTCCCCAACAGGCCCTGGTGTGTGATGTTCCCCTCCCTGTGTCCATGTGTTCTCATTGTTCAACTCCCACTTATGAGTGAGAACACGCAATGTTTGGTTTTCTGTTCCTGTGTTAGTTTGCTGAGAATGATGGTTTCCAGCTGCATCCATGTCCCTCCAAAGGACAGGAACTCATTCTTTTTTATGGCTGCATAGTATTCCATAGTATTCCACATTTTCTTTATCCAGTCTATCATTGATGGGCATTTGGGTTGGTTCCAAGTTGATATTATAAATAGTGCTGCATTAAACATACGTGTGCCTGTGTCTTTACAGTAGAATGATTTATAATCTTTTGGGTATATACCCAGTAATGGGATTGCTGGGTCAAATGATACTTCTGGTTGTAGATCCTTGAGGACTCACCACACTGACTTCCACAATGGTTGAACTAATTTACACTCCCACCAACAGCGTAAAAGCGTTCCGATTTCTCCACAGCTTCGCCAGCATCTTATAACAGAATTTTCTGTAACACCACACTTCTTCTCACCTTCTAATGTAGTAAAATGAACAAGTTTCCTTAATAGTAACAAGTTCCCAAACGTATAGCCACTCCGTAGCATATAAAAATAATAAGTCAAGTATAGTGTTTTAATCAATGTTTCATTATTCATTCTTTTTCAGAAATTACCTGGGTTATCAATAATTATCAATTAATCAACTCAATTTAATATGAACTCAAGGATTCAAATTACCTGAGGATGTTGGAAATTACCTACTAACAAAGCTAACATACTACAAGGCCTACATACTGCTATAAAAACATTTTTCAGAATTACTCAATTTAGCTGAAATTTACATTTTTCATAATCTCTAATGCTATGTAAGACTATTAGTTTATTTGAATGAATATGAAACCAATATGAAAAAGATGGGAATTTTATGAGCAATGAAACCAAAATCTTCACACTAATAAACTCAAATGGAAAGACATACAGCAGTTACTTATGTTTTAAAGCAAAATTATTGACCCAGTTTTTCCAAAGATTTACCTTAACTATGTGAACTTGAATTCTTATGTTAATGTTTCTAAGCTAACATTTTTAGTAAGAGGGATTTTTTTAAACCTTGCATTTTAAAGTGGTAGTTTCCTTATTTTCTGTAAATTTGAGAAATATGAGATTTATATAAGTATCAACTTCTGAAAACTCATCAGATCACTGCTCCTTTAAGATATTTAATAATACAATCTGGAGGTAATAAAACGTTTCATATTTGTACAATGAGATATCAAGGGGGTTTCTGAATTACAGGCACATAGCTCTCCAGACACAGAAAGCTCATAGCTTCAGTCTCAAGTTAAAAATAATCCCAGAAACATTTAAAAAAAAAAAAATCACTGGTTTAGATCTCAAAGGGCTGTCCTTCTAGGGAACATAAAATTCGTAATTGATTCGTGCTCACAAACAGACAAATATACAAACAATAAAAAAAGACTATCAAACCAGAATCTCTGTCTCACCCAGCAGAGAATAGACCTGTTTTCCACCTATGGGAGATCACCAAATAGTTAGATCATAAAACCGAATCCCCAATTATTACTAACACCTATTAGATTAACAAACCAAGAACAAAACAAAAATACAAAATCTGTAGACATGAAAAAGAAAGACTCTGGAGAAATAGAGAACTGGCAAAGTTAGAACCCTTATTACCACCTGGGATTCTCTCTTGGTGTGAGCTTAAGCTGCCCATAAAATGCATTTTCTTCTGTCACCCAGGCTGGAGTGCAGTGGCGCGATCTCCGCTCACTGCAACCTCTGCCTCCTGGGTTCAAGTGATTCTCCTGCCTCAGCCTCCTGAGTAGCTGGGATTACATGTATGTCCCACCATGCCCGGCTAATTTTTGTGTTTTTTTTTTTAGTAGAGACGGGGTTTCCTCATGTTGGCCTGGCTGATCTTGAACTCCTGACCTCAGGTAATCCACCCACCTCAACCTCCCAAAGTGCTGGGATTACAGGCAAGTGAGCCACTGAGCTGGCCAAAATGCATTTCTTAAGCAAAACAGTTTAATTGTCTCCTTCAGGTTAGTCCCCTTGGGCATCTCTGTAAAACAAACCACAAAAAGCACAATTTCCAAAAAGATAAAATTTTGACTCTCATGTAAATATAAAATAAGCACATGTCAGAAGTTTTATTCAATTCATTTATTGATGAGGGAAACAGTAATATGTTAAGACTGGTTCAAAGAACATTTAAAAAGCTAGATATTTAAAGACAATTTGTGGCTCACACTTATAATCCCAGCACTTTGGGAGGCTGAAGTGGGAAGAGCTCTTGAGGCCAGGAGTTAGAAATTAGCCTGGGCAACATAGTGAGACCCCATCTCTACAAAAAGTAAGACATTAGCTGGGCATGGTGGCCTATGCCTATAGTCCCAACTACTGGGGAGGCTCAGGTGGGAGAATTGTTTCAGCCCAGGAGGTCGAGGCTGCCATGAGCCATGATCATGTCACTGCACACTAGCCTGGGCAACAGAGCGAGACCCTACCCCCAAGCAAATAAATAACAAAGACAATTTACCAAAGAGATACTAGGATATGATGTATGGATTAGGTACAAAACCACTTAAAGTCCAACAGGGTAATAAACTGTAACCTTTGCGGTTATCAGTTCTATCAGAGACAAATTACTTTATTCTCTATTGGGCAAAACTCTTCAAGTTAACATGTCATCTCACATAATCTGGACCTCTAACACATAGTAAGCAAACAACTGAATAAAATATATTCCCCTTGTTTGGGTGGGTCTGGGTCAGTTTATGACATTGAAAGGACATGCCACTCACCAATTTGTCTTATTTCCAAGTTCTAGATCATTTGTAAGTTTTTTTGGGGTTTTGGTTTTTGGTTTTTGGTCCTTTTTGAGATGGTGTTTCACTCTTGTCACCCAGGCTGGAGTGCTGTGGCACGATCTTGACTCACTGTAACCTCCGTCCTTCCCAGGTTCAAGTGATTCTTGTGCCTCAGCCTCCTGAGTAGCTGGGACTACAGGTGTGCATCACCATGCCCAGCCAATTTTTGTATTTTTGGTAGAGACGGAGTTTCAGCATGTTGGCAAGGCCAGTCTCGAACTCCTAACCTCAAGTGATCCACCCACCTCGGCCTCCCAAAGTGCTCAGATTACAAGCGTGAGCCACAACACCTGGCCTTGGATCGTTTTTTCCTAACAATAAAAAAATAAATAAAGTCGTCCTACATGGGAGATAAAAGCTTCATGCCCTTGTGCCCTTGTGCCCTTGGAGAGCAGAAATAGTAAAATCAGTTGCTCTTGATGGATGAAAAGGCGTTCCCTTCCTCGTGCTCAAGACTACAAAGCTATTTCAGGTCAGGGCCAAGACTAGCACCTCAGATTTCAACTCCCGCCATGCTACGGGCGTTCTTTGAAACACCGTTTTCTATAAAAGGTCTGGGTTCTTTAAAGACAGTATCAAGGCAGTTGAAATTAATAAAATAGATATAGAGTGTTCACTAACACACAGGCACCTGTTAGAGAAAACGGACACCTCTGGGGAAGTCACAGGAGAGTACCACTTTCTGAGAGGGTGGATAGACATTCAACATTTGACCTTCACAACAGTGAAATGCCCTGTGCAGCTCTCTCTCCCTGATCCCCCTCTCCAGTGTCTCTTTTTGAAATGGCTCCTTCCACAGACACTGTGGACCCCTGCCTGAAGGAGTTCTCACCTGGCCAGGTCCCATCCTGTCTGGTGACTCAGGAAGGCCACCAGTGAGGGACAGACTTGGCTCTGAAAACAAGACTTACGGATTGTTTGACTCTTCATTTCTCCCCACTCCCACTCTGCAGCGTGGCCAGAGGGTTAGCTTTGCAACTTCTGCTTCTTATGGTCCCCCCCAGTGACTTGGGGACTTTAATTTAAACTGCTCCCTGCTCAAAAACAAAATAAAGAAGGCCAGGTGTGGTGGCTCACGCCTGTAATCCCAGCACTTTGGGAGGCAGAGGCGGGTGGACTGCTTGAGGTCAGGAGTTCAAGGACATCCAGACCAACATGGTGAAACCCTGTCTCTTACTAAAAATACAAAAATTAGTTAGGCATGATGGCAGGCACCTGTAATCCCAGCTACTCAGGAGGCTGAGGCAGGAGAATCACTTGAAGCCAAGAGGCGGAGGCTGCAGTGAGCTGAGATCACGCAACTGCACTCCAGCCTGGGCAACAGAGACTACACCTCAAAAAATAATAATAATAAATAAAAAGCCAGTTGCGATGACTCATGCCTTAATTCCAGCACTTTGGGAGGCCAAGGCAGGAGAATCACTGGAGCTCAGGAGTTCAAAACCAGCCTCGGCAGCATAGCAAGACCTTGTCTGTACTAAAAATAAAAAATATTATATAAGTAAATAAAATAACAAAAAATAAATAAATAAATAAAGGTGATTAGGAAGCTATGATACAACTCATTCGGGTTCCCATCTCCTAGGACAATATTTTGCAAACTGCTGGAATATATATTGTTTAACCTTTATACAGAAAAATAAAGCATAGGTATATGGAATCGTCACACCACTTGGTGACTTACAAGGTGAACATCCTTATAACCCCCACCCAAGCCAAGAACTAGAACTTGGCCCAGCTAGTCCAGAAATCCACTTCCTTTCTCCAAAAGTTACCAGCTAAATCACAGTTTAAGTGGAACAGAGTCAAAAATAACAGCAGGCATCAAATGGAGCCAACAATGGTTGTAATCTGGCATTTTTCACTGGCCATCAGAGAAATGCAAATCAAAACCACAATGAGATACCATCTCACACCAGTTAGAATGGCGATCATTCAAAAGTCAGGAAACAACAGGTGCTGGAGAGGATGTGGAGAAATAGGAACACTTTTACACTGTTGGTGGGATTGTAAACTAGTTCAACCATTATGGAGAACAGTATGGCGATTCCTCAAGGATCTAGAACTAGATGTACCATATGACCCAGCCATCCCATTACTGGGTATATACCCAAAGGATTATAAATTATGCTGCTATAAAGACACATGCACACGTATGTTTATTGCAGCACTATTCACAATAGCAAAGACTTGGAATCAACCCAAATGTCCATCAGTGACAGATTGGATTAAGAAAATGTGGCATATATACACCATGGAATACTATGCAGCCATAAAAAAGGATGAGTTTGTGTCCTTTGTAGGGACATGGATGCAGCTGGAATCCATCATTCTTAGCAAACTATCACAAGAACAGAAAACCAAACACCGCATGTTCTCACTCATAGGTGGGAACTGAACAATGAGATCACTTGGACTCGGGAAGGGGAACATCACACACCGGGGCCTATCATGGGGAGGGGGGCGGGGGGAGGGATTGCATTGGGAGTTATACCTGATGTAAATGACGAGTTGATGGGTGCAGCACACCAACAAGGCACAAGTATACATATGTAACAAACCTGCACGTTATGCACATGTACCCTACAACTTACAGTATAATAATAATAAATAAATTAAAAAAAAATATATATATATATACTAGGCAATCTTTCACTCAGAAGCTGTTGGTCAGACATTCTAAGAAATTTATTTTGGGATAAGACCAGGCCAAGTATGACATTTTTAAGGAGTTATGAAAAGCAATACTTCCCTGGACATTGCTGCCATCTTATTGTTCTTCTCTGCATCACTTCTTTCCTTTATCACTGTCCACTCTTCATGTCCAGTGGATGTGGCTTCTGCCTCCTCCACTCCAATGTAACTTAATTGCCAAATTAAAATTCGAATTGCCAGCATACAAAAAAAAAAAAAAAAAAAATCTGGCATTTTTCATCCATATTAACTTTTATGTTAATGTGTGCCTGTGTGTGTATTTGTGCATATGTTACTGAGTCACAATTTCTCACTGTTGGTCACAATCAAAAAAGTTTAATAGGCCGGGTGCGGTGGCTCATGCCTGTAATCCCAACACTTTGGGAGGCCAAGGCAGGTGGAACATGAGGTAAGGAGTTCAAGACCAGCCTGGCCAACATGGCAAAACCCCGTCTCTAACTAAAAATACAAAAATTAGCCAGGCGTGGTAGCGTGCACCTGTAGTCCCAGCTACTTGGGGGTTGAGACAGGAGAATTGCTTGAACCTGGGAGGCAGAGGTTGTAGTGAGCTGAGATTGTGCCACTGCACTCTAGCCTGGGTGACAGAGTGAGACTCCATCTTAAGAAAAAAAAAAAAAAGTTTAATAGCCACCGCACCAAACTGAATCGTGGGGGAGGGGAAATGGGAGAAAACTCCGTGATTTTGTTTGTTCCCTAAAAATGGGCAGACACAGGCTCAGTGTCCCATGTTTTCCACTTTGTAATAATGACTATAGCAGCTTCCCTTCTCACCTATCAGAACATTTTAGAAAACATAAAATATTTTTGAAGAAGATGAAATATCTGTCTATATTATGCCAAAAATGAATATGGAATATTATAAAGAAAGCAATTAATCCACACTTAAAACTAATTGCCTAACCCAGTGGGTCTTTAAATTATTCATTAGTGCTATTTAAAAATAATTGCAGTTTATGAGGAAAACCCATTATGAATTTCTTTTAAGAACTAAAAAGAAAGGGTTTCCATTTTTATTATTTACCAACTGCTTAGGGCACTTGAAACCAGACCCATTTTTAGACCAGCTTAATATGCTCATTATCCTGCTGCTCCAATCAAATCATCTTTAACATTAATCACATCAACATTTCATGAGGTTCCCTGTAATGGATTCTGAACTCACAGAGAGGACAAAGGTATTGTCCAAAAAGAACATAACCAGCTACACAGGAGATTGAGATGGGAGGATTACCTGAGCCTGGAAGGTCCAAGCTGCAGTGAACTGCAGTCATGTCACTGCACTCCAACCTGGACAACAGAGCAAGACTCCGTATCAAAAAAAAAAAAGAAACGTATGTTGAAAAAGAAAAAAAAATAAATAAGACTTTCAGAGAACAAAGCAAGAACCCACTATAAGAATTTCCTCAGATTAACTTCATGCTTGTTCCTCCATTTCCAACTGAGTAACCTGCGATTTCCTCATGAGTTTTGCTCAAATTAGTTAAGACTTCTGAATTCTTTTGCTGCTGTATTCATTTACTTCATGCCACCAGAAACCAAAACTGAAAAAAAGAAAATAAATAAAAGACACATGGACAAGTTCACATGAAATAGGACAGAAGGGTTCACAACCAAATTTATCAGAACCAAAGCCCATGTGATTTTATTTTTTTTATTTGTTTATTTTTAGAAATGGGGTCTTGCTCTGTTGCCCAAGCTGGAGTGCAGGAACACAATCATACCTTACTGCAGCCTGGAACTCCTGGGCCCAAGTGGTCCTCCTACCTCAGCCTCCCAAATAGTGGGGACTATACGGGGGCACCACCATGCCTGGCAAATTTTTAAATGTTTGTAGAGTGGGGGTCTTGCTGTGTTGTCCAGGTTTAGTCTTCAGCTCATGGGCTCAAGCAATTCTGCTGCCTTGGCCTTCCAAATTGCTGGGACTACAAGTCTGCACCAACATGCTGGGCTAATGTAAAGCTTGTGTTGCCTTCTTTGTTTCTCTACTTTTTTTTTTTTTTTTCTGGAGACAGAGTCTCACTTTGTCATTTTGGCTGAAGTGCAGTAGCCTGATCTCAGCTCACTGCAACCTTCACATCCTGGGTTCAAGTGATTCTCCCGCCTCAGCCTCCCAAGTAGCTGGGACTACAGGCGTGTGCCACCATGCCCCACTAATTTTTGTACTTTTATTAGAGACAGGGTTTCACCATGTTGGCCAGGCTGGTCTCGAACTCCTGACCTCAAGGGATCCACCCGCCTTGGCCTCCCAAAGTCCTGGGATTATAGGCGTGAGCCACCACGCACAGCCACTTTATCTACTTCTTTGGTTTCTTCAAAGAATACTCAGAATCGTAGCCGTGAAATGGTAGAACCTAAAAGGACTTCTGTCTAGTTTAGTGGTTTTCTACTTTAGCGGTTTTCTACTTTAGCGGTTTTCAAACTGTGTCCACAGGCACACAGGAGCTCCCCAGTGTGACTGAATTGATGAGTTGGCAGGCTTGGGGTCCCCAGCTCCACCTCAACGCCTATCCCCAAGTCTCCATCACCAGAGCCTACTTTGAACCTTTTTAAGATTTCATTTGGGCTTGGTGCGGTGGCTCACACCTGTAATCCTAGCTACTCGGGAGGCAGAGGCAGGAGAATCGCTTGAACCAGGGAGGCAGAGGTTGCAGTGAGCCGAGAATGTGCCACTGCACTCCAGCCTGGGCAACAGAGTGAGACTTTGTCACAAATGAAAAAAAAAAAAAGATTTCATTTGAAAAAGGCATTCTTCCCCTAAAAACAAAATTTAAAATTTACTCTCATGATGTAGATAAGAACACCAAGGCTTTACCCTCTAGCTCTAGGGTGGAACCTTATTAGCTAACATCAATAGACTGTATCCCCTACCCCAGCAATTGGTTCTGTGATGGGGACCGCACTCAGTTGAGGCCAGGAAAGCAAACAGATGTTTGCTGAAACTACTGAGAAAAGTCATCTCTCTTCAGCTAACTCTGATCTTTCTTTTAAATCTTCCCCTTCACCCTCCCCCACAAATCTTTTCTAAAAATCTTTTCTAATTGACTGATCACAGATTTTTTTGCATCAGTTTTGTTTTTTACATATCGCATCAGAGTATCATTTATGCTTTTTATTTAATTTTTTTAATTTTTACAATTTATGTTTATTCATTTTTTGGGGGGTGAGGTGGGGGGAGGGGCAACAGCTCACTCTGTCATCCAGGCTGGAGTGCAGTGAGTGGAATGATCTTAGCTCCCTGCAGCCTCCAGCTCCTGGGCTCAAGCAATCCCCCTGCCTCAGCCTCCCCAGTAGCTGGGACTACAGACATGTGCCACCATGCCTAGCTAATTCTTTCAATTTAATTTTTTGTAGAGATGGGGGTCTTGCTACATCTTCAGGTTGATGTCAGACTCCTGCCCTCCAGCAATCCACCCATCTCTGCACCTCAGCTTCCCAAAGTGCTGGGATTACAGGCCTGAGTCATCCCACCTGGCCAAAATACTATTTGTCTTGAGGTGTTTTTGGCAGCTCTCCTCTCAAATGCATCTCAGACAAGTGCCTCAATCCCCTAGGCTTAGTCCCTGCCCTGTGGGGATGTGGAGCCTACAGTTGCCACACCTTTTTTTTTTCACTTTGAGTAGACACTTTGGAGTTGATATGGAACCACCACATAGAGCTTTCAGAGGAAGTCGTCATTACATAAGACCAAGAGAAATCAGGTCCTAGTTATTTGAGCTACTGGATCAAGCCTTGCCTGAAGCTGCCATCCCACTTGACGATTTACAAGAATCAGTGAATTCTCTTTACTCTGTAAGCCAACTTGAATTGTTTTATTTGATCTATAACCAACATAATGCAAACTGACACAATGGCCAGGTACACAGGGTTAGCCCTTGAATGTAGTGTTGCTTTCAGCTTGTGGTCAATTAAACAGAGCCAACATATCATTGATGGCTATGGTCAACTTTGAACAGTTTTCACTGTAGAGTAAAATTTTATTCTATTATTTTTTAGGGCCCTTTTATGCACCAGGCACTGTGATAAACACTCCATATATATTTTATGAAATATTGAACTCCCATCAAAAAATATATATATCAACTGTGCCAAGCACAGTGGCTCATGCCTGTAATCTTAACACTTTGGGAGGCGGAGGTGGGCTCATGGCTTGAGCTCAGGAGTTAGAGACCAGCCTGGACACCATGGGGAAACCCTGCCTCTACAAACAAACAAACAAACAAACAAACAAATTAACCAGGTGTGGTGGTGCACACCTGTGGTCCCAGCTACTTGGGAAGCTGAGGTGGGAGAATCACCTGAACCCAGGAGGTTGAGACTACTGCACTTCAGCCTGGGGATTGGAGTTACACCCTGTATCAAGAAAGAGAAAAAAGATGTCAGCTAGTACTATCATTACCCACATTTTAGAGGAAGGAAAATGAATGAAGAAAGAAAAGAGCAACATGTACAAGGTCACTTGAGCAGTTACAGAGCAGGAATTCACAGCCAAAATTGTCTGAACCAAAGCCTATGTTCTTAATGACTCACACAATCTGGTCTCAAGATTTTAGCTATCGACCAGGTGCAGTGGCTCACACCTGTAATCCCAGCACTTTGGAAGGCCGAGGTGGGCGGATCACTTGAGGTCAGAAGTTCAAGACCAGCCTGGCCTCCATGGTGAAACCCCATCTCTACTAAAAATACAAAAATTAGCTGGGCATGGAGACATGCACCTGTAATCTCAGTTACTTGGGAGGCTGAGGCAGGAGAATCACTTGAACCTGGGAGGCGGAGGCTGCAGTGAGCTGAGATCACACGACTGCACTCCAGCCTGGGTGACAAAGTGAGACTCCATCTCAAAAGTAAAAAAAAGGCTAGGCGCACTGGCTCACACCTGTAATTCCAGCACTTTGGGAGGCCGAGGTGGGTGGATCACGAGGTCAGGAGATCGAGACCATCCTGGCTAACATGGTGAAACCCCGTCTGTACTCAAAATACAAAAAAATTGGCCAGGCGTGGTGGCAGGAGCCTGTAGTCCCAGCTACTCGGGAGGCTGAGGCAGGAGAATGGCATGAACCTGGAAGGCGGAGCTTCCAGTGAGCCGAGATGGTGCCACTGCACTCTACCCTGGGCAACACAGCAAGACTCCATCTCAGGAAAAAAAAAAGAAAAAGAAATTACCTATCGATAGAAGAGAATACCTGCTATATAATAGATGCTCAATAGGTATCTGAGGAATGAATGAGTCAGTGAATGAATGAATGAAGTCTATTAATTAATTGAAAGGTGAAGTGTTAGGCATTTTGGTATGCATTCATTTCATTTGCATTGACCTCTCTCTATAAATAGGGTGCAAAAACGCAGCCTCTTTACGTTAAGTTTCAGTTAATACAGGTGTTTCTATTAAAGGACATGTTTCTCAGGGGTGCCCATTACCAACATGGTTGAATACAAATTTTTGAAAAAAAAAAAGCCCACACAGATAGAATAATAGCTATCCATCTGAAAAAGTCCCATGGTAAATCAGGTCTCCTGACTTCAAAGGGCTTGGGAAGGAATCAAACCAGGTCAAGGACTTGAAAATGTTTTGCAAAATAGAAGGCAATGCACAACTGATTATTAGTATGCTTTTAGATTTATTGTCTTCATTCAAAGACTTACCATACAAAAAGCCTACACTGAATGCTAAATTTCTTTTACTCTAAGACCTGCAGCGATCACTTGATGAGTATGTCTGTAAGACAAAATCAATACGATGTTAAGCCATAAATTTATCCGACAAAGGTAAATATCACAGTACAGAGTTCTAGGTTTTTAGCATTCTTACCCAAAGCAATAAATAAACAGACTCCTCCCAAAGTAAAGATGGAAATATCATTATTCAGTCTCTTCATGTTAGATTTGCCCAGAAATTGAAATATTGTTAGCAAACACAGATTTAAATTTTGTGCTCCAATGAATTGGTAGATCTCTTAGTTTATTGTTTTGATTTCTCTACATTCTACCACAGGGAAATTACGCAGAATCTTAGAGTACATGAAAAGAATACTGATAATTATGGAATTTGCTGCTTAGCTTGAAGATAATTTCATGAAACTCTTCTGATCTATTGGCATGGTGGCCCGTGTGTGGTTGTTTAGCCGCTGTTCTTAAGACCTGTGATCTGACGCGTGTTCTCAGTGTGTTTGAAACTCTGCAATGCCAAACTAATTATTCAATTCAGCAAACAAAGTCAGCCCAGACAGTTTAGCCTACGGGGCTGGTTGTTTAACAGATTTAAGTCATCCTATAGTCCAAGGCTGGGGGTCACAACACAGTCTGCTCCCAATCCCACTGGCAGGACCAAAGTGCCTGGAAAGCTTCATCAAATGGAAACCCCAGGGGTCCACCCCAGATCTGTAGGATAAGGATAGGAATCAGGGCATCTCTATTTAAATAAGCCCTTTAGGTGCCTCTCTTGCACAGCTAGGTGAAGAAAACACTTCCATATTCATAACAGCACAGAATCCAGTAGGCACCAAGATAATTCAGTCCTTTGTTTTGTCTGCATGATGCTCTACGTAACTGCTTTCATTTTATATTTTGTTTATTTTTTACAAAACCTGTCGGACCCCCTGGCTGCTATAATGCCACAGAGCGACAGGCTCAGAGGCTTTGCTTCAATCTGGAAAAACGACCATGCTTAGGATCTGAGAGAATTGTATTTATCACAGAGTCTTAGAGGGTGTCTGTTTCAGGCAGCCCATCTGCATTCCCTGTAGTTCTTCCCCACTGAGGTTCAAAGTCCTCTTTCTGTTAAAAATAATAACCCTTCAATTTTATGAAGACAGTAAATCTCTCAGTGAAAGGTTAAACACCTCTTTCCACCTGACCATCCAGACCAAAAAAAAAAAAAAAAAAAACTAATGGAGGGCAATGGAAAGTATACAGTCTTTTAACTAAAAATAGAACTACCGTTTGATCCAGCAATCTCACTACTGGGTATCTACCCAGAGGAAAAGAAGTCATTATACAAAAAAAGATATTTGCACACGCATGTTTATAGCTGCACAATTCACAGTTGCAAAAATGTGGAACCAGCCCAAATGCCCATCAATCAACAAGTGGATAAAGAAACTGATATATATATATAAAATATACATATGTATATGTATATTATATGTATTATGTATGTATTATAATGTATTATATGTATGTATAATAATATATGTGTGTATGTATGATATATATGTATAAATGATGGAATACTACTCAGTCATAAAAAGGAATGAGTTAATAACATTCACAGCAACTTGGACAGAATTGGAGACTATTATTCTAATGGAAATAACTCAGAAATGGAAAACCAAACATTGTATGTTCTCACTCATATGTGGGAGCTAAGCTATGAGGATGCAAAGGCGTAAGAATGATACAATGGACTCTGGGGACTTTGAAGGAAAGGGTAGGAAGGGTGTGAGGGATAAAAGATTACAAATTGGGTGCAGTGTATACTGTTCAGGTGATGAGTGCACCAAAATCTCACAAATCACCACTGAAGAACTTACTAATGTAACTAAATACCACCTGTTTCTCAATAACCTATGGAAATAATTAAAAAAAAAAAAAGAACGTGCACACTCTTTTAATCCTGCACTTACTAGCTGGTAGATTTTGGGCCCATGATGAAAATTAAATAAGATAATCCACATAAAATATATGCACTAGATAAACAGTAGCCATTATGATCATCAGTATTACTGAGTGATGTTTTCTGGGACTCTGAACACTCTTCATGTGGTCTGATCTACCATTTTCTTTTTTTTTTTTTTTTTTTGAGACGGAGTCTCGCGCTGTCGCCCGGGCTGGAGTGCAGTGGCCCGATCTCAGCTCACTGCAAGCTCCGCCTCCCGGGTTTGCGCCATTCTCCTGCCTCAGCCTCCCGAGTAGCTGGGACTACAGGCGCCGCCACCTCGCCCGGCTAGTTTTTTGTATTTTTTAGTAGAGACGGGGTTTCACTGTGTTAGCCAAGATGGTCTCGATCTCCTGACCTCATGATCCGCCGGTCTCGGCCTCCCAAAGTGCTGGGATTACAGGCTTGAGCCACCGCGCCCGGCCTTGATCTACCATTTTCTTACAGCAAGTGTGAATATACCTTCAGATATGATTTGGCCAGAGAAGAGCTAAATTAACATATTATGTGGGTTTTTTAAAATTTATTTTTGTTTTTATTTATTTTATTTTTGTTTAAGATTGCGGAGGTTGGCCGGGCGCCGTGGCTCACGCCTGTAACCCCAGCACTTTGGGAGGCTGAGGCAGTCAAATCACAAGGTCAGTAGATCGAGACCATCCTGGCCAACATAGTGAAACCCTGTCTCTACTAAAACTACAAAAAATTAGCCAGGTGTGATGGCGCATGCCTGTAATCCCAGCTAGGTGGGAGTCTGAGGCAGGAGAATCACTTGAACCTGGGAGAGGGAGGTTGCAGTGAGCCGAGATCATGCCGTTGCACTCCAGCCTGGTGACAGATCAAGACTCTCTCTAAAGAAAAGAAAAAAAAAATTGGGGAGGTCATACTCCCAAAAGCATACTACTTTTCTCTAGTAAAGCAACACCTGGAATATTGAGATTATTTCTAGACACCCCACTTGATGTATGTATGTATGTGTTTATTTATTTATTTTTGAGAAAGGGTCTCACTCTGTGGCCCAGACTGGAGGACTGCAGTGGCACAATCAAGACTCCCTGCAGCCTTGACCTCCTAGGCTCAAGGGACCCTCCTGCCTCAGTCCCCAAGTAGCTGGGACTGCAGGTATATACCACCACGCCTGGCTAATTTTTGTTTTGTTTTGTTTTGTTTTGTAGCAACGGGTTTTTCTCCATGTTGCCCAGGCTGGTCTAGAACTCCTAGACTCAAGCAATTCACCTGGCCTCGGCCTCCCAAAGTGTTGGGATTACAGGCGCGAGCCACCATGCCTGGCCAACACCCTACTAGAAGAAGAATGCAAGGAACCTTGGAGAAAAGTGAGCAGGGAAGTTCTGAAAACCAACACAATATCATATGAGAAACTGTTTTAGAATCTGGTGTTCTCATGGTTCTTATGGCCGAATGGGGTTGCTCATGTGCATAATCCCAGAATTTTGGGAGACTGAGGCAGAAGGATCATTTGAAGTCAGGAGTTGGAGACCAGCCTGCGCTGTTTCTACAAAAAAGGAAAAAAAGAAAAGAAAGAAACTGGCATTCTCAGCTAGGAAAAGAAAAGTCATAGGCGAAGGTAAGACAGTGGTCTTCAGATATCTGAACAGCTGTTGCATTGATGTAGAATATGACTTATGGAGATGGCCTCAAGTACCACAATTAGAACAAAGGCACTCGAGATGAACTATAAGGTCTCCCAGCACTAATGATCTAAGGTGACTGGAGTCCAGGACTTTCCTGAACTGAGCACTCTACTTCTACTCAGACTGACAAGAAATGTGCGTTAATTTTTAAACAGTCATAGTACAGTGCTGTTGTTTCTGAATATTCAAACGTGGCTCGGACTCTTGCTGGAAATGGGTAGCCTGCAAATTAGAGATGAACTGCTGCAATTCACGTGAGAAAAACAACGCCAAAGACAATGACACATGAGTAGCAGCAAGCCGGCTGCCTCAGTAAATTATTTAAAGGGGTCTAAAAAGCACCATTTTCAGGCATCAGGCTCCGAACAGTCTGCTGAGAGCGTTTACCCTGCATATCATGATTATCAGTAAGATGCAGGGGCGGTCCACACACAAATGGCCCCGGATGCTCAACAAACCCCTGGTCCACAAACTGAAATCCAGTCCAGGGCAGAGCAGGGATTTTCCTTAATCCAAAAAGCAGACATGCCGGGCGCAGTGGCTCATGCCGTAATCCCAGCAAGATGGGAGGCTGAGGCAGGAGGATCCCTGGAGGCTGGGAGTTCAAGACTAGACCAGGAGCCCAGGTTTGACTGGGTTTTTGGCCACCATTGCCTAATAGCACTCCTTTAGACATTTGGCTGCCTCAGGAGGAGGAGAAGCAGGTTGGAGTTTCAGTGCCACCTCTGGCACTTTTACCCAGACCAGCCTGGGCAACATAGTGAGACACCATCTTTAAAAAAAAAAAAAAAAGAAAAAAAAANTTTGTAGAGTTTTTTTTTTTTTTTTTTAATTAACTTCTCAGAAACAAAGCTATGAAATATTGCCTTCTTTCCTTCAATCTATGGTTTGATAATTTTACTTGTGTTCAAGGACTCTCTATAAATAAATGCGATCAATTGGGTAACAAATCTCTCAGGTTATATATGTTTGTATCATCCCTTCAAAGTAGCCTTATAAAGAGTCAACACTGGCTGGGCGCGGTGGCTCACGCCTGTAATCCCAGCACTTTGGGAGGCCAAGGCAGGTGGATCACAAGGTCAGGAGATTGAAACAATCCTGGCTAACACAGTGAAATCCCATCTCTACTAAAAATACAAAAAATTAGCCAGGCATGGTTGCATGCACCTGTAGTCCCAGCTACACGGGAGGCTGAGGCAGGAGAATCGCTTGAAACTGGGAGGCGGAGGTAGCAGTGAGCCGAGATCGCACCACTGCACTCCAGCCTGGGCAACAGAGTGAGACTCCGTCTCAAAAAAAAAAAAAAGTCAATATTTGCATTCCTCCTTACAAACCATTTTCAGAGCCTTCAATACCTTCTTTTTGACCTTCTCCATTGTGCCAAGATTTTGTCAGTAGGCCATTTCCAAACATATAATTTATTTTCAAAGGTATCTATTATTAAGTCTGATTATTGAAATAAATGGTCGAGTACTACCACAGGAAGTCAAATACATGGGGTATATTTCAGCAGGAATACAGCAATAATTTGTGTATCAGGATCACAGGTGGAGTCTTGTAAATTGAAGCACCCCTAGGTGGGAACTGGGAGAGATATACATGTATCGCTTTTCATATTGTGAAAGGTTAGAGGAATAATGTAACATATACTTGTGAACTCACCACCCAGTTTAAGAAAGGAAGTCTTGCACATACATTTGAAGCATCCCTCGCACCACCAGTGGCATTATCGACTCCCCAACAACCTACCCTCACCCAGTCACGATGTTCTTTCCCTGGATTTATGTCTTTTTATAGGTGTCTTTATGGTTCATTATACGTTGATCACATATGCATCAAAATGACCCATCACATTATTGTGCAAATTCTTGAATCATAAACAAATAATATGCTACATTCATTCCTGTACAACTTCCTTTTTTCTTTGTCTTGTATTTGTAAGATTTCTCCATATTGATAAATATAACTCTAGTTCATCCATTTTTCATGTTCCTTTGGCGATCCACTATACAAATCCACCACAGTTGACTTCTCTGTTGCCCTGCCATTGGACATTGAGCTTGTTTCTCATTTGTCAGAATCACATACATGTCTGCTGTGACCATGTTTGCAGCTGCTTCCTTTTGCATTTTTGAAGAGTTTTGCACGTGTTCTGCTTATCCAGCTAGGGTCCAGAACTGGTTTTCTAGTCCAGTGTTTTTCAAAACGTGGTCCCTGGACCAGAAGCATTGACATCTTCTTGGGAACGTTCCAGAAAAGCAAAGCACAAGATCCTACCCAAACTTAATCAGAAACTGGACTGGGTGGTGGGTTCCTGGGGGAGTGATTTGTGTGGTAACAAGCTTTCCAGTTTTTAACAAGATTCTGGGGCTCACAAACATTTAAATACTACTCTTCTAGTTTAGTAGGATAATATCCTTCAGGCTGGGCATGGTGGCTCACACCTGCAATCCCAGCACTTTGGGAGGCTGAGGCAGGTGGATCATTTGAAGTCAGGAGTTTGGGACCAGCCTGGCCAACATGGTGAAACTCCGTCTCTACTAAAAATGCAAATATTAGCTGGGCACGGTGGCACATGCCTGTAATTCCAGCTACTTGGGAGGCTGAGACAGGACAATGGCTTAAACCCAAGAAGTGGAGGTTGCAGTGAGCTGAGATCACACCACTGCACTCCAGCCTGGGTAACAGAGTGAGACTCTATCTCAAAAAAAGAAAAAAAAAAAAAAAAAAAAAAAAGAATAATGCCCTTCATTTTGCATGTCTTTTAACCCAAATCAAATCAATATTTCCAAAATGTTTTGCAATGGCTGCAACATTGGAAAAAATCCAGAAACTCCCATGGACTGCTTCAAAACACAGTACGCATTTTCATGAAATATACTAAGCTGTAAGAAAGAGCTTTGAAAATCACAAACCATAATATGAACAAATAATAACCAACATGGTAAATTTATTTTAAAACACAGTTGTGTTGCATTGTAAGTCACGACTCATGGATCTAAAGACAGCCAGAGAAAAGAAAAACACAGGGGCATAAAGTCATTTTAGTCAACTGTAAGTGTTAAGAAAACATTCGAGAACATCCCAGGCATTAAATATATTTCTGAATGAGTTTCAGTATCATCTCCCATATGGCATGGAATTGTTTTCCTCTGTATTTCTACGTGTGTTCTTGCTTGCATTTTTGCTGTCTGGACTACTTAAGATTCTAGGCTCTTGAAACAAATGAACAGGCAAACAAATACAAAGTCGTATCTCAGGATGTGTTGGTCAAGCATGGCAGCCTTCTGGAGTAAAACAGAGCAGTGAGGGAACAGGGTAAACATTTTCCAACCCTAGGCACTGAGGGAAGGGTACCAGCCAGGTTAACAGCAGAAGGTCAGCAACAGGCATGGGGTAGTACCTAGGAACTTGGCAATTGCTCATCACAATGCAAGAAAACATTCACTATCACAGGTCTTCGGTGTCATTGGAGAGCCCCAAGAGGTAAATAAGCAAGGCTTTAGGTCAGATACACAGAACTCTGTGTATCTGGAAAAATCCAAGAATCACCAAGAGTTTTCTTCTGGGATAGGGTCTTGTCAAAGAGCAGAGAGGAAACGGTCAAGAATAAAAAATGTCCCCATTTTTGTTGAAGGACTTAGGTTGCTAGAAGGACTGAAGATGAGAAACAGTGGAAGCTGAAGTCCAGGGAAAGGGGTAAAGGAAATCACACATAGGAACTCAGTCAGCAAAAACAGGGAAGGTGCTCAGGCTCATGCCTGTAATCCCAGCAGTTTGGGAGGCCGAGGCGGGCAGATCGCCTGAGGTCAGGAGTTCGAGACCATCCTGGCCAACATGATGAAACTTGGTTTCTACTAAAAATACAAAAATTAGCCGAGCGTGGTAGAATAATGCCCTGCAGGCTGGGTGCAGTGGCTCACACCTGTAATCCCAGCACTTTGAGAGGCCAAGGCAGGCAGATCAATTGAGGTCAGGAGTTTGAGACCAGCCTGGCCAACATGGTAAAACTCCGTCTCTACTAAAAATGCAAATATTAGCCTGCCACAGTGGCGTATGCCTGTAATCCCAGCTACTCTGGAGGCTGAGGCAGGAGAATCGCTTGAACCGGGGAGGTGGTGGTTGCAGCGAGCCGAGATCATGCCACTACACTCTAGCCTGGGCAACAAAAGCGAGACTTCATCTCAAAAAAAAAAAAAAAAAAAAAAAAAGG